>NW_022196903.1:17831047-17838676 GCF_008632895.1 Mastomys coucha | reverse complement strand
GTGGTATAGCTGGGTCCTCTGGTAGTACTATGTCTAATTTCCTGAGGAACTGCCAAACTGATTTCCAGCTTGCAATTTCCATCTGGTGGTTTTTTAAGTTTCTAAGCCTCTGTTTACTTGGGAAGTGAAACAGAGAGGAAATGAGCCTCACCTTGTCTTCCACTCATAGGACATGGGGATTTCTCCCTATACTGCCTGAGAAAAAATGAAGCAGACAACAAAGTGCTCTCTCTCTCTCTGTCTCTCTCTGTCTCTCTCTCTGTCTCTCTCTCTCTCTCTCTCTCTCTCTCTCTCTCTCTCTCTCTCTCTCTCTCTCTCTCTCTCTCTCTCTCTCTCTCTCTCTCTCTCACACACACACACACACACACACACACACCCTCACCTGTTGTTGCCAGTAGACCATACTCTGTCTGCAGGTGGTTTGACTTAAAGCTTTTACAGAAAAGAGAAAACAAACTGTTGGACCCCCATGTACTACAGTATTGACCTATCAGGCAAGATGCACCCAGTGGTACAGTAGAGGCATGACTACTCTGGGCTGAAACCAACTCCTTTCTGATTAGATCTGATGCCCTCTTCACAGGTGGGAATGCATACCTTATATGATAGTTACTTGGTTAAAAGCCATGGTTAGAGAGATCGTAGACAGGCCCTATAGGGGAAATCTACTAATGTTTTCCTGAACAAATGTAATTACAATGCCTTCCATGTTTGGGTTTCTATTACAATGAGTCAGTCCTGTAGGCATGTATTCAGTCAGCTGCATTTTGCTTCCAGGACTACTTCATAGCATATCTCTAGGGGTGAAAGGTCATCCACAGGCAACGTAGAGACCACCAGAGTTCTTTGGGTGTTCATAGTTTTGTTTTCAGTGACGACAAACAACAAAGAGGGAGAAACTTGCAAACACCGACTGATTCAGAAGAAAACAGGAAAAATGGAAAACTTGTTAAGGTTGGTAGGCTTGTTTTCGATAAGAAAATCACACATCTAATCACAAGTGACAAAATTAGTTTTTCAATAATGGGGAAATAAATCAAAATGAAATCTCAATCAAACACATAGCAGTTTCCTTATCTATGAGTTAAATGCAATTTACAAAAGGGGACCAAGTAGGTCAACAGGCAAGGGAACTATTTTCTAAATCTGATCGTCCAAACATGTCTGCTATAATGTTCTACTGAAATTAATATTATCTCCTACTTGCCGTGTTTTGATTGAGGATAACATCAAAACCATCCTTGATTAAAACATAATGTGTTCTCTGCTTTATTGGATTTGCCCTGGTTCTCCGCACATGACAGTAAAAAGAGTAGCTTACCACATCTTTAATACGTTTGTTTTGCAGAAAGCTGTCCTTGGAAACTCTAGGTTGGGCTGTCATACACCCCTTGTGACTGGCAACCAAATCACAGATCCATCATCAGATAGATCTGTCCTTTTCTTAAGATTCCCCAAATGTCCTGAGGTTCAGGGAACTACCAAAAAGTAGTCTTTCTAAGTCAACTTGAAGGCCAACAAAGCACCTACAGGCCCTAAAGCCAGGGTTTCAGGACAGTTTTCCCAAAGGGAATTCACAAGCATTGGCTTCATCAAGTCAACCTCTGTTTCTCAAGTGTCTGCTTATATGAAGCCAGACAAACATCATTATCATACAACTCGGCAGACACAGTCTTAGGGACATAGCTAAGGCTTCCAACTATGTCAGTAACAAAGAGAGCAGTCCTTGAATCTATTGTATGTGTAGCTATGGTGTCCTGAAAACAAAATAAATTAATAAAAGCTAGATCCACTGTACTTCTCTTCACAAAACATAATGCATTAAGTTGCTATAGAATATAGTTTGTTAAAACTCCTTAGAGGCAGAGCACAGAACTCTGGAGTATCAGCAAGATTCTAACCAAATTGTTACCCATTAATTTACATGCTCCTATGTAACTGTTTTTCTCTCAGCTGTGGGGTAGCAATATCATGAATGCATGTTGTTTTAAAGTTCTGAAAATCCTGACTCAGTCCACTAACATGGCCTCAGTGTTGCTTCAGCAATGCCACCAGAAACTGTACCCAAACATGCCCAGCCCTGTCGTTTCCTTTGGAGCTCCTTGACTGACAATGATGCACTCCGCCAGTAGTTGATTGTAGTGGTTCAAGGTGGCATCACAGCCAAACAAAAGAGTTCCATAGAAGGCTAACACTTCAAATGTACATGAGCTAATTACTAATGTAATTAGCTTTATTATTTATAAATAAGGAGCTTTATATGTAAGGAGCTTTAATAAACTAAATTCTATAGCAACGTAATGCATTATGTTTTGTGAAGAGAAATACAGTGGATCTAGCTTTTATTAGTTTATTTTGTTTTCAGGACACCATAGCTACACATACAATAGATTCAAGGGCTGCTCTCAAAACTCAGAGGTCTGAAAGAGGTAATACTATTATCACAAAGAAACGCTGTTGGCAAGGAAATTTGGTTGTTTCTATAACACAAAGATCAATGTCAATAGAAAAAGTTACAAACAAAAGGCATATAATGTAAAAGCTAATGTTATTTTCAAAAACTGGATATTTTATATAATTTATAAAAAATGAGTAAAGGTTGTTTTTACTTAGAAAAAAAGGCATCAAATAATCCTGGTATATAATATACTATTAATAATTAAACATTCAGCTAGAATATTAATAACTTATAGTCCTCATTACATTACATTAGATTCTCAGCATAGTAAATTAGTATTATAGTAATACCCTTGATAACTGTAATTTTGTACTCTTTGATATACACATTGCCAGTTCTCTGACCTCATCCTTAACCCCTGGTGACTGACTTTCTACTGTACTTCTGTGTATTCAAATAATCACTACATTTTCCTAAGTATTTAAGATTATACTAGGCACATTAGAAATTAAAATATATAACAAATATTCACCTATTTGTTTAGAATTTAATACCTTTCAAGTTTTTTCTCATGTTGGCCTTCGGTAATTTCGGAGGTTTCCTCATTCTTTATGGTAACAGTCTTGTGAAGAGATGAGTCTGACCAGACAAAGTACAGATGAAACTCTAGAGGGCAGTCGCTGAACTTCTAGACACAGCTAGTGATTAGTGATTAGTGTCCTGGGTCTCTTTACATAGATACTGCTCATCTCTATCTAGTCCAATGCTGACTCTTTCCCAGCTAGGGTGGGAATGGTTTTAGTCAAAACTCAGTCTGCATAGAAAATATGTGATGGAAGGAGAGATATTAAAATGGAAAGTCTTTAGTCATTAAACTGTGTATTTATTAGCAACATCTTGCCAGTATTATTTTCAAACATATGTTTTAAAAGTATATGAGGGTTGGAGAGACAGTTCAATAGTGCATTCTCTAAAAAGATAACAGATGTTATATGATATAGACCCACAGTATGAAATGCTTCAAATATTACTTTAATTTTTGCTCAGGTAAAAGTCCAAGGCTTCCAGGCTGGAAAAGAGCTGAGCGGGTGAAGTGCTTGCTGCTCAAACATGAGAATCAGAATTTGATTTCCCAGGACCCACATGAAGAGCCAAGAACAGTCATGTTCTTGTAATGTCAGAGACACGTGAATCATAAGGGATCCCTAGCCACCTAGCTGTAGATCCAGTGAAAGATCCTGAGTCAAGAAAAATGAGGCATAAAGCCATAGAGGATGATAGTGGAAGTTAAGTTCAGACTTCCACAAAAGTACACAGATGAACACACATAAACACACACATCCACACATACATACACACATACACACACATACATACATACACACACATACATATATATACACATACACATACATATACACACATACATATACATATACACACACATATACACACACAAATACACACATACACATACAAACACACATACACACACATATACACAAACACACATACACACACATACATACACATATACACACACACACACACAAATAAACACATACACACAAATACACATACACACACATACACACATACAAATACACATACACACATATATACACACACAAATACACACATACACACACACATACACACATACACACAAATACATACACACATACACACACACATATACACACACACATACACACATATACACACACATACACACACATATACACACATATACACACACAAATACACACATACACACACAAACACACATACACACACATACACACACAAATACACACATACATACATACACAGAGTTCAGTGTTTCTAACTTTTATCAATTTGTGGATTTTTAGTAATTTATAATTAAGGATGTTTCTCACATTAGAAATTTCTGTCCTCTAGATGCGCAACCATCAGGCAAACTAGAAGTATGTGCCCAGAAACACATTCTTCAAGTCTTCGACCCCTATCTTCCATGGGGACACTGTATTAATGCCAAGACAACTATAAGTATAAAATAAGTCTGGGAAATGTAGTGTCTCTGTGTGACATTGATAAAAGAGGCAAGATTCTGTGTGACTAGCTAGTAGTTGACAAGGAGTAAGAAAGCCCATAGAGGTTCAGAACAGTAAAGGAGGGCCCAGTTCCCTCCACAATTTAAAGGAAATTAACTGGTGATTTTCTGCATGTGTGCAATCATACAACAGAAATGGGCACCAAATAATAGAAACTCAAATGCCTTGCCTGAAATAGATTCATTTTAATCCAGCTGATTATAAAGGCCTGCTCTGTGGATCTGACTGTGTCGTCCCCCGCTTTCTGATGTGACACTGATGGACTCTTTGGGGACTTTATTTATTTATGTATGTATTTGTTTATTTATTTATTTATTTATTTTTAACCAAACTCTCTACTTTGGAAAAAAAAAAACCAAGGGGGTGTCAGATGGAAAGAGGTCTCTCATGGGGATGCAGAGACTTTATTTTCACCTTTACATCCTTTTAAAAATTTATTGGTTAACAATTTCACACCTGTATATAATTTGTATTTTTTTAACCTCACTTGCCCTCTCTAGCCCCACTCCCATTTCTGTGGAGCCCCTTCTTTTGCCAAGCAAGTCCCTCTCCCAGTTCCACGCCTTTTTATATGACCCACTGACTTTGACAGGGGCTGTTCCCGTGAGAATGGGTGAGAAGATTTTTACTGAGACATGGGCAGTTTACTAGTCTCCACAAGATTGAAGAGAAACTTGTTCCCTTCCCTAAGCAAATGTCAATAGGCTAAAGTCCCTCAGTTAGGGATGAGGCCTTGAGAACTCCTTTCTCTACTTTGTTATTTTCTTACTGAAATAAAACACTTTGCAGAGAGAGCCTTTGATCCCAGAACTTTGCAGGCAGAGACAAACCGATCTCTGTGACTTCAAGATCAGCTTGGTCTACATAGTGAGTTTCAGGCCATTCAAGGCTTCATAATCAGAACCTGTATTGAAAAAAAATTCTGCAGAGACATCTGCAATTATTCTGTTGCCCTATAAGAACAGTAGAGTGCTTCCTCAAACAGGCCAAATGCCTCAAAGAATTCTAACTTACAGCTGAGCACCTACCAATGTGAACAATTAACTGTCAATACAACAAAGCATTGTTATTGCTTTTAAAAACAAAAATCCTAGCTGTTCAATTTTACCAATGAAGGCTCAGGAGCCACATGCTGGGGTAAAAGCCTGCTAGCCCAGAGAGACAGAGAAACACCCAGCTGACCTTCCTACTCCACTGGAGCCCAGAAGGAAAAAGCTGCTTCCCTGCTGCTCCGCCATTCTCCTTCCTCAGGTTCACCTCCTCTCAGCTGGTTGCTTGCTCTGCCTCTTGACCTACGATTGACTTCATTTAACCCTGTTTACAGAAAGCTTTTAGGATTAAAGGTGCCTGCTAGGGCAGAAACACACCACAAGGTTTTTCCTATTCACAATCTTGGGGTTCACAATGTGATCAAATATCCTACAACATACATTATCACAAGCAGAGATTTCGAAAACTTTTCCACCCACTACCCCCTTCTCAGAGATATGCTGAAAGATGTTTTCCACCAAAATGAGGATCCAGGCTAAGAAAGAGAAAGAAAGGAGACAAAGGAAACAGCCATCCATACAACAGATAAAGGCAATCCACAGGCCCTGCAGTGGTGCGCACGCCTTTAATCCCAGCACTTGGGAGGCAGAGGCAGGTGGATTTCTGAGTTCAAGGCCAGCCTGGTCTACAGAGTAAGTTCCAGGACAGCCAGGGCTATACAGAGAAACCCTGTCTTGAAAAACAAAAAAACAAAAACAAAAACAAAAAAAGACAATCCACAGAACATCTGTTCCTCAAAATCCTCCCACAGAACAATTTCCTCGAACACGAAAGCAGTGGGTTGCCAGATAATGTTTGCGTGACTGCAATAAGATTTACTGACACTCTCAGGATCAGAGGTGAGGAGAAAACAACATCTGTCCCAACACCAGGAGTAACTGGGACCAGCAGGACCAGGCACACAGGAACTCTGTCACTAGAGTGGGCTCTGGTTCCTTCTGGTCTCTCTGGGCTGGTGTCCAGAGCAGACCTTGGACACAGGCTCTGCAGCCAGTCCAACAACACCCTGAGGAAGCTGCTGCACTCCCAGGTGCTCTAACAAGCCCAGGATCACAGGATCCCAGAATCACAGGATCCCAGAGACAGCCTAACTCTGAGGAGATCTGATACAACCAGGATCACAGGGAGGACTGACTCCAGTCAGATTTAGCAAGGGCAGGTAGCACTAGAGATAACCAGACTGGGGGTGGGGGGGTGCAAGCATAAGAACATAAACAATACAAACCAAGGTTACTTGGCATCATCGGAACCCAACTCTCCCACCATAGCAAGTCCTAGACACACCATCACATTGGAAAAGCAAGATTCAGATCTAAAATCACTTCTCATGATGATGATACAGGACTTTAAGAAAGACATAAATAGAACCCTCAAAGAAATACAGGAGAACACAGGTAAACAGCTAGAAGCTCTTAAAGAGGAAACACAAAAATCCCTTAAAGAACTACAATCAAACAGGTGAAAGAAATGAGCAAAACCATCCAGAATCTAAAAATGGAAATAGAAACAATAAAGATATCAGAAAGAGAGACAACCCTGGAGATACAAAACCTAGGAAAGAAATCAGGAGTCATAGATGCAAGCATCACCAACAGAATACAAGAGATAGAACAGAGAGTCTCCAAGGCTGAAGACACCATAGAGAGCATTGACACAACAGTCAAAGAAAATGCAAAAAGCAAAAAGTTCCTAACCCAAAACATCCAGGAAAACCAGGACACCATGAGAAAACCAAAACTAAGGATAATAGGTATAGAAGAGAGTGAAGACTCCCAATGTAATGGGCCAGTAAATATCTTCAACAAAATTATAGAAGAAAACTTTCCTAACCTAAAGAAAGAGATGCCCAAGAACATACAAGAAGCCTACAGAACTCTAAATAGGCTGGACCAGAAAAGAAATTCCTCCCATCACATAATAATCAAAACACCAAATGCAATAAACAAAGAAAGAATTTTAAAAGCAGTAAGGGAAAAAAGGCAAGTAACATATAAAGGAAGGCCTATCGGAATTACACTAGACTTCTCATCAAAGACTATGAAAGCTAGAAGATCCTGGGCAGATGTCATACAGACCCTACAAGAA
>NW_022196903.1:17829337-17830207 GCF_008632895.1 Mastomys coucha | reverse complement strand
AGAATAAAGTCACTCACTCAAGTCAAATAGCTTTGACCATAGCAAGAAGTCTGTATCCAAAAATCTTGCCTACAGTTCATTCCTTGGTGCAGCAGAATTGTCAACTCTCAGCTTAGCTATGATAGAGGTAAAATCCTTTGGTGATTTGAGGGTCATTGAAGTACAGCCTTATTACAATGAAATCCAATGTCTAAAAATTCTTTTTATTTTGTGCTTGTTCCACAGTAAGAGCCAAGATTTTAAACTCTACAAAATACAAAACAAACAAACAAACAAAAAGACTTTATCTATTTATGTTCATTTAAGAAAATACTAGTAGTGATGTGTTATTTTGAAATATACAGTTAATATGTTTGGAGTTATTTAAAATTTATATTGATAAAAACCTATGTGTTTTCAGTATTGCTGTAGACAAACATCTACATAAGACTGTTAAATTGATTGTTGTTTTATATCAAACAACTTTTATAATACTCATTTTTATTGTTATAATATTTTATAAATGTTAAGGAATATGACAAAAGAGATATTATAGGTATTGAACAGGGGGTCCTCTGGGAGGAGCTGGGGTACAAAAGGGAAACAAGAATGTGATTTAATTCTATTTACTTAAAATATGCTTTTAAATGTTAACAAATTTAGATAAATTGAAATCATGTAGCTTTTCTCATCATAATGCAATAAAAGTTTAAAAAAAGAAAAAAGAAAAAAAAAGATTTACATAGCCAGAGAGAGGTAGGAGAAGCCTACAGAGAAGAGGGCCAGAACAAACCAGTCTGTAGACAAGATCATTGCTCTTCTCCCTTCTCAAATGATTATATGATATACACAAATGAGAGAGAGAGAGAGAGAGAGAGAGAGAGAGAGAGA
>NW_022196903.1:17828244-17829327 GCF_008632895.1 Mastomys coucha | reverse complement strand
GAGAGAGAGAGAAATTAGAACACAGAGGATAGATGGGTCATAAAGCAAACAAGTAGAACAGCTGTGTTCTCCTCCGAGAAAGAGGAAGAGGTAGAAATCGAGAACTGGACAAGACCTCAGGCATGGCTTCTTGTCTGCATCCACAGTGCATAATAACATCATGCCTACAACATCTGTCTCAAAGTTTGAATTTACTGGTGTTATTCAGGGAGGATACTGGTTTTGTCCTCTCTGAAGGTCACATCATGACCTAACGAAATGGCACAGGCAGGAAATTGGACTGCAGGCAAAGTCCTTCCAGACTGACAAATGGAGGCACACCCTGTCTTTAACTCTGACACCTGTGAATTTTGTGTAAAAGTCACTATCTTCCAAATCTTGTTCCTTATTTAGCCAAAATAAATCTGACCTTTGCAGTCAGTCAACTCTTCTGTTTGATGATCACATTTCCAGGTGCATTGTGGGAAACAAATGGTCTCCCTCTACCATAGAATGCATTCTACTGTTTTACACTTAACTCTTTCCTCTTTAGGATAACCAGGGTGTAAACCAATAGGCAGATGCTAAAAGCAGTGTTTTAAAGATGTCAGTCTGGGCCCTGTATGACTATGTGGAGAAAAAAATCTAAAGAATTTCCCAGGATTGTTGTGTGAGAGATGATCGGTATTTAGCTTGCTCCCACTAATATATCAACTGAGGTAGAAGGCTCCTTTGCATCTCAGTATCTATGTCTGAAAAATGATGGGATTTTCTCTAGGGTGAGGTTCTGAGACCGGAGCAGCCGGCCAGGAGGCACAGGACCCACGACTCCCAGGGGAGCCGCAGGGCGGCAGGGACACGATCCTCTCAGCTTCCGAGTGACAGGAGGATCAGCATCCTTCTCTGCCCCTTCCCTGCAAGTGGAGGGCCTACCTCCAGGGAATGCCTTAAGCCAGAGACTCAGGCGAGAGCCGCCATTTCCTCTCTGGTGAGTTTCTAAGACCAGAGCAGCCAGCTTGGAGGAACAGGCCCCAGGAGTCCCAGGGGACTTGCAGGGCGGCAGGGACAGGACAAGCTCTAGCCAGAGACACTAAGAACATCTAA
>NW_022196903.1:17816474-17822546 GCF_008632895.1 Mastomys coucha | reverse complement strand
AAAAAAAAAAAGAAAAATGATGGACTTGGATCTGGCAATTATATAATAGATCCTAGGTCAGTAAATATTTATGGTAAATGCTAATTTGTTCCAACTTGTTGAGGGCCACATATTAAATAGTAGATTTAAAATCCAAGTGTTTGACGAACTAGAGAAATATATTCGTAATAAAGGAGAGAGCTGATGAATCTGAGAAACTCAAGGAAGGATTTCAGGAGAAGGGAGGGGGAAAAGGAACTAAAGAGTGTATTCAAAGCTTAGAACTCTGTTTGGCCCCATGTCAAAGACTGTGCTTCTCAAAGCAAACAGAGGCAATTTGTGCCCACAAAGAGCAGGAGAGTGTAGCATGATATCTTGACTGAGGATAGAACTCCAGTTAAAGTGAGGAAGAAGAAAGATTTGAGGGAAACCAGACAAGGAAAAGCCATACGAATCGGAAACCCAGTGAGCGCAGAGCCCCTCTGAGTCAGAGCGGGATCCCGCAGCCCATTATTTGCTTTGGCATTGCTGACCTCAAACATGCGCATTCTTTACTTTGTCTGGTTTTATTACACTCGTTTAAATGTTCTGCAACTAAATTTGCCAGCAAAAGTAGCAACCATAGTCCACAAGAACAGAAATGGTGGTTTTGTGGAAGGATGGAATAACAGGTTTGGTTTGTTTCCGAGGCCTTGGCTCTATCTCAAATTACAGAGTGGAGTTAGGATATTGACCAGGTGCACACAATAAGTAACATCAGCAGGGACCTTAAGGTGGTTTAAAGCAGAGGAGACCCTTCTGGTTTAAGGTGTGAGGCAGTACATGGGTATCCCAATAGAAGAGGTTCCAGGGGACACGCTCACAAGTAGGCACAGGGGCTCTATTTTTAATAGTCAAAAGCTAGACTCCATCCACGTGAAGGGATTGTGTACCTTACCCTAGACAAGTGCCACAGCCTGAGTATGACGACTCCCCGATGGAACCTCTAGCAAGTACAAACCCAACCCTACTTCTGCGTCTGAAGTCTCAGGTTCCTGGCTGGAAACGCACCACAAATTCAGAGGCTTTCTCGAAGACGTATTTGGAAATTAGACTAGGTGCTCTATCCCATTAGGGCTTTGAACCTAGGGATATTGAAAAAACAAAATGGATGAGTGGATAGTTTCGGGTACATCGTAACTTCAACAGTCCCGCTGATGCTTCTCGGTGCACGAGAGGCTTCCAAACAAGATTTAGCACCTGCTGATTAAAGTTTTATGTAAGTTGCAAAGTGATTAACAAGGGACTGTGTCTGACTGAAATCAGCTCAGCAAGGATTCTGGCTACATATGGCCCTGAAGGATACCAGTAAAATATACAAGTGTCCTGTAAAGGCATTGACCCTGAATGCTGTTTTTGGATGTCCCTAACAAAAGTGAGACACTGAAATTTCCCTGATAGGAAATAAAGAAGACAGCCAGCCAGTAAGCAGGCTTCTCAAGCGCCTCACTGTTCTCTGCCAGGATGAGAGAGCATGTGGATGACTATGCTGTATATTGCTCTAATTGATGGCGTCCCTTACAGCCCCTGGATACACAGTGCCAGGACACAGGGCCTTTGCAGAGTGTGTTCCTGCCCTGAAGACTGTTGATATTTGCTTAATATTCGAGATCAAAGCAATCAGAAATCTTCTACACAGCACATTTCTTCAACCCTTACTCTCTTTTCTGTTAGCAACTATTGGATATTCTTATTTAGAGATCAGCTGTCAATTCCCAGACTGTTATAAAATATAAGACAAAAAGCTGAGTTTCTATGAAGAAAATTTAAGAGTAGGGTATGTTCAGATTTCAAGACATCGTGGGTCTAGGAAATAAGAAGTTGAAATTGAGTCGAGTCTCTTCTTTTTAGAATTCACAATTTTCTTTCCCCACCCCCTCCCTCTCTTATGTGTCTGTCTGTGTGAGTTATAAAACATAGAGAGGTTAATTCTCTTAAAGTTGGAAGAAGATCCATGAATTTTGGAGGGAAAATTGCTTCTTTTAGGCAAAAATGGTTTTATTTCTATTCCTGGTTTGTAAATAGTGGTTACATTTAGATTTAATGCTAGTGGACATCTAAATGTAGTGTATATCAGAATTATCTGTTAAGGCAGATTGTTAAGCTATGGTGAACCTTTATGATTCAGTCTGTCTGGTGTGGGACCAGAAAATCTGCATTTTCATGAGTTTCTCAATGAATACTGGTCAAGGGCGTGACTTCAAGAACTATGCCTGTGGGGAGGCAGCTGGTTCAGTGAGCAAGTGCAAAGACCTGAATTCTGATCCCCAATACCTACATAATAGACTGAGTCCCAGAACCCCAATGACAGAAAGATTCTGGAGAGCACATGAACACTTGATGTTGTTTTCTGACCTCCCTCCAACCGTACTTTTACATACATGGGGCTTACTGAAGGGCTAGCTAGAGGTGTAGCTCCCTTGGTATTGAGCTTGCCTAACAAAGCGTTAAGCCCTAGGTGGGGTCAGGACTGTGTTTTCTGTGTTCAGGATGAGTCAGAGGAAGCGGTATGAGAGAGGCTGAGGAAGTAAAGAGCTGCGTGCAGAAAACTGTGAAACCAGAAGAAGGCCTTGTTGAGAGTTTGCCCTGATAGCTAGTTTCTCACTTCCCCTTCTGGGAGCCAGCCAGTCGGCTGGGCCTGCCTGCTTGCCTGCCTACGTGCTGGAAATATCTCCGGAGGGTTCTCTAAGATTTTCGGGAATCACTTATCTCACTTCTTTCATGGCAGCTACTTTGAAAGGACCCCTTTCCCTTACAAATCAAAACACTTGGAAGCACCCAACATGTCCCAACTGTAAGACCAGCACTCTGGGAGCTGAGACAAGCTAGCTGACAGTGTGAGTGTAGCTTTGGCTTCAGTATGAGTTCTAGGTTAACAGAAGCTACAGGGTGAGACCCTGTCTCAAAATCAAACCAAATGAATATCGCCACAAAACACAGTTTAAAACACACACACACATACATACACACACACACACACACACACACACACACACACATTTTGAAGAAAGCTGCTGGCTAAGCATGGGCCAAGGTACGCAGAAAAGTCCTGTTCAATATATATTTTTGCTTTCTGAGCCCTGTGGAGATACTGTGTTCTAGTCATCTCTAATTCTTAATCTTCTTGTGTTTGGGGGACACTGGTTGTTCTCCTTTTTCTGTACAGAAGTAGGAAGTGTGATTATAACCCTCAGCTGCCTTCTAACACCTTCCAAGAAATTACCCGTAGTATGTTTTAGCTTCGAGGTGGGAAGATTTCTCAATCATGATCCAAACTGTCTGTAACAAGTTTCAACACAAACTATAAATAACCAAGGCAGGCCATCTGCTTCCCATCTTTTTATATAGTGAAAAACGAGGGCAAAAGCTGCTTGGCGTCATCAACTTGTTGCCCTTTGAAGCCAGGGCAAACATTGTCTTCCCTCTTACCCTGAATTCACCAGTGTGAGCACTGCTTTCCCGCATGAGTATGCGTATTGTTCATGGGTAAATGGGATTCAGTGTAAGAACTGCTTTGATGAAACCATGTATCTTTGCTAATGGGTATTAGTGTTAGCTGCAATTTTCTTTTCCTGTTATGATCCTCTGTCTTTGTACCTACAGCTGGGATACAATAATAGAAGTTCCTTTTCACAAACAATTTATCTTTCAGAGTTTCATTGTGTAGGAAATAGACATGTATTTTCTTTTGTTTATTGGTATATAATTTGGTGATTTGATTCCCAGACCCAACCATTGAATTTTATTTAATTAATTAATTTATTTATTTATTTAGGTTCTTTCTCTTCTGCTATCCACCTTTTAACTCCTATTTCCTCTTCTTTGCTGGCAAGGAGGAGGGTCTTAAAGGACCTGATGAAACTTGGTAAGGCAGGAGACAAGTAAAAGAGAGCTGTGTTTACATGGCATAGCTGTGCATCTGGAGGACAGAAGAGGGATGGATGGACAGAAAGGAAAGTGAGAGAGCTACAAGAGAACCCTTAATACAGGGTATGACATGAATCTTTTCTAATAGGAGACTGTGGGATTGGCTCCTGCAAGCCTAAGATGGTCTTTACTATGCCACGGAACCTGACACGCTACGATAATTTCCTATACTTTTGCCCTGTGTGGAGTCTAATTCAGTCATCACACCCCATCATACCCTGTGCAAAGCAGGGGAAGACAGTCCATGCTGTAAGCTTAGAACATATTGGTAGGCTTAAAGAGATGTGTCAGTGCTTAATGGTGGTTGCTGCTTAAGCCTGGCCACGAGAGTTCAACCCCTGCCCCACCCCACCCCCAGAGCCCACATAAACATCAAAGGACAGAACTGACTTCACAGAGTTTTCCTCTGGTCTCCATCTATGTGTGGTGGCACATACTTCCCCTCATTACCCCCCACCCCTGCTTGCACTCTCTCTCCCTTTCTCTCTTTCACTCTCTCTCTCTCACCCACCCACTCACCCCCCTACCCCCCAACACACACACTCTTCCCCTCATCTCACACACACACAAACACACACACACACATAAAAGTTCTTAAAGAACTATATACATAGAACTATGCATGCTGTGACTTTAAATATAATGTTGATTTGATGTGGAGTTAATTAGTGATTAATATCTTATTTCAAGATTGAAAAGGAAAGGAAAGTCTTACTCTAAAAATCTCCTATCCCTTGTTGCCAAAACAAGGTCTTCTCTTTATGGTTGCTTCGTGATGAACTTGTTAATTTTCCCTGACTGGGCAATTGTCCCTTTCCTGAATGTACATAGTTTATCTCACCAAAATTGTGTTATGGGGTAAATGTATCATACAAATTAAATACATACAAAATAAGTTTTGAAATGTATTCAATACCTATGCAGAGAACCACCGGCAAAATAGAGCAGATATATAGCCTGGCTTTCCTGAGGATGGGGTACAAACATAGAAGTCAGACTTCATGCAGACTCCAGAAAAATCTCATTTAGCATAGTACAGACCATGGATATATGTTCTAGATGCATGTTGGCCAAAGTTGCAGCAGACATGGCTCCTTCTGGATCAATAGGCAGATGGGCACAGTGAAGAACTATAGGAAGAGGTAAGCCTTGCACCACACAGGGAGACATCCAAGCACTGTGGGACGCTCGGTACAAAGACAACCATGAGGTTGGCTATCCTTTTTGACTCCAATATTAGAGGGGAAGCATTATTCTTCTATAGTTAAATACAAAAATTATCCATAACTGTGAGGACTGTTTTGGTTTGGGATATTTGTGAAATTGACTAAGACATTTCTATTTTATAGTTTGCTCAGAATTTTTTTTTATTTTATTAGATATTTTCTATATTTACATGTCATAGGATATCTCCTTTCCCAGTTTCCCCTCCAAAAAAAACCTCAAAAAAAAAAAAAAAAAAAAAACAAAAAACAAAAAAACAACAACAAGAACAAACCCCTGTTCTCCCCCTCCCTCTGTTCGCCACCCCACCCTCTCCTGCTTACTGGCCCTGGCATTCCCCTACACTGGGGTACAGAACCTTCACAGGGCCAAGGGCCTCTCCTCCCATTGATGACCAACTTGGCCATCCTCTACTATATATATGCTGCTAAAGCAATTAGTCCCACCACGTGTACTCTTTGGTTAGTGGGTTAGGCCCTGGGAGCTCTGAGGGTACTAGTAAGTTCATATTGTTGTTCATCCTAAGGGGTTGCAAACCCTTCAATTCCTTGGGTCCTTTCTCTAGCTCCTTCATTGGGGACCCTGTACTCAGTTTAATGGATAGCTGTGAGCCTCTACTTCTGTATTAGTCAGGTACTGTCAGAGCCTCTCAGGAGACAGCTATATCAGGCTGGATTGTCCTTCCTTCAGTCTATGCTCCATAGTTGGTCTCTGCAACTCCTTCCATGGGTATTTTGTTCCCCCTTTTAAGAAGGAATGAAGTGTTCACATTTTGGTCTTCCTTCTTCTTGAGTTTCTTGTGGTTTGTGGATTGTATCTCATGTATTCCGATCTCCTGTGCTAATATCCACTTATCAGAGAGTGCATACCATATGTGTTCTTTTGTGATTGGGTTACCTCACT
>NW_022196903.1:17806648-17815940 GCF_008632895.1 Mastomys coucha | reverse complement strand
TTTCTTTAGGTGCTTCTCAGCCATTCGTTATTCATCAGTTGAGAATTCTTTGTTTAGCTCTGTACCCTATTTTTTAATAGGGTTATTTGTTTCTCTAGAGTCTAACTTCTTGAATTCTTTGTATATATTGGATATTAGCCCTCTATCAGATATAGGATTGGTAAAGATCTTTTCCCAATTTGTTGGTTGCCGTTTTGTCCTATTGACACTGTCTTTTGCCTTACAGAAGCTTTGCAACTTTATGAGGTCCCATTTGTCAATTCTTGATCTTAGAGCATAAGCTATTGGTGTTATGTTCAGGAACTTTTAAAGGGGAAGATTATTTATGTCAGCTCCTGTTTGTAAAAATTTCAGTCCATCACGGTAGGGAAGACATGATGGAGCAGACATACAGCCAGTGACCAAAAGGATCCAGGACAAATGTGCTCCACCAAACCCAGCTTCTAGTGATGGACTGCCTTCATCTAAGCTTAACCTTCTAGTACCTTCCGAGAATAACATGTTAGTATAAGGCCATCAGCAATTAAGTCAGAGATGGGGTGATCTAATTACCTCTAGAACCCACAGATGTGCTTTACTAATCTTCTAGATAATTCTCAGTCTGGTCACACTGTCAATCATAATTAACCAACACACTCCTATTGAAGCATAAAAATACTATACTACACAGCCTTTTCCTTCTCCTTGCTTTCCCAATATATTTTAGAGACTACTCCAAGCTATATATACAATTTAATATTTGCCTGTTATTATTTTATAGAAATATACAAATTTACTGTGTAGATGATCCATAATTTACTGAGCCAGTCTTATACTAGGGTCATGGGGTTGTTTTCATTATCTATTATATCAAATGGCAATAACTTACTTACTTGTTTCCTCATTTATTGTTATGTGTAAGCATGTGAGTGTAGGCACACATACCATGGCATACATGTGGAGGTCAGAGAACAACATTTAGGAGTCAGTTCTCACCTCACACCTATGGGTTCTGGGGACTGAACTTAGGTCATTGGACTTGGCATCAGGCATCTTTATCTTCTGAGCCATCTCACCAGCCCAAGAAATCACTTAAACCTATGTGTTTTTATGTTTTTCTCGTGTATCTATTGTTGGACTAGCTTTATGGAAGTGAAGCTTGGGGTCAAAAAAATAACTGCATGTGTTCATACATTGGGTGTCTTCACATTGTCTCCTCCAGTGATGAACATAGTATAATTTCATCACGTTTAAGTGAGGAACTCTGCTTCCTATAGCCTCAGCATTATACTGGATTTTTGAACATGTGAAAGCTTGCCCATCTGACGGCTGAAGATAAAAGTTCCCCCACTACCAGCATTTTGGGGTTTTCATTTATACTGCAAAGGACAAATTGTAAACCACTTTGCATGGTCCCCGGACCCTAAATGAGGGTTTCATTTACCATGTAATTTATTTCTAGCTCATATTTCTGTCCTGAACAAGCTTTTGGGTTTGAGGTTATAAACAAAATAATTTGACTGTTTACTTGTGGTTGAACAAATGGCATCAATATACACATGGAAAAAAACCCTTTTTGAAGGAGGAAAAGTAGGGCAATAGTTTCCAAAAATTATCATCTATTTGTATGACAAACTTTTGATTCAGTAATGTTGTAAAAACACTTGGTTTCTATTATTTAAAGGGCTTTTCTTCTTCTAGTCAGAAGACCTCTGATAAACAAGCTGAATCTATCTGGTAGCCATTTACTTTAATAGTTCTTCTCATGAGAGTGGCTTGGGTTAAATACTCAAGTTTTACTCCCTATTGCTTTAAAGATGTATATCTTTTACTTCAAATTTTGTTCAGTTTCCTATACAGTGATTTGCATTTTGTTCTTTCTCATTTGGTGTGTTTTTTTAGATAGGGTCTCTTGCAGCCCAGACTTGCCTAGAACATACTATACAACAAGATTAGATTTGGCTGCTTGACTCTCCTGCCAAGTGTTAAGATTGCAGGCATCTGCCACCATGTCTATATCCTTTCTCACTTAAAAAAAAAAAAAAAAAAGCAATGTTATTTACTCTTCTCTGCTGGCAGTCATTCCTTTATTTTGCTTATACATTTTTACCTTTCATCTTGGTTCACTCTTTCTCTGTAGCCAACTTTATCACCCCAGTCATTGTCTTAGTTAGGGTTTCTATTGCTGTGAAGAAACACCATGAACATGCAACTCTTATAAAGGAAAACTTCCAATTGGGGCTGGCTTACATCTCAGAGGTCTCCTGTCATTGTGGCAGGAAGCATGGCAGCACACAGGCAGACATGGTGCTGGAGAGGAGCTGAGAGTTCTAAATACGGACTGGCAGGCAGCAGGAAGAGAGTGACAATGGGCCTGGCTTGGGTTTCTGAAAGCTTATAGTTACTTCCAGTGATATACTTCCTCCAACAAGGCCATATGTACTTTAACTAGGCCACACCTCTCAACATTGCCACTTCCTGTGAGTCTTTGGGTGTCATTTTTTTTTTTTCAAACCACTACACTTATGATTTACAATGCTCCAAAATGAAGGTGTACTTGAACTTGTGTGTGTATCTGTATCTGTGTGCATGGGTGTCTGTGCGGTGTTCTGCAGTAGAGTCGTGATATTTACTGTCATAGGCTCACCTTAAGCTGCTGATCCTTCTGCTTCATCTCAAATCCTGAGATTGCTGACATACCTACCTCAAAATATTGCTTTTAAAACCTGGTGTCTTAGGGCCAGGGAGTACTTCCATCTATAAACTGCTTCTCTTCTAAGAACAAGGACTTAAATTTCATTTCTAAAGAGGCTGGCACACTCTTGTGATCCCAGCACTGGGAAAGCTAAGACAGTAAGTAGCTTGGATGTTGAGGCCAGCCCCAGAGCCTACTTATAGCATTCCAAGCCAAGCGAAAACTCTGTCTAAGGAAAAAGAAAAAGAAAAAAAGAAATGTCACTTGAAGACAACAGGTTGTTCTCTGACCTTCATACACACGTGTGCATGTCCACTACATGCACAAGTACATCAACAGGAATATGTGCCTATGCACAGTATTGTGTTTCCTGACCTGATAAGCTTAACTCTCATGGTCTACAAGAACTATCGGTATAAGGCTATGAGCAAGACTTGAACATTTGTGCTTTCATCATGAACACCTGATCATTCTCTGCATCTTTCTCTTTACCCCTCTGATCAAACATTCATGGTGTACCTAATAAATTCAAACTCCTGAAGCAGAAAGGAAGGACACACAAATACAACAGGGTTCCTGATTTGAGAAGGCTCATAATCTAGTGGCTGACTGCTTCCAGTCAGCAGGTGTGACTCTAAAGGACACGTAGAAATCTCTGCTGATACCTGTCTCCCATCTCTCTCCTCCCTCTTTCCTCCTCCCTCCTGGATGGCTGACTCCTACTGATGAATTACTGGATTATCTCTGTGGTTGAATGCCTGGGAAGATTAAAGGATGATTTACTTGGACTTCAGTAGGTTTGGGGAATGGTTGCTCAGCCCCATGTTACTTGGGTGTTACATGGTGGCTGTGGGAGCCTGTAGTAGAAGGTATGCTCACCTCAAAATGGACTGGTGGCAAAAGACCAAGGAGGAAAAAGCCAGGGACAAAATATCCCAAAGATCTGCTTCCAGGCAGGACTATGACCTAAAATTTTCAAACCCTTCCAGCACAGTACCAAGAGCTGGGAACTAGCACCATAAAGCCCCACAAGAGATGATTCACTTTTTGGAGGAACAGGGCCCCTCATACACAAGCTAGAGCACCCAACTCACCCTTCCACTGAATTTGCTGAATTCTCCAGGAATCCATTCTGACCGACTTTCTCCATTCCCACAGTTGTTTGATGACCCTTGTGGAGGCTCTCAATGCACACCAACCATTCCCCCTTGTCATTACTATATACTGCAATTGTGTCTTTTCATAGCTTGGGGGGAAGTTCTAAAAACCCCAGAAGAGATCTCACACAGTGAGCCATCTGTGAGATGTTCAAAAAGTCACCATGTAAGCGGATCACCCATGAGTACATACTGTGTGCAATGAACTAAAGAAGTCAACATAAGATAAACAAAACACACTTCCCAGTGAAAACAGAACAAGCCAGGATAGTACAGCTAATCTCTCAGAAAAGTGCCTGAATGAGCATAGTGTAGATATTGTGCTCTTGAGTGCCTTTAAAGTATGTTTTTAAATGACTACTGATTAAACTTATTTAACTTCCTTTAGGGGTAGTGATTGCTACCTACCATGTAATTCTAATGAATAATTCTTTGTGACATTTATAGGCAAGCACGGTGGCTATATAAATCTCATGACATTGATCAATAATGCCTGAGGAGCTCAGGCACCATTGTAAACTCAGACCTTTAAGGACACAGTGAATTGCTATTGTATCTGTCCAGGTATGAGTACGACTGAAAAAAAAAAAATCAAAGCATGGTGTGTGTGGATTGGAAAAAAGAAGCTTTTCATAAATACTATATTTTCCTATAATTTTTCTGCTTATTATTGGCCTAATATCAGAGAAAGCAACTGTTAGTTTCTTGGTGTGCTCAGTATTTCTCCCCGAGTAAGTTTATTTTATCTTTTAAATTTATTCTGTTTTGTTTATTTTAAAACATTTTTAGATTTATTTTATGTCTATGGATGTTTTGCCTGTGTATATGATTGTGTACCACACGCATGCCTGGTGCAGAAGGAAATAAGAAGAGGGCACTGGATCCCCTAGAACTAGAGTTTCAGATGCTTGTGAGCCACTTTATGGGAGCTTGGAACTGAACCCAGGTCCTTCACAAGAGTAGTCAGTGGTCTTAACCACTAAATCATTTCTTCAAACCTGTAATTCAATTGATGGTTTATCTACATGATTCATTTGCTTCTATAAAGATTATCTCAAATTATTACTAGATGAATCTTTCATCTTCTTTTTGTGTGTAAATCTTAATCAACTTCCTAAAATAATTCTCTAATTTTCTTCTATTTTCTCTCTTATCTTCTCTGCACCTCCTAGGGTTTCTTCCATTTAGATGCTTATTCTATAGCCCCTGCTTCAAGTTAGTTCCAGTGGCTATGCTTTGGTACCCAAGACAACTTAGCTGAGAAAGTTGTTTGTCAAAGACCTTTGTCAGGACTGGAGATGTGTTTGCCCAGGATGCACAAAGCCCTGCGTTCATTCACAGCATTGCCTAAAACTGGGCATGGTGACATGAACAAGCCAGCTCAGTCAGTCAACAGGCTCTCCAGGGAGGGAGTAAGGATTAAAAAGAAAAAAGACAATTAGACAACACTGTGGCATTTTCCCAGTCTGCCGTAATGCCATTTTAATTACATGAAAATAACAAGGTCAGTTCTAGGTTAAGGAACAAGCAAGACAATAAACAAAGTCCCATGATCACTGTTTCTAGGAGCCTATCAGGATGACCAAAATATCTGAGCCTACTTCCCTGCCCTAGCCCAAAGTCAAACTTTTGCTTGAAGCCTACTCCTTTGTACTAACTCAAAATCAGATTCTGCCTGAGCTTACTTCTGTGTCCTGACCCAATTCCTACCAAGTTGCTGAAGCAGCCCCCAAAGTTCTCCCTAGTGGCACACTTCTGTAATCACAGCACTTGTGAGGTAGAGGCAGGAAGATCAGAACTGTGGGGTCATCCTAAGCTTTATACTAAGTTTGATGCTAGCCTGGGCTACATAAACTCTGCCACATACACACACACACACACACACACACACACACAGACAGACAACTGTGACATGACATTGCAAATATTAAATGGGAGCGCCTCTGTTTTGTATTCATTGAGTATTTCTTTATCCTGAATCATGTGGAGAAAGAAACACCTAATGGCTTGGTTTTTATTTCCCAATTTCCATTAAAAGGCCAGCTCCTACCACTGTGTTGTAGACTGCCTTCTTCTGCATCAGTACAATCTGTAGCCAGATCATTCTAACTACTGAACAAAATAAAATATATCTGAGGCTTAACACAATATACTAGAATTTCTTACATGAATTGTATGACTCTCACGGATTGGTAAGGGCATTTTACTTCCTCCATTCTTTTATAGACCCAAACTACTAGAGCAACCACTATTTTAACTGTCACTGTTTAGTATAATAAAGAGAAAGGGCACTTTTTTGATGTTTGGCAACAGTGTTTCAATGATTAGTTATGAAATGGTTTTGGCTGGAACCAGTTATAGCCCCATATAAATCCAAGAAAGCAAAATTTATGTCTAAATAGGGAAGGTCCTAGAAATGATGAGAGATGGTTGGTGAATGTTCCAATGATTGCCCCAGCTCACTCAAAAAAAAAAAAAAGCACATTAAAGAAGGAAATTATGGACGAGTATGTGCTAGTGTCTATGTTAAGGACCAAATAAATAACCATTTATTCAATAGAGAAAGTATTCTAGACTAGATTTCAGAGTGAGGAACTCAGTTTGGGTCCCTTACATTATTGAACATTAACACTATAAAAGACACTCTATCAAATCAAATCATTTGGAGCTGGAGAGAGAGCTCAGTGGTTAAAAAGTTGCTCTTGCACAGAACCCAGGTTCAGTTCAGAGCAGCATGACAGCTCACAACGATCCATAACTCTAAATCCAGCTCAAAGTCATCTGTAACTCCAATTCCTGCTATCATCTTCTGGCTTCCACAGGCACTGTATACTTGCACATATATACATGCAGGTAAAACACCCATACAAGTAAACTAAGAAAGAAAGTAACGGCAAATAATTGTATTGTAGTATTTTAGAATTCTGTGAGCACTGTTGAGAACTTTCCACATCAGGTCCTTTTCCTGAGCCTTGATAGTCTTCTTGAGAGGTCTTGAGTTATAGACACTTAAATAATGTAAAGAACTTCTTTTTATGATATATCCTGCTCTCAGGAAAGAACTAACTTTCAACTCTGCTAATAAAAAGTAAAGAAAGAGAGAGAGAGAGAGAGAGAGAGAGAGAGAGAGAGGAAGGAAGGAAGGAAGAAGGAAGGAAGGAAGGTAGGAAGGAAGAAAGGAAGAGAGGGAGGGAGGGAGGGAGGGAGGGAGGGAGGGAGGGAGGATGGAAGAAAGAACTAATACAGAAGGCACATTGCAAACATATTAATTACAAATAAAAACATACATTCTTAATAACACACCATCATTCATGACTCATTTTTACTGTCTTTACCTTAAAAGCAGTTGTTTATTAATAATTTGTGACTACAATTTAAAAAACATGGCTTAAAGAAATGAAACTTTTATAAAAAAACTAGACTCTGAGTTCATTTTCTCCTGGTCATCTATGGATTGGACATGCAACCAACCATTAAGAGTTTGTTTCCCAGGATGTAAAAATCAAAATAGAAACAAGAAGAAATCACAAATGAAGACAACCCTGGAGATAGAAAACTTAGGAAAGAAATCAGGAGTCATAGATGCAAGCATCACCAACAGAATACAAAAGATAGAAGAGAGAAGCTCAGGGGCAGAAGACACCATAGAAAACATTGGCACAACAGTCAAATAAAATGCAAAAAGCAAAAAGATCCTAACCCAAAACATCCAGGAAATCCAGAATGCAATGAGAAGACCAAACCTAAGGACAATAGGTATAGAAGGGAGTAAAGACTCCCAACTTAAAGGGCCAGTAAATATCTTCAACAAAATTATAGAAGAAAACTTTCCTAACCTAAAGAAAGCCCATGAACATACAAGAAGCTCACAGAACTCCAAATAGACTTGACCAGAAAAGAAATTCCTCCTGTCACATAATAATAAAAACACCAAATACACTAAACAAAGAAAGAATTTTAAAAGCAGTAAGGGAAAATGGTCAAGTAACATGTAAAGGCATAC
The DNA here is from genome assembly GCF_008632895.1 of Mastomys coucha. Lineage (NCBI taxonomy): Eukaryota > Metazoa > Chordata > Mammalia > Rodentia > Muridae > Mastomys > Mastomys coucha. Next base: position 17,808,106 of record NW_022196903.1, on the reverse strand, counting down.
CTATCAGAATTATATCAGACTTCTCACCAGAGATTATGAAAGCTAGAAGGTCCTGGGCAGATGTCACACAGACCCTAAGAGAACACAAATGCCAGCCCAAGCTACTATACCCAGCAAAACTCTCAGTTACCATAGATGGAGAAAACAAGATATTCCATGACAAAACCAAACTTACACAATATCTTTCCAAAAATCCAGCCCTACAAAGGATAATAGATGAAAAACATCAAATAAGGAGTAAAACTACACCCTAGAAGAAGCAAGAATGTAATCTTTCAACAAACCCACACAAACATAATTCCACCTCTAACAATAAAAATAACAGGAAATGACAATTACTTTTTCTTAATATCTCTTAATATGAAAATTAATATTACCTACATGTCCTAATCAATTCAAATTCAAAATTATGAGGAATTTGTTGGCTATTATTTGGTAGTCTCTATAATTTGATAATTGAAGAAATGGATCCAATATTGTACAATCCATATACACTTTCTTTCTGCTTGTTTGTACATGACAGTGTCTTGCTGTGTACTACATAATGGTCCTGAAATCATGCTTCTCTTATCTCAGCCTCTCTATTAGTAGGATTGTTTATTTGATATTTTTATACTATACTATGGTTTTCAGAACAGCTTACATATTTCAAAATTATTTATACAACCAAAAGAAACATAAACAATTAACTTGGGAGGTGGCTTGTAAGAGAACAACAAAGAGTGAGACTGAATGCTTTGCTTGATGTTTGCAATATATCAATTTTGAAGAAGAGGACTTTATAAGTTACTCTTTCTCTGAGATGAATGCTTTTCCAAATCATCACAACCAATGAACCAGATTCTTACCCACACCTAATGTCTGTGCCATCCTCCAAGCAGAACTATTGTTCATTGAAACAGTTGGTGAATGACTTCACCAATAAACCATCTTAATACACACACCATTTAATAAATGAATATAACCTGTCCTCTGTGGGCTGAGAATGAATACCATCACTGTAGTCAAATAGCTTTGACCATAGCAGAAAATCTGTATCCAGAAATCGTGCCTACAGTTCATTCCTTGGCGCAGCAGAACTGTCAACTCTCAGCTTAGCTACTATGAAGGTAATATCCTTTCATGATGTGAGGGTCATTGAAGTATTGCCTTATTACAATGAAATTCAATGTCTAAAAGTTGTTCTTATTTTGGGCTTGTACCACAGTAAGAGCCAAGATTTTAAGCTCTACTAAAAACAAAACAAACAAAAAGACTTTATCTATTTATGTTCATTAAAAAAAACTACTAGTGATGTATTATTTTAAAATATACAGCTAATGTGTTTGGAGTACTTTAAAATTTATATTGATAAAAACATATGAATTTTCATTATTGCTGCAGACAAACATCTATGTAAGACTGTTCAATTTATTGTTTTATGTCAAACAACTTTTTTTTTCTTTTTTTTTTTTTTTT
>NW_022196903.1:17758913-17802685 GCF_008632895.1 Mastomys coucha | reverse complement strand
TTGCAGGGAAGGGGCAGAGGAGGACGCTGAACCCCCTCTGTCACTCGGAAGCTGAGAGGATCATGTCAAACAACTTTTTAATACTCATTTTTACTGTTACCATGTTTTATAAATTTTAAAGAATATGACAAAATAAAAAAAATCAAAAGGTATTGCAGGTATTGAAGGGGATCTCTGGGAGGAGCTGGGGTACAAAAGTGAAAGAAGAATGTGATGAAATTCTATCTACTTAAAATATGTTTTTAAGTGTTAACAAATCCAGATAAACTGAAATTATATATCTTTTCTCATAATAATGCAATAAAATTTAAATCAATTTTTAAAAAAGAGTTTGTTTCATCAGTGTGACTCCTTTGGAGAAAACTAAATTTTTGTTATCAAGTGGCTATTAATTGGAGATTGCTTCTGGGTAAGGGATGGAGACACGTGCCCACTTCTTTCAGCTCTAGTACCTCCATTGGTGCAGACGCATGGAGGCCCTGTGCGTACTGCCTCACTCAGTTTCTGTAAGTCTATATGTGTGTGCATGGGTCATGTTGATTTAGAGGGCTTTGCTTTCTTGGTGTCTTCCATCCCCTGTGGCTCTTATAGTCTTTCTGTCTTCTCAGATATTGGTTGGTTTCTCCTGCAAGCTTTGTGTCACCATTACACCAGCGTATCTTGTAAGCAGGGCACCTTTGTAGATCAAAGACTATGTTGCTGAGTTTGTGTTTATGTTTCTCCTCTGGTGACATGCACAGTAACTTTCTTTACTAAATGCACTAGCTAGCACATAAAGGTGACAGCTCTAGTTAAGCACCAATGCTGTTTCTCTACGTTCAATGAGTTCTGTAGGTGTTATCTTTATTGAGGCATTGTCATCAGATTGTGGAGAGCAATGTACAGTCTTGAGTTGTTTGGGGATTCCTATGGGAGCCCTTTGGCTAACTACTCAAATAGATGTGTCTAATGCCACTTCTGGAACATTCATTTGGTTGCAAGAGATGTCTTGTTGAGGTCCTGTCTTTGGAAGTTCCTTGTCTCATACTGTCATGTTAGGGCTTTTCCTTTTGTTCTTTCTTTCTTTTCTTTTTAAATTTTATCTTATTTTTATTGTGTTTGTATACTTTTTCTTATCTCTTTTTACTCCACAGGTCCTTTGCCTATGCAGCTTCAGTTCAGTGCTTTTATGGGATTCCTGAGTGTGCAAATGAGTGAGTCTCTGGGTCTATATCTATTTGTTATGCCTTCTCTTGGGCTCTTCTTCTTTGGTTTGTTCGTTTTGTCCTATTCTGATGTGCTAGTTTTTGTTTTATCTTATGATAAATGGTTGATCAATGGAATAAAAAACAAGACCCAGAAATAAACCCACACACTTATGGACACTTGAATTTTGACAAAGAAGCCAATACCATACAATGGTGGGGGGAAAGCATCTTCAATGAATGGTTCTGGTCTAACTGGATGTCTGTTTGTAGAGGAACACAAATTGATCCATATTTATCACTCTGCACAAAACTCAAGTCCAAGTGAATCAAAAATCTCAACATAAAGGCAGACACACTAAATGTAATATAAGAGAAAGTAGGAAGCTGCTTTGAACACAATGGCATAGGAGACAACTTCCTGAACAGAACAACAATAGCTCAGGCACTAAGATCAACAATTAATGAATGGGACCTCATGAAACTGACAAGCTTCTGTAAGACAAAGGACACTGTCAGCAGGACAAAATGACAGCCTACAAATTTTATATATACATAAAAAAACCTCAAAAAATTAGATACTAACAAACCAAATTTAAAAACGGGATACAGAGCTAAACAGAGAATTCTCAGCAGAGGAATCTCTAATGGCCAAGAAGAACAAAGAACTTAAAGAAATGTCCAATATTCTTAGTCATCAGGGAAATGCAAATCAAAATGACTCTGTGATTCCATCTTACACCCATCAGAATGGCTCAGATCAAAACCTCAAGTGACAGCACATACTAGTGAGGATATGGAAGAAGATGGATCACTCCTCCATTGCTGGTGGGAATGCAAACTTGTACAACCACTCTGGAAATCAATCTAGTGGTTTCTCAGAAAAATTGGTAATAGTTCTACCCCAAGATCCAGCTATACCACTTCTAGGCATATACCCAAAAGATGCCTCACTATGCCACAGAGACACTTATTCAACTATGTTCATAGCAGCTTTATTCATATAGCCAGAAACTGGGCTGGTGAGATGGCTCAGTGAGTAAGAGCACTGACTGCTCTTCCAAAGGTTCTGAGTTCAAATCCTAGCAACCACATGGTGGCTCATAACCATCCGTAATGAGATCTGACACCCTCTTCTGGTACATCTGAAGACAGGTACAGTGTACTTATTTATAATAATAAATAAATCTTTGGGCCTGAGCAAGCAAGGTCAACCGGAGCGAGCGGGGTTGACCAGAGCGAGCAGAGGTTCTAAAAAACAAAGTCAATTCCCAACAACTAGATGAAGACTCACAACTTTCTGTACAGCTACAGTGTATACTCATATGCATAAAATAAATCTTTAAAAAAAAAAACAGGCCAAACTACACTACAAAACAATAGCCATAGACTATACTTAAGCCCAGTCTATGAAGGTGAATTCCAGGAGCCACCCTGATAGGCCCACATGCTGCCTACAAGTCAACGTCATTCTGGGGGTGCAGGAAAAGACCTTCCTGGATGATCAGGATCTGAATCTAGACTGAGGGAAGTGAAGTGCCTTCCTCCAGGGGGTCCCCAAGTACAATGTGCCCATATGTATCTCCTCAGACATAGGAGTTTCCATTCACAGATCCTGGCCCTAAACTCCTTACCACAAGGCACAATGAAGAATTATCTAATTATCTGTTCTTCTAGACTCCAATTTCTCTTTCCCCTTGTAAGACATAGCAACCTAACCTATCTGGCCCAACTTGAGACCCATCCTATAGGAAAGAGTCAGCCCTGCCTCTTTCATGTTTGGAGACAGGGGACTAGCATAGCTGTCTCCCGAGAGGCTTCATATAGAAGTGGATGGAAACATGCAGAGACCCACAGCCAAACATCAGGTGGAGCTTGGGGAATCATGTGGAAGAGTGTGTGGGGGGGAGGGGGAAGTAAGGGAGCCAAAGGGGTCAAGAACACCACAAGAAGACCTACAAAGTCAACTAACCTGGGCCCATGGGGGCTCACAGAAACTGAACCACTAACCAAAGAGCATGCGTAGCTGGGCATGGGTCACCTACCCATTTGTAGCAGAAGCACAGTTTAGTATTCATGTCGGTCCCCTAACAATTGGAGCGGGGGCTATCTCTGACTCTTTTGCCTGCCATTAGATCCCCTTCTACTACTTGGATTGCCTTGTCGGGCCTCTATGGGAGAAAATGTGCCTAGTCCTTGCTTTGACTTGATATCCCAGGGTTGGCTGGTACCAAAAGGGAGCTTCCACTTTTCTGAGGAGAAGGGGAGAGGGTAATGGTGGGAGGGACTTGTGAGGGTGGGACTAAGAGGAGAAGAGAGGGACTGGGATTGGGATGTAAAGTGAATAAATAAATTAATGAATGAAAAAAGATGATCTCGTATTTAAATTTTTATTTATATATTTTTTCTTCTCTTATTTTACCCTACAGGTCCTTTGTCTATATATTGTGGCTATATATATGGCCTATATATTAGTGTCTTTCTGAGATTCATGAGTATGCAAATGAGTGAATATATCTGTTTCTCATGCCTTTTCCTGAGCTTCTTTCCTTTGGTTTGTTTGTTTTGTTCTATTCTGATGTGGGTTTTTTTTTTTCATTTTATCTTATTATATTTCATTTTATTATTATCCCTTAGAAACCTAGTTGTTTTCTAGTGAGAATCAGAAAGGGAATGGATTGGCTGGGAGGAGAAGCAGAGGGGCTGTAAAGAGTAGAGGGCAGGGAAGCCACAATAGGATATATTATATGAAAAAAAAATAGGCTTTTGCATATTTTTAAAAGTCTTTATGTGGTAGATAATGAGATTTTTTTTTTGTTTGTTTGTTTTTTTTAGACAGGATTTCTCTGTATAGTCCTGGCTATCCTGGAACTCACTCTGTAGAGCAGGCTGGCCTTGAACTCAGACATCCGCCTGCCTTTGCCTCCCAAGTGCTGGGAATTAAAGGCATGTGCCACCACTGCCTGGCTTTCAATTTCTAACTATTAGAATCTTCCTGTTTATAATCATCTGTATTTAGGGCTGGTTTATTTCATTGTGCTAGAAAAGCTGAATTTGTGTGTATGTGTGTATGTGTGTGTGTGAGTGTTTTGCACATGCATAACAGGAATAAGGTTTTAGCTGACTGTTATATTCTCTAGTGTGTGGCATTTTGAGCCATAGAAATAACCACATTTTTATGAGTACGATTCTGACTTCAATTGACCAAATCTGCCTTCTTTTTCTCTAAAATGGTTGAACATAAATACAGCCTTAATCTTTCTTCTTCTTCTTCTTCCTCTTCCTCTTCTTCTTCTTCATGGAGCAAAATCATTCTCATAAGTATGGGGTAATGAGGAAATTCTTCCTCCTCTTTCTGAAGATTGGTGTCTACAAATCTGCTGAACTAAATTGGCAATAGATTTATTAGTAGGAGGAAAGGCACAAGAACCGCTTTACATGCGTGGGGGCATCTGATAACACAGCACTATGCAAAAATTCACATACCCTTCTGCATAGGAAGAAGAAAATGGGGCTGAAGGCAACTTGGGGGTAGTCAGTGATGTTTATGAAAGATAAGCAGCTCTGGAGACTGTTGTTGGTCTTTGAGAAAGTTCTCTGGGTTCTGGGTGTGGTATTTGGCTTTCAATCATCTCTTCTTGGCATCAGTCCCATCCTTCTTGGAAAATGAAACCTCAAGAAAAGAACTGAAGGCAGCTTGTTCCCCTTTTCAGCAGGTCTGCCTTTGTGTAGATAAGTCGACTTCAAGGACAAGCGTTTCCCTGAGTGACGAGCCAAGTCAGAGCCATCTTGGTTCAGAAACAGTTTGTTTGGTTTTCGGACTTCCTTTACTTCAAAGTACTTGGCATGCTTAAACACTACTTAGGGTATGGCTTTCTATGCCCTCAACACACAACAACCACTCTAAGGAAGATGGAGGGTCTGTGGCAAGATTCCCATTTAACCAGTCCTAATGCGCTTTTGAGACATGTTCTGTCAGGCAACTGGGCCCTTTGGGTCTATCCAGGCAGTAATTAGGAGGCTCTGGGGTCCCACTGCCAGCCCAAATCCCAGACCTGGCAATTCATCTCCTGTCTGGTCTTCATCTGCAAATTAAGGATAATAGCAGTATCTACTTTGTAGATTCTTTGAAGATTTAACCAGCAAATATACTTTTAAAAATATTTGATGCACAGTAAGACAAAGTTTATACTGCTTTTCTCCCTCTCTTTCTTTCTTCCTCCCCCTTTTTTTTTTCTTTCTTAGGTTGAATGGCAAATGTGGCAAATGTTTAATTGCTATTTTACAAGTATTCAGCTTTGTCATCCATCAAAGGAAAAAAATTAGAGTTTATGACCTAATTGCAGAAATGTGTAAACACAAAGTCAAGCTAATTAAGACCCATGTATTTCCATTGCCCTCAGAATAATAAGATCAGGCACAAAATACAATTAAATAGTCTACAGTTACATGTGAGGTTTATTAACCACAACATGTCTGGTACCAAAAGACAACATCTGAGTACTAGAAACTGTATTATTTAAACCAACTTCCTCCCACTAGTTATGTTCTAAAACACTGAGCAGGATTTGAATCAACATATTTTCCGTGAAATTATTAAGAATAAAATGGAGAAGATACTCCTTTATTGATCTGGAGGCACAATTGTCATTCTGTGCGCTTCAGTCTATTGTCCAAGACTTCATCAAGATGTGGTTCCTGAATTACCCAAAAACATCATCTCCCTGAGTCATCAATACTAAGAGAGAATGGCAAGTGCTCAATGTTTCCATTGCTACATTCTCTTCCTCTAGCTCTCTGCATCCCCATATTCAATGCCATCTTAGAGCGAGGTTCTCAGGGATTCCTGCTCCAATCTTTTAAACCAATTTTCTAGTTTTATTCATTAGCTCTTAAAAGTTCCTGGGCTGGGGCTGGAGAGAAGGCTCGGTGGTTAAGAGCACTGACTGCTCTTCCAGAAGTCATGAGTTCAATTCCCAGCAACCACATAGTGGCTCACAACCATCTGTAATGGGGTTCTGATGTCCTCTTCTGGTGTGTCTGAAGACAGTGACAATGTACTTACATACATAAAATAAAATCTTTTTTAAAAAAAGTCCCTGGGCTAGCCATGGTGGCAGGTGCCTTTAATCCCACCACTCAGGAGGCAGAGGCAAGCGGGTCTCTGTGAACTGGAGGTCAGCCTGGTCTACAGAGTGTCCAGGTCAACTAGGGCTACACAGAGAAATCCTATCTCAAACAAACAAACAAACAAACAAATTACCGGATAGATTTTTACTTTATTTACTACTATTAGAATTTTTTGTTTTCTTCAGGGCTAGAGAAATAGCTTAGCAGTTAAGAACATGTATTTCTCTTATATAGGACCTAAGTTCAGTTCCCAGCACCCAGGTCTGGCACCTTACAAACTGCCTATAATTCCAGTTCCAGGGGATCTGATGCTTCTTGCCTTTGGGGGCACCTCACTCATGCTCAGATACAAGTACGCACGCATGCGCACATACACACACATATACACACATACACACACACACACACACACACACACACATTTTCCCCCCAAGATTTTGTTTTCTTCCCTTTATATTTCCAATTCTTGGTAGTAGCTAATGCTAAAATAAATACCAGTTAAGTAACTGAATATAATTTTCAATCGATTCAAATATTGTCGTTCCAATTAGTTTTAACTGTCAGCTTGACACAACCTAGAATCATCTAGATAGAGAGTTTCAATGAAGAATTATCTAGGTCAAGTTTGCCTGTGTACACTGAAGTGAGAAGACCTATATACCTCGATGTGGGTGGCACCACTGCCTACGCTGGACCCTGAACTGTATTTACAGTAGAAAAAAGGAAGGAAAGAAGGGAGGGAGGGGAGAGAGGGAGTGGGGGAGGGAGGGAGGAAGGAAAGCTAGCCAGTAAACAAGTGAACAGGCATCACAGATGTATTTATCTCTCTGCTTCTGATTATGATGTGATATGAATGGCTGCTTCAGTTCTTGTTCTAACTCGCCCTGATTGCTTTTCCATGTTTAACTGGTAAAATAGTAGACTTCTTTCTGCTCTTTGACGAGCTGTCACCCATCTTTCTAAGTTTAGACTACCCTCTACTACTTGTTCTGTTGAGCTCTGAAGCCTCTGCTACAGTAAACGTTCCTTTGCTGGGGTCACATTAGCACTTCCACATGCCTTTCAGCACGTTCACTTTCTACATGGATGCTGAGGAGTTCAGCTTTACTTCCCCCATGGCCAGTGCTATCATCTGGTCTGGAGTGTCCTGCACAGGCCCAGAGGCTGGGGTCTAGGCCTCTGAGGCAGTCCTATTAGGTGAGCGCCTGCCCTTTACCACACACTCAGCCATGTGTTCAGCGTTGCTATGGACTAAAAGCACGACCAAGCAACCTTGGAGTGAAACCTCTGTAACAATGAACAAAACACATTTCTCCTCTTTATAAATCCTTTCAGCTATTTTTGCCATGTCAATGGAAAGCTAACACAGTCATCCATTATAGCTCTCTTTATCTTTATCATGCATAATTACTTTTACACAGTAACCGTCCCTATGTGGTATAGTACATACTCTATGGGTATAGTATACTTTTTCTTCCTACTCCAATGATTAAATGTATTCAGTTGAATGCTTTATGCTACATTTATCCCAAAATTCAGGTAAAAAGTTACATAAACTCTGGTTGGTATCCTCAAAAAGATATCCTAGTATCCATATAAGAAAATAGATGTTAGCTAGGTAATAGTGCTACTACTAGTAATGTTCAGTAGTAGTTAGTGCTGATGGTAACTCTGATCATGACTCTCTTGCCGCTCCTTTAAAAAAAAAAAAAAAAAAGCTATTCTTCCTCATCAAAAGAATGGATTCTACCTCTGGTCTTGGGTAGATACCTAAGAGTTAATCTGGCTAGGCCTGTTTATCACCCTGAGGGAGTCTAATTCCCTAAAACCAAGCAAAAGACATGAAAGGAATACTTACCTGTTGGGCTCTATTTGGCCCTGGCTTGGGCCTTGAGGACAAACCTGAGCCTGGCTTGAGTTTTGTAAACTGTCCCACTCATTTCCGTACTGGAGTAACTCAGCATAACCTGCTTAAGCCTGCCTTTGCCTAGATCCTGCTGACATAAAGTAACTTTGTTGGCTCCTTCAGTCACCCCATACTCCTCGTCAACTTTCCCCTCCCCCTATGTCATCTCACCCCAGCTGAAAACTCCACCTCCTCTCTCAGCCCTATATAAGAGAAAGGATTGATACATAAAAACGAATTCCTGCTTTGACAGACTCCTTGCTCGGTGTGGTTATTCTCCGGAGGCTGGAGATCCGAGCTGCTACACTCACCATCCCGCTCAGCCCCGAGAGGCTCGGCTGGACCGAGTTCTCTCCCTCTCGCCTGGTTCTGTCAGCAGAGAGCCTGCCTGGCACTTACCCCTTTGATGAGGCTTTTTTTTTTTTTCTTTTTTCAGAAATCACACTCTTGGTACAGTTACTTATTGAGCTGCTCCCGTGGAACCATAGCTGAGTTAATCCTGCTTCTACCATATGGCTATTTGTCTGTATAATAAGAATTATTTCCTCTCTTCCTCTTTTCCATCTTCCTTCTCTGGGCAACTGCCAAGATTTATAATTTACTGACCTTAGGGTTTTTCTTTTCTCTTTTTAAAATTTAATTTTTATTAGATGTATTTATTTTATGCTTATGAGCACATAGATGTACAATATGTGTGCAGTGCCCACAAAGATCAGAAAATAGCATTGGGACTCTGGAACTGGAGTTCTGTATGGTAGAGAACCACTGTGAGTGTGTGCACTGAACCCAGATGGATCTGCTACAGTGCTCTGGACCCACAAGCCATCTCTCTAGTCCCTTCTTTTAGACTCTAGTAAAACCATCCCATGTTCTTCTGAGTCTGTTCTTAAATTCCTTAATTAGTAAGACTAAGAACCCTAGCCGGGCGGTGGTGGCACATGCCTTTAATCCCAGCACTTGGGAGGCAGAGGCAGGTGGATTTCTGAGTTCGAGACCAGCCTGGTCTACAGAGTGAGTTCCAGGACAGCCAGGACTACATAGAGAAACCCTGTCTTGGAAAGAAAAACAAAAACAAAAAACTAAGAACCCTAAAAGGGGATTTCCATATTTTCCAGTAACAATAGAGTACCTGCTAGCCTATAAAGGATCTAGTTCAATCCCCAGTGCCACAAAAAAAGACTTAAAATAAAATAAAATAAAATAAAATTCTTTCCTGCTAGGCTAGATTAATAAAGTCATGTTTAGTGACTGTAGTGCTTTGAATAGGCATGGTTGACTACCATAAACTCATGTATTTGAATGCTTGGACCAAACAGGAGTGGTACTTTAGGAGGTGTGGCTTTGTTGAAGGAAGTGTGTCACTGTAGGGTCAGGCTTTGAGGTCTCACATATGCTAAGGCTACACCCAGTATGACACAGTCCTTCTGCCTGCAGCAAGATATAAAGATATAGAGCTCTCTGATCCTTCTCCAGGGCCATGTCTGCCTGGATGCAGCCATGCTCCTTGCCATGATGATAATGGACTAAACCTCTCAAACCATTAGCCAGCCTAGTTAAATATTTTGCTTTATAAGAGTTGTTGTGGCCATGTTGTCTCTTCACAGCAATAAAACCCAAAACAGTGATAAAAACAAATCCTACACTATTAAGTCCCCAAGAGAATCAACTGACAATATTCTTTAAATTTAACGTAAATTTAAATGTAAAAGCACTTCATCTATCTCAAATACTGGGAATCAATGAGGAAAGATGTCTATATGCTTTGCTTTCTGTCTGTGAACTCACATTTAGAGGTAATGTGAAGGTCACTGATAATGATTGGCCTCTGATTACATAGCAACAAGGGTTTATACTATGTACAATTACTCAGTTTATATACTATGGTCCCTAAAATACAAACTGTATATTGAGAGATGGGTGTCATATAACTAAGATAACTGAAGTTCTTATAAGGCAGAACCAATAAAAGTGAAATTTTCTGATACATGAATATGAAAATATCCATTTTCATAACCTAAGTTTGTGTTATTCTGAAAATGACAAGAGAAAAAGCAGTTTAGTAAAGTGTAAGATAAAAGGCATAAATCTATGATAATAAAACAAAGAGACAGAAAGAAGCGAAAGAAGAAATTAGGCTAGACAAATGACCTAGCTAGATTTATGTCAACTTGACACAAGTTGAAGTCATCTGGGAATAGGCAACCTGGATTTCAGAAAGCGCCTCTATAAGGTGGGGCTGTAGGTAAATCTGTAGGGCATGTTCTTAATTGGTGATTGATGGAGTAGTGCCCAACCCATTGTGGGTGGTAGTTACGCTGGGCTGGTGGTCCAGGCTCTATACGGAAGCAGGCTGAGCAAGTCATGAGGAACAAGGCAGTGAGCAGCATCCCTTCAAGGCCTCTGCATCCATTCTAGCCTTCAGGTGTCTGCCCTGCTTAAGTTCCGGTCCTGACTACCTTTGGTGATGAAGTATGGTGTGAAAAAGTAAGCCAAAAACAAACAAAACATTTCCTCCCCAAACTTGTTTTTGGTCACGGTGTTACATCACAGCAATAGTCAACCTGAGACAAGAAAATCAGTCAAGTGCCTAAGGACGCAATGTGTCTTCAGTACTTGAAGAAAGTATGGACTCAGGAACCAGGAAGATCAGAGTGAGTCATTAGGTCCCAGCTTCAACAAGCTAACTGAGGGGCAGTCAAACAGGAGGGCTCCCCCTGATTTCCACTCGAAAGGACCTCATTTATTAATACTGTACTGAGATAAATGCCCGGTATACCTGGGTGGATAAAGTGAAGCTGACTGGAACAAGAGCCCCACCCCCACCACTACTGTCAGTAGCTACCACACCCGGAAAAGCAGTGTCATGCTTTGTACCACGAAAAGGGAAGTCCACCCAGAAAACAAAAGAAATATCTGAGTCCTTAGTTCAGCCAGTGGACTGCATTTGGTTTTGTTTGCCAGTGGGCACACTTGACCACTCTACTCCACTCAACCTGAAGCCTTCAACTATCCCCTAGAAAATCTTTCTTATCAGAACTGTTAGACCACAGAGGCTGCCCCAGGGAGAGGGGAGCACATTCTATATCCTATCCAGAGCTTCCCATAAAGCTCCTAACCTGTAACAGTCCCTATGGGGAGTGGAACAGTTAAATTCCCCAAACCACTGCTAGGTATCTTATCTAGAACCCACCTTCACTAATCTTCTTAATTTGAGACCCTTCCCTGATAAGCTCAGAGACCTTCTAAAATTCATGCGTGCAAGGGATTGGCTCTCACTGTGAGTTGCTGTTGGATCTTCTACTCTGCTCCACCATGCTTGCCTTAAGTACTCAGTGTTGTTTAAGGACCGGATCATCTGAGATCCTTCTCTGTTTATCTCTGACCTGGACTTGGAAGAACTGGCTGCCTATACCCACAGACTTTATAGAAGAAACCATGCTCTCAAACATCTGCTGGTGCTGCTGGCTAAGAGCTTAAGGAATTCTCAGACAGAGCCATAGCTTCAGAAACAAATTGCAGGACAAGTCAGTGTGGAGCCAAATTGACACCAGAAAGCCAACAGACGTGCCACTCGGGAGACAAAATGGGCAGTACAGACACAAAGCAAGATAGATACAGCATTTCTCGTTGGTCAGTAGTGAAGATGGAACCCAGAGCCGCACACGTGCAAGGTGCGCACACTGCCACTGAGCTTTTCCCTTGCCCCCTTTTGTACATTTTATTTTTCTGACAGAGTCCAACCAATTTGTCCAGGTTGGTTTTGAACTTACACAGCAATCAAGCCAGCCCTTCAGCTTCCAATTTTCCTGACCATCGACTCTCAAATATCTAGGATTTCAGGCCTGTGACTCTAGGTCTGACTTGGGTTTTTTTTGGTTTTATTGATGTTACTTTTGAAACAAGGTTCCCTTTGGCCCAAGTTGGACTTGAACTCATTACACAGCTGAGACTGGCCTAGACCTTCTGATCTTTTTTTTTTTTTTTCTTGGTTTTTTGAGACAGGGTTTCTCTGTATAGCCCTGGCTGTCCTGGAACTCACTCTGTAGACCAGGCTGGCCTCGAACTCAGAAATCCACCTGCCTCTGCCTCCCAAGTGCTGGGATTAAAGGCGTGAGCCACCACCGCCCGGCCTGATCTTTTGATTCTATCTTTCAAGTGTACAAACTTGCCACCATGCCCAACTACACACGAGTGTCTTAACAACAGCCATAGATCTGCTTTTGTGGCTTTTGAAGTTATATTGTTCAAAGGATATCATTGAAAAGTAAGTCTAAAAATTAATCAAACTATGGATTAAAGTTGAAAATCAAATGTAAAACATGAGCTGGCGGGCTGGAGAGATGGCTCAGTGGTTAAGAGCACTAGCTGCTCCGCCAGAGGTCCTGAGTTCAATTCCCAGCAACCACATGGTGGCTCACAACCATCTGTAATGGGATCCAATGCCCTCTTCTAGTGTGTGTCTGAAGACAGCTACATTGAACTCATATAAATAAAAAATAAATAAATCTTTTAAAAAAGTGAGCTGGTTAATTTTTTGAATGTTAAACATTTTCCTTTTGTAAACGTGATCCAAAGTGTTTCATGAAGGTCATTAAAAAGGTCAGATGAGACAAGATTATTGGTTCAGGTAAAACCAGGCCACCCAGAGTTGAAATTGTGAACTTTCAGGCTGGCGAGATGGCTCAGTGGGTAAGAGCACTGACTGCTATTCCAAAGGTCCTGAGTTCAAATCCCAGCAACCACATGGTGGCTCACAACCACCTATAATGAGATCTGATACCCTCTTCTGGTGTGTCTGAAGACAGCTACAGTGTACCTATTTATAATAATAAATAAATCTTTGGGCCGGAACAAACAGGGACTGAGTGAGAAGGTCCGATGGGAGCCAGCAGAAGTCCAAAAGTTCAATTCCCAGCAACCACATGAAGGCTCATAACCATCTGTACAACTACAGTGCACTCATATACATAAAATAAACAAATAAATCTAAAAACAAAAAAAGAAATTGTGAACTTTCAGCTGTTTTAATGTTCTTATGGATACTCATCTTAGACAGTGAGCCATCTTGGTCCAGGTAAGTTTAGAGCAATTTAGTCAATGAAATTAGAATTCCTGACTCTCTGCCAGTTAGACATAATCCAGATCTAGAGGAAAGAGAAAGTGTTTTCATTTCTCACATCCTCTTTCTCTTTCCACCCTGACTCATACATTGACATCCGTCAGCAAGAATTCCTGGGCCTTGGCCCCAGGCGATCCATTCAGCCTTACTTCCCTAGTTGATAAGGGAATATGGTCCTCATGCTCTTCTTGGACCAGTCGTCACTTTTCCCCTTTTCCTACTGATAACAATGTTCATTATCTATCAGCCCTGGGCATCTCCCACTTCCCATAGCTATTGCTTATTTAGAGCTGATCTCTTAAATGTGTCCACATATAGGACCAGAGATTGTAGTTAGATCATAAACTAGAAAGTGTTTTTGTTCTTATTCCAGAGCCTGAACTCACTTCTTCCTGTTCACATTTCTTCAGGCTCACACATTTTAAAAACCTAAGGGGGTCATACATAGGCCCATTACTGGGATGCAGTCTTTTGACTCAGGCCCATTACTGGGATGCAATCTTTTGACTCGGGCTGTCATACACAGTGCAGTTTAGAAATATAGTGCTTACATACAAGTACAAGTGAAATAGAGACAATGGACACCAGGACCCACAACATTTACTAAGAGTTCCCCACTCCCTTATTAATAATGTGTCGATGTGCCTGCCCCTTTTTGAATTATTTCACACACAGACTACATACACATACACTATACACCACATAACACACACACATACATACATATACCGCACACATACCACATAGCTCAAACACAACACACATATGCATACCACAAACACACACACACACACAAAGCCCACCAGATACAAAACAATGTTGAGATATTTCCAAGGACTAACAGGACCCTGATCTGTATCTCACATAGGCAGAGATGTTCAAAATAATACTGTCCTCCTCATCAGGATGCCACAAACTGCTCCAACTGTAAGATTAAGTTTTCAAACTGTACTGTGGGAATTTAGCCATTAGTTAAACTCAGTGGGAGACCGGCTCCCAGAACCTAAAAACAAGGGAGACCAGCAGCTCCCAGAACCCAGAAACAAGAGAACCAAGACGACCTGGCCCGAGAACCCAGAAACAACCTGGCCCAAAACAATTGCCAGGTGACTAGCCCACCCCTCAACCTTAGCTCGAGCCAGCACCAATCAGAAACCACCCCGTACCTTCCCCTTACCCCAGTCTTCCCTTTTGCCCCAGCAACTGCACAGGAATAAAAAGCTGCCTAAGACCTTGCTCGAGGCCAGACTCCTCTACCCCTGCGAGGAATATGAGCTAGCTGGAATAAAAAGCCTCTTGCAGACTGCATCAAGTCCGTGTCTTGGTGGTGTGTGGGGTCGTCGCTCCTGGGATTTGAATGTGGGGGTCCCTCCAGGAATCTCACACAACAACCTGATAACTTCTGGTTTCTTCCCTGTCACTGACAGGCTGATTCTCCCACAATCAACATTGTCCCCTTTCTTCCATCCCCTTTCCTTCCCATTAGAACTCTGCCCTAGGGTGTATCCTCAGTCTCAATTTTATTTCTTTAATCACTGGGAAAACCTTTCTTAGGTAGGACCACTTACACAGAGTCTGAGTCATTCCAGAGAGACAGAGAGGGAGACTGAGACATAGAGAGACAGAGAGACAGAAAGACAGAGAGACAGAGGGGTATAGTGAAGGAATGCAGTGCTGACCAGGATGTGCAAGCCTGTGAACAGCTACGTGTTTCCTCGCATAAGGCTTGTTTCTGTGAGCCTATATTCTTTATACTTTCTTTGTTTCCACAAGAGTTCTCTTAGCACCTTTAAAATAGGTTTGGTTTTGTTTGTTTTGCCATATCTAAAACACACACTTAATTGGAAGTCAGTATCTTGATTGCTAAAACAGCTCACAGTTTTCTTGTGTAAGATTAAGTTTTCAAACTGTACTGTGGGAATTTAGCCATTAGTTAAACTCAGTGGGAGACCGGCTCCCAGAACCTAAAAACAATGGGAGACCAGCAGCTCCCAGAACCCAGAAACAAGGGAACCAAGACGACCTGGCCCAAGAACCCAGAAACAACCTGGCCCAAAACAATTGCCAGGTGGCTAGCCCGCCCCTGGACCCTAGCATGAGCCAGCACCAATCAGAAACCACCCTGTACCTTCTTCCCCTTACCCCAGTCTTCCCCTTTGCCCCAGCAACTACACAGGAATAAAAAGCTGCCTAAGACCTTGCTCGGGGCCAGACTCCTCTACCCCTGTGAGGGATATAAGTCTCACCCCAGCTAGCTAAAATAAAAAGCCTCTTGCAGACTGCATCTAGTCCATGTCTTGGTGGTGTGTGGGGTCGTCGCTCCCGGGATTTGAGTGTGGGGGTCCCTCCGGGAATCTCACACTTGTAGGTGACCCAAGCAGAGAATTGTGCTTGGAAGTTTCCTAACCATGCTTATCCATCTGTGTTCTGGCTTGGCAGTTTTGTTTGATAGTTTGTTTGTCTTTGTCTTTGTTTTTTTGTCTGACTATAAAATAGCAGCCAGAAAACCTGGGATTGGTCACAAAGAATGAAGCAGAGAAATCAGAAATTCTAAATAAGAAGTGGATTTTATTTGGGAAATAAAACATTATCAGGCAAATTGTGCTTGCTTTGGAACAAACCGATCAAATTCTTTGAAGGCAGAAATTCTTCATGGTGTTGTTGATCTTGGGTCATCTTATGTTCCTTGAGTCAGCATTTCACAAAAACTCCAAAACTGTTAGATATCCAACCCCCCATGGAGATTCTGAGTCTATTGTCTCATAAATGTCTAGAAACCTAGACTTACTTCATGAGTTTTTCTACTGCAAACTGTAGAAATATTTTGATGTTTCAAGAGGATGCATTACTGTTCCTGTTTAAGGGATGATGAATGCAGACTTGGTTCCTTTGAGCTAATTAAGACTACGTGTGCAGCAGAGACGCTTCAGTGGAGTTCACAGCAGGACTTCTCCAACATTAGTGCACATTTCTTTAGATAAGAAGCTTTTAATTCTGATTGCTAGCTGCCAGCTCAGTTCATGGGTCTAAATTGGACACTGGAAATTTACATTCCTATTATTTTACCCAAAGTTCCTTGTTATGGTTTGAATCTTAAATGTCCTCCAAAGGTCAGTGTGCTAAATGGTTGGTCACCTGCCCATGGCTCTATTCGGGGGTGATGGAGCTTTTAGTAGATGGTCGTAGTGTGAAGAAGTGAGATCAGTGTGAAGTGAGGTCAGTATGTGTGCTTGCGTACGTGCGTGTGCGTGTGTGTGTGTGTGTGTGTGTGTGTGTGTGTGTGTGTGTTTTCCTAAAGGAGATATTCTACCCCAGCCTCTTCCTTTGTCTCTCTGCTTTCTAACCACTGTGAAATTAGCAGCTTTGCTCTACCATGCCTTCCCTGTTGTGATGTTTTATCTGCGCCCTACAGCAATGGAGTGATCCAACTATGGTTTGAAATCTTTAAGATAATTGTCCTAAGTATTTTCTTATAGTGACAGAAAGTTAATTAATACATTGATAATGCTTCTGGATTATGAACAACCCACATATGAAATATATATCTGTGATTTTAACCTTAATATACCTTAGTTTGCATGCTGACTTTATGATAATAATAATTTAAAGCCTAAAGCATACATATATAAAATCATTAAAGTGTTTACTATATTCTGACTTAGTCACTGGTTATATGCTGATGAATTCAACAGACACTGACTTTATCCACATGCTATGCATGACTAATTTATGGTATGTCTGAGAGCCATACTACTGCTCACATGAAAACACATGACTAATAGGATCCTAATGGGGAGAAAGGACATTCAGATGATTTTCTATTTCAAAGAGTTTATTTAAACATTGCTCCTCTTAGAATACCACAGCTTTTCCAGAACAGTGTAGAACACAGGAAAACTTTTCAAGAATTGTATTGTATTTTTTCCTTAGGTGGGGATGTGCATGTATATACCCTCAGAATCCAGAAGAGGGCCTTGGATCACTTGGAGCTGGAGATGCAGGAGTTCATGATCGATCTGTCTACATGACAACAGTGCTGACACCTGAACTCTGAGGATGCACTGATGCATCTCTCCAGTTCTAAAAAATCGTTATTTTTAAGTAGAATTTTTTCCGCAAATCCTTTCACTTTTACTTTCTGTTTAGCATAAATCTGTTCCTCATTTCATTTTCGCTTTCTGGAACTGGCAGGCACCTGGCACACATTATAAGCGTAGGTACACACTGAAGCACGTTGAGGGACACATGGAGCTTGGCTTGTGAACATATGGCCCTCACAAACTGGAACTGAAGAGCATCACACACACCTGCATAGCAACATGCTTTATACATCTTAAGGCAGGCAGGCCACTGAAGGAATGTTGACAGCATATACAGATGCCCCTTGGCTCCCCTAGCCTGATGTCCTGATAGGGGAAAGTGTTATAAATCAAAACTGCTTTTAATGTGGCTAAGGTATTAAATGGCACAACTGAGCCGTTTGGTGCATTGCAGAACTTCACCTTATCCTCAGATCACGTGGGTTACTAGGAGCTGAGAGTAGAAAGATTCCAAATATCGCAAGCCTGGGAAAAGGTCAGAATTCAAAGTAGGGTTTCAATTGCATGCACATTGCTTTTGCCCTACTGTAAAATGAAAAACTGTACATTAAATCATTACAAGCCTAAGACCATCTGTATGTACAGTTGATGCACACAAAGCATGAATTCTGCCATGTACTCTGCTGAAGGCCTGACAGGCAGTCAGTGTATTTTAGCAGACTATGTCAACTCCAAAGCCAAATGAGCTTGCTTTAAATGAGATGACCTTTAGTGTAAGGAGCTAAGGAAGAGTGAGTAAAGTCCTGAGTGAATGTGTATTATTGAAACAGGCCTTGGACTCATGGGTAATTAGCAAACTCAATTCTCCAATGGGCCAGGTTCAGAAAAGCAAAGCCTGGGCTGGAGAGATGGCTCAGAGGTTAAGAGCACTGACTGCTCTTCCAGAAGTCCTGAGTTCAATTCCCAGCAACTACATGGTGGCTCACAACCATCTATAATGGGGATCTGATGCCCTCTTCTGGTGTGTCTTAAGACAGCTACAGTGATCTCCATACATGAAATAAATGAATGAAAGAAAGAAATTTTTAAAAAGAGAAAGGAAGAAAGGAAAGAAGAGAGAGAGAGAGAAAGGAAGGAAGGAAGAGAGAGAAAGAGAGAAAAAGAGAGAGAAAGACAAAGCCCTCCTCTGTCCAAGTATGAGTGCTCTCTGAGAACTGACCAGTTTGCACAATAACTAGCAACAGCAGCTTCCTCCTCCTCGCAGAGGCACTGCTTGCCTATGCTCTCCTACTGAGAGTGGACAACCCCTCCTCCTGCACTGGGATCCTCTGTTGGCATGGTAGCAGGGGCCATTCCATCAGACTGTACATATCCTACCTGAACCCAGCTTTTCTATACGTGCATCTGTCCTCCCTTCAATTTGTCATCAGAGTTCTAGGACCCAAGCAGTATGGGACACTCCTTGAGCAAGCTACTTTTACTTCTGTCTTATCATCTGCAGGACAGAAGTGATAACAAAGCCTATATCAGGAAGATGTTGCAATAAGTGAGGTATTCCATGGAAAGCGCTGGGAACACCATCCAGTCCACAGTAAGAGCTTCGTGTATTTGACTTGTGGCTTTAGACAAAGTAAATGCTTTAATCTGAACAACAGTGTTGTTAGCTCTGTTCCAAAGCTGGAGAAACAGAAGCACCAAGTAAGGACAAATTTCCCAGTGTCAAGATGTAACATACACAGTCTGGCTAAGGCACTGGTTTGTTCATCAGCCTGTTCCCTGCCTCTCCCAGGAACAGCTTTTGAAGGCTCAAATATACATCAGGAAGGTGTGCAACACAACAACCATACGTCATGATCTATTTCCCCTTTAAACCAAAGAGGAAGTGAAGCCCTCGATGTAATTCGTCTTTCGTACTTGAGGTCTCTGAAGGGAACAGTGTGGTTTAATAGAAAGAGCTCTCCTTTTACAGCACCTTCCCGGACTCTTGCTGCTTATAGACAGGTAATGCGAGTTCTCTGAGCATGTCTTGTAACTTGAGATACCACAGAGCCACTGACAACACGCCTTGTTCTTCGGATTAAATGGCAGAACATACACACAAACACAGTCATGACTGTAGGCAAATATTTTAGAAAGATGTGACCCTTTTTAAAATATGTAGGTTGTTTAAGAAGTACCTAGAGCTGTTGTCTGTAGCGAAGTGTTAAGTTCACAGAAATGACATGGGAGAAGAACCTCACACTGGTAGAAGTGGAGAGGGTAGTGGCCGGAAGTGAATTCACACCCATCCAGTTGCAAAGCCTGCCCTCTGAATTGTGAAGCTACTTTAAGATTAGATCATACCTTGAATAAATGCAAGTCATTATTTTCTAGAAAAAAAAAAATCAACTTCATTAAGATTTTCTGGCTCACCAGCTGACCTGTTCTTTGCTCGGGTTATATGCTCTGGACATTTAATTTCCTCCCTTTTCTTGTGAGTGGAGAATAGGATGGCTGCCCTCTCCTTCCCACAGCCCTTCCCACTCTCCCCAATGCAGGGCCTTGACATTCTGATTCTTGTTCACACACTACCATTCATTGTGTGCTGGCGGAGTAGGAAGATGATCGCTCCTGGGCAGACCCTCCTCTGATCAGGCACAGCAGCTCCAGTCACGCATCTCGAGAGTCACGTGCTCAGCTGAGTTCAGGAGTTAACCAAGTCAGCGCTGTCTCCCAGTCTACCAAAGAACAGTCAGAAGTGACCAGACCACAGGATTACTGGGCTTAAAAGAAACAATTCAAAGTATTTATTGTTATGCTCCCACAGTTGGGGTGTGTGTGTGTGTGTGTGTGTGCGCGCGCGCGCGCGCGAGCGCACGTGTGTCTTATGTACACCATGTCATATATGTGGGGGCTCAGAGGACATCTTTGTGAAGTTGGTTCTCTTCAATCTTTACATGGGTTCTGGGGATCAAAATCAGGTTACTGTGCTTGTGCAGCAAAGCTTCCTTTCTTAGGAGCAATATTACTAGCCCTCTTATCATTTTTTTTTCTTTTGAGATAGGATCTCATGGAGCCCAGGCTGACCTCCAACTTGCTATATATCTAAGGATCTCCTGAACTTTTTTCCTCCACCTCCCGAGTGCAGAGATTACACATATGTGCTAATATAAGAGTCTATAATTCACTAAAGAATGATACCCCAAACTCAAATAATATGTAAATGTAAAGTGTGTTTTATTCTTCAGAAGTCTAGCATGCTGGGATCTCCCATTGCCAAGATGGAGAGACAACCAAGTGAGCTGGTAGGCCTGATTTAAAGCACTCTGGGGAGAATTCTGGGGTAGGTGAGCTTTATCTTACTCTATCTCTAGGTATTTTAAAACCATTACCAGGGCATGGGGGCTGGAGCCTGGGTTTTGTTTTGTTTTCTTTTCTTTTGTTTCCTAGTAACTGACTTGCCTGGGCTTGTCCGGACTTGTCAAGCTCTTGGGCCTAGTCTCCTGGACTGTCAATTTGAAGCCTGTCATGGAGTCTTCTCACTATCATTCCTCATTTATGCAGTGTTGAGGATGGGGCCCAGGACTCCATACATGCTAGGCAGGCACTCTCCCAACCTAACTACACCCACCCAGGTTCTCGTTGTTGGCAAAACTACAACTCTTCACTTGGTCAGTTCCATAGTTTCAATCCTTAGTGTTCTCCATAGGCCCAGTGTGTTGAAAGTTTAGTCAGCCAGGGCTGAGAGGCAGTAGAATCTTTAAAAGTTAGGGCCTATGGGGGAGGAAGTTTGGTCATTGTGGGGTACCCTTGAAGGTGATATAAAGGACAACCAGATATTGCCCCTCTTGCTTTCTGGTGACCACATGGTGAGCTTACTCTACTACGCACTGCCCCCCATGATGTTCTTTCCCTGTGATGATATTCAGAGACCCCCAAAGTGGGCGATGGAAGTAGCTACCATGAACTAAAAGCCCAGAGCCAGGAGCCAAGCAAAACTTCCTTCATTTTGACCTGCTTATCTCTTACATTTATGGCTACAACAAATTGATCTAGCCAATAAGGCTCTGCACAGTATGCCCATGGCTCTTCTCTTTTATCCCATCTCAGACCTCTTCTGAGGCCAAAGGGGTCAGATGTGCTGGTGCTGGAGTTACAGGTA
Source organism: Mastomys coucha (assembly GCF_008632895.1). Lineage (NCBI taxonomy): Eukaryota > Metazoa > Chordata > Mammalia > Rodentia > Muridae > Mastomys > Mastomys coucha. The sequence continues at coordinate 17,781,165 of NW_022196903.1, read as the reverse complement.
GTTGTGAAATGTCCATGTGGGTGCTGGGAACGGAACGAGGATCCCCTAAAAGAGCAATACATGCTCTCCTTTTAAAAATTTATTTATTCATTCACTTTACTACCCAATATCAGCCCTTCTTCTCCTCCCAGTACCCCCTCATGCAAGCCCTCCCTTTCCCCTTTAAAGGGAAAGCCACCTTCTGGGTGTCAACCCTCCCACACACTCCACTCTCCCCCAACCCCTGTCCTGCACATCAAGTTGCTAAGAGACATATCCTCTCCCACTGAGGCTAGACAAGGTTAGTGACTTAGGGGTATGGGATCTGTAGGCAGGCAGGGAGGCAATAGGCTCAGGGACAGCCCCTGCTCCAGTTGTTTTAGGAGCCCTGCAAGAATACGAAGCTACTCATCTGTTACATATGTGAAGGGAGCCTAGTCCCAGCCTGTGTTCACTCTTTGGTTGGTGATTCAGTCTCTGGGAGCCCCCAAAAGTCCAGGTTAGTTGACTCTGTTGGTCTTCTGGTGGAGTCACTGTCCTCTTTGGGTCCCTCAATCTTTCTCCCAACTCTTCTGTAAGTCTCCCTGATCTCCATCTGCTGTTTAGGTGTGATTCTCTGCATCTCTTTTCATTGGCTGCTAGGTAGAGCCTCTCAGACAACAGTTATGCTAGGTTCCTATCTGCAAGCGTAACGGAGTGTCATCAATAGAAATTTTCTTAGAGCTCAATGCTGTAGCATTTTCTCTGTCCAATCACATTAGGGCAGTGACAGGCCTGTGATTAGACAGGAATAGAGAGGTGGAGCTAGAGTTGGAGGAGGAAAAAGGTCAGAGGAGCAGGAAGGAGGTCATCATGGAGACTGATGATGAGGACAAGCCAGACCCCATGAGGTTATACAACCAAACAAAGGTTTTTACAAAATAGATTAATTGGGTTAGAATATTGTCTTTATTATTTGGTTCTGAAATTATTGTATTGGCATCTTGTAAATTGTGATTTTATTATTATAGAAATCTGATTGGATATTAAGGCCTTAAGAGTCATGCTTTACTTATTGGGTCTAAGGTGCTATTTAGATAAATGATTGTGGGGGTGTGCAAAGAGTTGCATGTGAGCAAGATGTTTTTAATAGCAGAGGGAGAATAATTAGAGCCTGCCAAGACGTGGTGATGCCGGTCAATATTGGCTCAAAAACATGGCCTGGCGGGAAAAGGAGTTTGCAGGGTAGATTCATTTTTTAAATTCCCACAACGGCCCAATAAAGTAAAAAAACCCAAGAAAAGGAAAGGAAGAAAAGGAAGTTGTGGTACATGTAGTTGAGCTTAGTCACATTTAGAGAACACTAATCAGCATCAAGGATACAAGTCTTTAAGCTCTCCTGTTTAATTGATGAACACCTATTCATCTACACACTTTCTTTGGTCAAGACTTCAAGCATAGCTTGGTTAAGTGGTTGTCAGTCAGGGTCTCTACAGTGCTCCAAGTAGTTGTGGCAGAGGGCATTTGAATACTTGACTGAACCAGAGGAGACAATTCCAAGTTCACACAGGCATCATGAGCGGCTTCATCTCTCTACCTTGTAAGATTCTGTATAGAGCAGTCCACAGCACAGCAGAAAACTTCCTGGTAAGTAAGCAATGAAATGGATATGGGGAGAGAGAGGCACGCACAGTGGAAGAGGCTCAGAAGAAGCCAGTTTCCTTTTAAATTCATCTCAGTGGCAATATGCTACTGATAAATTGTTACTCTGACCTTGTTCCATTAGCCACTGTCTTAGTTAGGGTTTCCATTGCTGTGAAGAGACACCATGGGGGCTAGAGAGATGGCTCAGTGGTTAAGAGCACTGACTGCTATCCCAGAGGTCCTGAGTTCAAATCCCAGCAACCACATGGTGGTTCACAACCATCCGTAATACTATCTGATGTCCTCTTCTGGTGCATCTGAAGACAGCTACAGTGTACTTACATATAATAAATAAATAAATCTTTGAGAGAGAGAGAGAGATAGATAGAGAGAGAGAGAGAGAGAGAGAGAGAGAGAGAGAGAGAAAGAGACCATGACCAAAGCAACTCTTACAAAGGATAACATTTAATTGGGGCTGGCTTATAGTTTTAGAGGGTCAGTCCATTATCGTCATGGCAGGAAGTATGGCAGTGTCCAACCAGGCATAGTGCTGGAGGAGGAACTGAGAGTTCTACATCTTGATCTGAGGGCAACCAGAAAGAGACTGACTCTTCCCCACTGAGCAGAGTTTGAGCACTAGGAGACCTCAAAGCCTGCCTACCCAGTGCCATAGTTCCTCCAACAAGGCCACATCTATTTCAACAAGGTCATACCTCCTAATAGTGCCACTTCCCATATGCAAATTGCCACAGCCACAGAGTCCATCCCACGGCAGAGGGGGAGAAGACAACACAGTGTATGCCTACCGAGAGATGTGGTTCTTCGGCCCATCTACCACTGTAGTTTTGCAGCTTTATCCAAAGGATACCTGCAATTTCAGAGCAGGCTATCTGTTCTTCTCTAATCGGTGAGTGATAATGCCTCCTACACTCCCCACTCCATTACATCTCTGGGATGCCTTTAGTAGCAACATCCTCCTTTTGTGTTAGACCTTCCCTTTTACCAACATCGTCACATTTGAGCCTCCCAGCTAAGAAGAGGACAGAGCTGGAGAACAGATGCTTGTCATTCTGTGTGGAACATCAGAGCTATTTTTACTATTCTACAGCTGCCTTTACAGCATTAGCCTTGTCAAAACAACCCCTCTGCATTATTAATATTAACTGAAAGGCGTAATCAACTGACAGAACATGAAAAGTATTTTTTTCTCTTTCTCTCTCATTAAACAGAATGTTCCTGAGTCTGGTTTGATATCCTCATTGTTTTCCTCTTTGTCATTTGAAATCTAATGGTGTGCTTTGCACTAGTTTGTATTTTATCTCTCAGCTACAAGGCATCTTGCTAAATATGGTCATACACATTTTAATGTTTTAACAATTTTTAAAGCCAGCGACTCGCTATTTAAATTATTTTTTTGGATGAACATGAGACAACTTTAAGTGACAAATTACTTTTTAATTGTTTTGGTGTTACTTGGTTCCTAGGGCTCTTTTCCCGCCGATACAAACTTTGGAACTGCAAAGTGCCTTCTTAGAGCTAAAAGTCCTGACTAGATTTCCAAGTCCAACCTTTTTTTTCCTACTCAGTGAGACAATCCATTATTGGGGGAGGAGAGACTGAGCAAAGGGAGGTGTCTTGTAATGTGTTCCCAACTGGCATGGAGTTCACCAGGTAGACAAGGCTAGAGTCATAACTTGCAGCAGACCTTCTGTCTTGGTTTCCATAGTGTTGATGGGTGACCCGCCACAGCCAGTTTAACTCGCTATTTAAAAACCAGATAAAAACTGAAGCTCACTACCTCAGTTCCTTCTCTGTTCTGATTCTTGAGTCCCTTAGGACTCCAGCCGTCCTTTCTCACCTGACCCCTGCTTCTTCCCTATGACTCAAGAGAGCCAAATGTATCTCTGAAATGCAGATGCCTCCCACATCAAAAGACAGACAGACCCCCAAAGTGCTTCTTCATGCACTAAAAAGGCACACACCTCTCTTAAACCCCGTCATATACACATCTGTTTATAACTATATATAAACAGTGCAATCTAGCATTTTGATAACAGTATCTCTTTGGTCTATTTCAACCCCTACCTGCTGCAGCTGAGGTTTTCATCTGGGCAGCAAGGGTGAGGCTGTTTAGCCTTTCCAGTACTTTGTTTGTTGTTTTTGCCCCTGTTTGGACTGAATGCTAAGCCAGTGGCAATTTAGTAAGTCCTTATAGTCCTGGGCAAATGGTCCTTGAGGGGTTCCTCCAACTGTTTTCGAAGTTAGTAAGGAAATAATGAGCTCCCCTCTGTTGTATGTCATAGAACTTATTTTCAATGTAGCTGTGTACACACAATTGCAAACTGTGTACCTTCTAATTGCAAAGTACTTGCTGCTGAGCCATGTCATGACCCGCCCCACCCCACCCCCAAAATAGTTTTACAAAGTCAAAACTACTAGGTAAATGAAACTTTCCTTAAATTAACTTCAAAACATAAGTCAATGTTTTTATTCAAAAATACTTGTTTGAAAACATGGCCACACCAGATTTGGAGCAGAAAATGAAGAGCTTAAAATATCTTAGTATGCTAAATGCAAGAACTTATCCAAAGAATAATAAGGACATACCGTTGTAGAGGGAGTCCCTGCATCTCCCCCATAAGACCTGCAATGGTGTTCCCTTAACCTTTTCCTGCTCTGCTTCTGCTTCCACGAGGGCCTCCTTGAAGTCTTTGGACTCCTTGAACACTAACCCACTTGAAACTATTTGTAGCCTGCACGGATACAGTTAGATGTAGATATAAGATGTATGATCTGAGGGTTGATATTGGTAACTAAGAATAAAAGAATCCGTGTTTGCCAATGGTTGGTTATTAAGAGAATTCAAGACTACCATAGAAATTGCAGCCAATAAAACACACAAACCTTCAGAATTTATCATTAATCAATAAATTCTGACATTGTGGAAAGATGCAGAAATGTCCACCTATGTTTCGGGCCTAGTGCACTAGTAAAAATCCCTCATAGGTGTGCCCTCTATTTTTTGGGTTTTAGTTAATTCCAGATGTAGTCATGTTGACAACCAAGAAAAGCCATTGCATAGATTAAATTGTTTCTCCACAAAATAAACTCATACACTGAAGCTTTAGCCCCCTTGAGCCTCAGAATGTGATTACATTTGAAGAGAGAGTTCTCCCAGAGCTCATTTGTTAAAACAAGGTTCATTTGTTTGTTTTGCTTTTTGAGATAGGCTCTCACTGTGTAGTCCTGCTGGGCTGGAATTTACTCTGTAGACCAGGCTGGCCTGGAACTCAGAGATCCAATTGCCTCTGCCTCCCAAATTCTGGGATTAAAGGCATGCGCCACCAATGAAGCTCTAAAATAATTATCTTAAAGTGGCTTCCAATCCATTTACATCTTGTTACTTGAAAAGAGTTCCACCATTGCTAAGAAACACCGGAAGCTACCTGCAAAGAGGGCGGCCAGGACTCAGAGTCATCTGCAAACCAGTGGGGAAGAGCTTTCAGGAGAAATCAAACCAGCTGACAGTCTAGCTTAAATTTACTCTTACTCCCCAAACTGTGGGTAAATAAGTTTCTGTTAGTTGAGCCATCCGGTCTGAGAAATTTTGTTACAGGGACCTTAGCGGACTTGTACAACCTTTCATGGGATATTTGTTTGTTTGTTTGTTTATTCATTTATTGCCTAATAACCACAGTAGTAACTTCAATCAAAGGAGTCAGTCCCACCCAGATCATTTAAATGACTCTGTACCTCAGTGGAAAAGGAACACCAAAGCATGTGCTTATGAATGTCATCCGGAAGGCCTTCCGTTTGCCCCGCCCACACAAGGAATGTAGGACAGGGTTCTTGGTTGTTGTACATAACACATGATGACTACATAATGACGGGAAAAGATCCTTATTCAAATCATATTCAAAATTCTCAGGATTGCTGGCAAGGTGGACAAGCCAGACTTCAGGCTGTCTCCAAAATACAGCATCAAACTCACAACAGACGTGGCCTGATTAAAAAAAAAAAAAAAAAAAAGCCAACAATGCTGCTTTCCTAATGATGGCTAAAGGGAACTTGGAAGCAGCCACCCTGTGCTGCCCACTCTATGCCAGGAGCTCCACCTTGGATCCAAGGCGGAACTTCTGCCACGGCCAAGACTGAGAGTTTAATATATCGACTGTCACAGGTCCTGGGCAAAATGAAAGCTCCCACAGGATGTGAGAAACCTCTCTTGCTTCTCACAGACAGCGTGGGCCCAGTGCCCATGTTTTATCTGGTGGCTAGTCTGGGAGTCTGAACTGTGACACTGAAGAAAGAGGATCTGGTGTGTGGGAGCGTTCCCAGATGCTAGACGTTCTTTCAGAGATGAAACTGTAACCTTTAAAGTCGCAGCTGCGTAATCCGAGGCCACTCTGGTGCACATGATGTCCAGGAGGTACTAACCTCCACTTTATTCTCAATAGTCAGCTTAAAGAACAGAACCATTATTATCTTAATGGCATGCATTCATCTTTTTCTGAGTTGTACTTTGATATGCTGTATAATGATCAACCAGGGTTGTGACCATTTCCAAGTCCCTAAATCTCTGAGACATTTTTAATTAGCACATAGCAATTATATTTACTTCTGAAGTAAGGTATACCATTCCAATACCCATGTACCATGGGTACTGATCTAATCAGAGTTAACATGTCTGTCTCCTTATCATTCCTTTATGAACCTGAGTGCTTCTCCTACTTATTCACAAAGCATGCAATCCCACTGTAAACTACACTCACACCACTGTGCAGTAGCTCACACAGACTTATTAATTTTAGGATGACTCAATACTCAGCTAGAAATGTTTTCTCAAATGCCATCTTCCTTGAGTCTAGATAAAACCCTTACTTCGGTGTTTAGAAAAATAGTCACTGGCCAAAACGACTATTTCTCTGATACAACAAAAAATCAGATTAAGGCAGAAATCGGACCCCTATGTCCTTTCTGATAGCTGACTTGAGGTGACTTGCAAACAGTGTCTGTTAATGAATTATTTGGTTGAAAGCAATTCAGTGTAGCCTAAAACAATTGCTAAAGGAAGAATACTCTCTAAATCTTGGGCAAAATATTATTTCTCACCCACAATGAAAATGTTAATAACATAGATGCAATTTCCTTTTATTATTAATGAAATGATCGGCTGTATTTTGAAACTCAAATTAATATTAGATAAGACGTATGTTTTCATCCCTACTTTCAAAGGCGTCAATCTCTGGTCTCTTGACTATGTGGTTTTTAGGATTGAGATAAGGTAGTATACCAAGCAAGGATTATGTGACAAGAAAGTTTTCACCTCATAACCACTGGGAAGCAAAGAGAGATAAAGGATGAGTCTGGGTCCCAAATCCCCTTCAGAGTTCTGCCCCTACTTACCGAATTCCCCTTTCTTCAGATAGTACCTGTCTTAGTTAGGGTTTTACTGCTGTGAACAGATACCATGATCAATGCAAGTCTTACAAAAGACAACATTTAATTGGGGTTGGCTTACAGGTTCAGAAATTCTGTCCATTATCATCAAGGTTGGAGCATTGGCAGCATCTAAGCAGGAGGAGCTGAGAGTTCTACATTGTCATCTGAAGATGGCTAGTGGAAGACTGACTTCCAGGCAACGAGGATAGGGGGCTTAAAGCCCACATCCACAGTGACACACATACCCCAACAAGGCCACACCTCCTAATAGTACCACTCCCCCTGGACAGAGCATATACAAACCATCCCAGTACCTATTAAGATGGTACTAGGTTCTACCATCTCTCAAAAGCAACACATGCTGACAACTTCAACACATGGACGTCAGGCCATTCAAGGACCAAACCGCACCAATCACTACATGTCTCCACTTCAGATTTCCTTCCAGCACACATCTGAGAAGCTGCCCTACCTCCTTGGATGGATGCCCTTAGAATTACCAAAAATAGTGCAACACAATAAGTTGGAGATACCATGGGCATAGTGTAGTGTTCTAAGTGGTTTATAGTCACTTCCTTGCATAGCTAATTTATTTTGTGATGCCTAAAGTTATGCTTTAAGTTTAAAGTTTAAAGATATCTAACACAAAAACACCTCTAACCTGTAAACCTGATTTGCCCACAGACAGATGACTTCCTGGAATCCTAAGGACTCTTGTTTCATTTAAGATAACAAGCCATGAGTTTTCAATTCTGTAAGCCCCCAAGTCCATAAGATACGTGTAAGCAGGATGTGTGTTTACCTCTGATTGAAGAAAGGCAGGAAGTTGTTGTGGGAAATATTAAAAAGAACCACCAAGTTCATGCGCTCTATCACTACTCTTTCCCCTTCAATTCTCCGGCAGCTTCCAAGTTCCCTTTGCTGCCATTCCAGCCCCACACAATGACCACCCACCCCTTGGCCAGCCACCACAACACACAGCAACCCAGTAGAAACAAAACTCTAGATGCTTATAATTTTTTTGTTTGGTTGGTTCTTTTCCAGACAGGGTTTCTCTGGATGGCCCTGGCTGTCCTAGATCTCACTCTGTAGACCAGGCTGGCCTCGAACTCAGAAATCTGCCTGCCTCTGCCTCCTAAGTGCTAAGTGGGTTTAGAAGCTTATAATTAACAAGGCAGATTTATATATCAATAAGTTCTCAATTCACTGCCACGGACTGGGGTTTTTTACGGGGTCCCTTGTTCCGCGGGAGGATGGGTTCTGGCCAGGTGTGCACGGGATTCGGCTTTGTCAAACAGACTAGACACGAGTGGTGTAAGGTCTGAGTGTATTTCTCAAAAATGACATGAGGCTTTTACAATCATTGCAAAAGAGAGATGAAAAATCTGGTAGCTCAGTAGTCAAGGTACATCTGAGACCACCTAAAACACACTAGGTCTAAAACAGTAACCATCTCTTATGGACTGGTGCAGCACCCCTGGGCTCCGAGTATGTTCGGGCTACATGGTCCAGACCAGAGTCCTGGGAGGCTGATGGCGCGCCAGCCAGGAGAATAGAGGCTTGAATCTCGAGTCTTCAATGTTGAATCTTCAATGTTGAATGCTCGAATCTCGAATGTTCAATCTCTTGAATCTCGACTGGTGCTGCATCCCCCCGGGCCCAAGTGCTCCGGGCCCCGGGGGACTACGGACTATATGAATCTAAGTCCTAGTCCACCTAAGCTCTGGTTCTAGTCTGAGTGTGAGCGAGTCTGAATGCTGAATGCAGACTCTAGAATGTTGAAATGTAAACTGTTCTCACACACACACACACAAATTAAGGTCTCGCCCATCTTAGGTAAAACGCCCACTATGTTAATCTTTTGGGGAAGTAGAGACAGTCTCTTGTTAATTCTTAGGAGTGGTTCAGCTGTAGTACATGACTGAGAATGAGGATTTTACTTGACCTTGTCCAGGGATAAGTCTCTCATTCAGTTAGCTTCAGTGCCCTACCCACAATGTTGGAGGCAATTAGTTTGGATGGCTTAACATTCCAAGCCAGGGTTTGACTGGGACGTTGGAACATTGGTGAAGGTCAGAGAGCAATGTCCGAATTTTCTTTTTCTAGCTGTTAAGAAATGATATCTTGGTAGGCCCCTAGTACACAAGTACGAAGATATATCTGGGCTACCTCTGAGTTTGGGGTGTCAGGCGACAATGTGGAAGCAGGAGACTGACTTTCCTTGAAGTTTATGCCTCAAATACTGCCGTCATGCAAAGTGTGCATGGCAATTCACAAGATGCCCACATAATAATTTGGAGCCAATTGATAATGATACAAGCTTCCCACCTAGATCAGACAAGTTATCCCAGTTATTCTATCCATATATGAAATTCATAACTACCTGTGGTTATTTAAAATAAAAATAAAGCCAGGCAGTGGTGGCGCATGCCTTTAATCCCAGCACTTGGGAGGCAGAGGCAGGCGGATCTCTGAATTTGAGGCCAGCCTGGTCTACAGAGTGAGTTCCAGGACAGCCAGGACTACACAGAGAAACCCTGCCTCGAAAAAAACCAAAATAAATAAATAAATAAATAAACAAATAAAATAAAAATAAAAAGAAAGACTTCTTTGTTAAAATTTGTTCACAATCAGACTGGTAAGTCTCTGAATGACCCCCAGACCCATAACAATTTCTAGTCTCTGTGATGGAAGAATGGTTTTCAGGACTATACCTATTGACTACTATGCTGATTTGGCCAGTCTGAGGCACAGTGTAGAGATCATTTCCTCATATGAACAGGTCTTAGGCTTTCAGCATGGACCAAATAAGATAATGGAAAACAATGCCTGAAGATTTGGAGTCAGTAACTTGCTTGGAGAACATTCTTTCAATTTTTAAATGTATAAAGGTAGTAATGAAAGATTTGGGTGAGCCTGGTCATGCTCATATCTATAATCTTATGGGAATCTGATGAAGGATGGTCCTGTATTCTAGGCCAACCTGGGCTATACAAGGAGTTTAGGAACAGCTTAGATGATATAGCAAGACTGTGTCTCCAACACACACACACACACACACACACACACACACACACACACCAAAATACAAAGTAGGTTTGGTTCTTAATGCCTCATCAAAATATTCCATCTTGCTGGGCAGTGGTGGCACATCCCTTAATCCCAGCACTTGGGAGGCAGAGGCAGGCAGATTTCTGAGTTCAAGGCCAGCCTGATCTACAGAGTGAGTTCCAGGACAACCAGGGCTATACAGAGAAACCCTGTCTCGAAAAACAAACACACAAAAAAAGTTCCATCTTGTCAAGAACTTATTTAATAATGTATCATATGCAAATTTATAAACAACCCTATTATTCTCTTTTTATGTATATGAGTACTTAGCAGCATGTACATTTGTGCATCATGTGCATGCCTGGTGCCGGAGCAGGTCAGATAGTATAGGATTCCCCTAGGACTGCAATTGTAGGTGGCTGTAAGCTGCCATGTGGATGCTGAGAACTAATCCCAAGTCCTCTGAAGGAGCTGCAAGTGCTCTTAATGACTGAGTCATCTCTCCAGCCTCCTTATTCTTTCGTGTAAGATGCTATTGTATGACACTGAGTTCTGAAGCTCAAGTAGAACTTGAGGCTTTTCCCTGGCATCTGAAATGAGAGCCGAGTGTTGAGGATTCCACTCCTTTGGGATCTGACTTTATCTCCAGGCTGTGTCAGAATTAAATCGGAGTACTCTGTTGGCTTCCACTGCTAAGTGGATTTTGTACTTGCTGTAGAGAAAAATCCCCATGCCTTTTCTAGGCATAAAATCTTCCATATTGCTTATGGTGTTTGAGCAGAAGCAATGGTTAATTTTCTTTCTACACATCTACAATTAGAGCACATTCTGTTCTCTCTGTAAAGTGTTTCAGTTATATCACTTACAATGGGAAGAGGCAGTTAACAAGAATGTAGCTTAAAACTCTAAGAGAGTAGGATCTTATTAACATCAAGTTGCTAAGACGTGGCACTTTCTTGAACTTTCTGTATGTATGACATTTCTTAAATTTTTAAAATATGTACTTTTTGGAATCTTTATTCCTTGAAATAACTATCTAGTTTAATTCTTTATTAAGTGGGAGCAAGCTGTGTATTCGTTTGGTTTTTGCTGTTTCTGGGGATCAAGGCCACGGCCTTGCACATACTGACAAATACTCTCATTGGGTCACATAGCCTCAGCCCTTTAAGTATCCAACTGTGTCTGTTTTGGGGTCCAACCAACCGTGTCTGCTCTCCTTGGTTTGGAGCAGTACTGTAGCTGACGAAGGAATCCTGTTCCTCTGCTCACATAATTCCAGCACATATTGTCCACTGCCAATCAGCACTCTCCCAGGGGAAACAGCCCCACCATATCTCCTCATTGTTGAAACACCTTATAGTCCCATATTTGATAAATTGTCGAAATTCTTCACTCTGAAAAATAGGGGTCCAATTTAATTTTCTCTTTTTTTTTTTTTTTTTGGTTTTTGGTTTTTTTCAAGACAGGGTTTCTCTGTGTAGCCCTGGCTGTCCTGGAACTCACTCTGTAGACCAGGCTGGCCTCGAACTCAGAAATCCACCTGCCTCTGCCTCCCAAGTGCTGGGATTAAAGGCGTGCGCCACCACTGCCTGGCTAATTTAATTTTCTTTTTCTTTTTTTGTTTTTGTTGTTATAGTGGTTGCTTGTGGTTCTTTGTTTTGTTTGTGGTTTGTTTGTTTGTTCTTATAAGACAGGGTTTCTGTGTAGCCCTAGCTGTCCTGGAACTTACTTTGTAGACCAGGCCAGCCTCAGGGATTCACCTGCCTGTATCTCCTGTCTGCTGGGTTCAAAGGTGTGATCCATTACCAGCCAGCATAATATGTTTGCTTTCATGCCAACATAAAATCTGGAAAAACTACTACTTGTATTATAAGACTGAGGCAGGACAGAAAGAAAGTTAAGGAATAATTAAGGGGACATGTGATAACTCATTTCTCCGCTGGTAAAAATGAGCCAAATATATATACAAATGTATATTCTTATCAGCTGAGAATCAAGATTTCTTGCATATTTGCTGTGAATATGTGTGTGTGTGTGTGTGTGTGTGTGTGTGTGTGTGTGTGTGTGTGTGTGTGTGTGTATTTGTATATAGGCAAGTTTATTGGGAAACCACTTTGGTCTCAAAGAATGAGACCAGGGAAGTTGACATGGGGAGGGAGACAGAGGGGAGGAAGAAAAGCCTTCCCAGAGAAAGAGAGAGGAGACAGACACAGACACAGAGGAGAGAGGCAGAGAGGAAGAGGGGAGAGACTAAAATGTCTGGATTATATAAAGAAGATCCTCTGGGGGAAGGGCAGCTCAGACTCTGAGCTGGAAAGTTCAGGGTTGAGGGCAGAGCATGCCAGCTATGCCCTGTAACAGGTAGGGACTGAGGAATGGTGGGAGAACCTGGAGGCCAGGTCTGCTTTTGCATGTAAAATATACACCTCAGCCCCTTGTCCCAGGTCTGAAACTTCTTATCAGCTGAGAATCAAGATTTCTTGCATATTTGCTGTGAACATTGCCTATACAGAGATAATATTCTTTTCATAGAGACAGTATTCTTTTCATCTGGATATGTTTCAAATGAGAATGCTAAAATAGCAATTAATCATGCTTAAGACCTAAATGTATAAAACCTTTTTCCTACCCCAGATAGAAATGGCCAGCTTCCTAAGCTCCATTTATAATAAGATCTAACTTAGCCTCCTTGAGCAGCCCTTGTAGGCAATGATTTTACTTTATCAGATTCAAATTCCACCCAAGACACTTCCAGGGCCACCTTGTTACCCCATGTGATAAATATGAGGAGTAGTTTTGTTTGTCAACTTGATGCAGCTTAGAGTGATCGAAGAGTCTTAATGAGAAATGATCTACATCCAGTTGGCCTGTGAGTGTGTGTGTAGGGGGTGAGTTCTTGATCAGGTTAATTGATGTGTGACTTGACTTGTTGAGCTTACTGTGGTGCCATTCTTTAGGTCTGGGTCTGGGACTACATTAATAAAAAGGCAAAAGAGGGCTAAGCCCAATCATACAGGCTCTTAACTGTAGATGTGATAAATGTATTAGCTTTTTTTTTTTTTTTTCGTTTTTCAAGACAGAGTTTCTCTGTGTAGCCATGGCTGTCCTGGAACTCACTCTGTAGACCAGGCTGACCTCAAACTCAGAAATCTGCCTACCTCTGCCTCCCAAGTGCTGGGATTAAAGGCGTGCGCCACCACTGCCTGGTATTAGCTATTTTATACATTACCTTCACTTCCTCACAGTGATGAATAGTAACCTGAAATTGTAAAATGATTAAACCCTTTCTCCCTAAGTTCTTTACGGTAAAACCAGAACACTGAAGATGAAAAAAAGGGAGGAGGAGGAGGAAGAGGAGGAGGAAACCTTAGCAGCTTTCTAAAACAAAACTTCAATTCAAGAGCCACCAAAATCATATATAGGGCTATGAGTAAGAACAACTCACGTCTGAAGGATGTGTCTGGTATGTCTTGTCCTGTGCTCCACTCTTTCCTTCTGTTAACTTGTGTTTAAAGATATTTGAAAAATAAATCTCAGCCAGGTGGTGGTGGTGCACGCCTTTAATCCCAGCACTTGGGAGGCAGAGGCAGGTGGATTTCTGAGTTCGAGGCCAGCCTGGTCTACAGAGTGAGTTCCAGGAGAGCCAAAGCTACGCAGAGAAACCCTGTCTCGAAGAAAAAAAAAAGAAAAAGAAATCTCTTTTTAGGAAACTCCAGCTCTGCTTACTACTGACTCAAGTCAAGCATCCCACCTTTGTCTGAGCAGAGGTCACTGCAAAGGAGTCCTTAGGCTGCAGAGGTATGGAGATGCTCCTCAGCTGAGCACCTGCTGTCTGTCCAAACCATCAGGGTTGGTCCCTTCTATCCCTATCTCCTTTCACCTTGATTTCAGATTTCAGTTTGTATGAATCGTACTAATCCTTTAAGAGAAACCTAATTCGTGTGTGTGTGTGTGTGTGTGTGTGTGTGTGTGTGTGTTGGATTTATTTATTTTATAGATGAGTGTTTTATCTGTATGTATGTATTTGTACCACATGTGTGCTTGGTGCCTGTAGAGGTCAAAAGAGGGTCTCAGGTCCCCTGGAACTGGAGTTGTAGATGGTTGTGAACCACCATGTTAGTGCTAGGAATTGAGCTCAAATCTTTTGCAACAGCAGCAAGTACAGCTAACTTCTGAGCTGTCTCTGCAGCCCCTCTACTGTTTCATTCCCACACTTTATTCATGCCACCCTGACCTTCTGTTGCCTGTGGCACTTTTGTTCTGCCCTCATTCTTTTAGTTTTTAATAGTTACATCTTTGTTTACTTTTAAGATTCTACTTTAATTACATTTCTTCCTTCCCTCTGTCCCTTTAAACTCTCCCATATACCTCCCCCCCCCTTTTTTTCAAATTCATGGCCCCTTTTTTCATCAATTGTTATTGTATTCGTATTCAATTACAATTTTCTTCCTTTTACTGAAATTCTATTTTTTTTTCCTCACATACTGTATCCTGAGTATGGTTCCCTCACCCCATTGCTCCCAGATCTTCCACATCTCCTCTCCCATCCTGATCTACCCTGTTTCTGTCTCTCATCAAAAAAGAAATAGGCTTCTGTGGAATAATAATAAAATATAATAAGATAGAACAAAGTCACACCACACTAGAATCGGCCAAAAGAAAAAGAAAAAGAATGAAAGGAAAAGAGCTTTGTTCTTTGTTCTACCTCGGGGTGTGCAGCCTAACATTAAGCGTAGTTTGTTTACCCAGAGACTCCCTTGGAGGAAACTAAATTTTCCATAGCAAGTGGTTAGCAGTTGGAGATTGCTTATGGGTTAGGGACAGGGTTGGGGGTCTGTCTGTCCACTTCTCCTTTCAGCTCTAGGACCTCATCTGGTGCAGACGTGTGCAGGCCCTATGCATGATGCCTCAGTTTCTGAGAATTCATGTTTGTTGATCATGCCAACGTAGAGGGCCTTGTTTTCTTGGTATCTTCTGTTCCCTCTGACCCTACAACTCTTTCTGCTCCTCTTCTGCAGAGTTCCCTGAGCCCTGAAAAGAGTTCTTTGATAGATACACTTGGTTAAGGCTGAATGTTCCAAGGTTTCTCACTCTCTGTGGGTCTCTATGTTTGTTCCCATCTGCTGATGGGGGAAGCTTCTCTGCTGTGGCTGACTGTTCTTATTCATTTTTTAAAAAGTTTTATTTATTGATTTTATGTATACGAGTACTCTATCTACATGGATGCCTGCAAGCAAGAAGAGGGTATCAGATCACATTATAGATGGTTGTGAGCCACCATGCAGTTGCTGGGAATTAAACTCAGGATTTCTGGAAGTGCAAATAGTGCTCTTAACCTCTGAGCCATCTCTCCAGCCCCAGTGCTCTTATTATTATATGTTATATTTGTATATTGAAGTTGAATCACTTCAATACAAATCTTAATAAATCACAGTCATTTTATATAGACTGATTCTCCTAATAAACCATGAGTTCTTGAAAAACAAAATAACAACAATAATAAACAAACCATGAGTTTTTTGTGACCGAATGATTCTTCTTTTTCTTCTCTCTTTTTCTTTTTAAGATTTGTTTATTATATGTAAGTACACTGTAGCTGTTTTTTCAGACACACCAGAAGAGGGCATCCAATCTCATTACAGATGGTTGTGAGCCACCATGTGATTTGAACTCAGGACCTTTGGAAGAGCAGTCAGTGTTCTTAACCGCTGAGCCATCTCTCCAGCCGGATTCCTCTTTTTCAATTACTAAAACATCTTTAGAATTTTTTTTTTTTTCTGAGACAGAGTCTCTCTACATACTCTTGACTGAAACTATGTAGACCAGGCTGGCCTTAGAATCGCGGAGATCTGCACCTGTCTCCTGAATACTGGGAATCAAGATGTGTACGTGCTGTCCCTCCTTAAGCTACACCTTATATCTACTTGCATCAACTACTTTTGTGTGACTATAACCAAAGTAACTGCCACACGCAGCCTCAGAGCAGGAAGCTTGTTTGGGTCTCTAACTCAGAGGGTTCCCTCCAGGAGCCTTAGTGCATATGCTGGAGCAAAACATTATGACACTGGAAGCATAGGGGGGAGGAAAGTTATTAATGAAAGAGCAGACAGAAAACAAGGAGGGCTACAGACAAGAGCCAAGAACAAAATAACCCCAAGGACCTTCCTCCAGTGACTTCCTCTCCCAAGTTCCACATGGAAAAGTTTCCAGAACCTTTCAAAGAAGTGCCACTAGATGGGTATCAAATTTTCAACACATAAGCTTTTAGGGGAGATATTTCATATCAGAACCACAGTGTCTGTAGTTTAATATGCATTACTAGGTATAAATGGTTGGATAAGCATTTGTCTAAATGTTAAGTGAATTTATTATAATGTACCCTCATTATTTCCCTACAATAAATGAATACTTATTGGGACCATACAATATCTCAACTTCTGTTGTGATTATTTCTGGGAACAAGAAACAGTCAAACACATAAAAGTTTTTTTAAATGAATGTGTTTGGCTTTAAAAATCAAATAACAAGTGTATTTCTTGTCCATAGATAATATTTTAACAGATACAAGTAAGTATAAAAAAATTTCATCCTTCATGGGGGCTAACTCACGAAGACACATGGGGCTAAAAGATTACACAATGTAGTGACTGTGATGGGTTAGGATATTTTCGAGTCTGTTTCCCATGGAACCAAAGATATAACGTCATCTTTAAAAGGTCTTCAGAAAGGAAAGAGTTAAACTATATTTGACTATGTCCATGTTGCTTAATTCCTTAGTGAATGAGTATCAGGTCTAATCTCACAAGATTAGAGTAATGGTTTGTTCCTTGTTTCTGAAATTGGCACATTTTCAGTGGTGCTTTCTATGTGCAGGGGCATAGAGGGACAGCCTGAGGCTCAGTCTTTGCTCTCCGTACAATCCTTCCTTTGTTTGAAGCTCCCCAGGCCGAGCTTAGCCTGCTTGTGCTATTCTTTCTTGATCGTCACTGGCCAGCTTCTTGGCTGGCACAGATCATCCCATCCTGCACACCAAATTACCCGATAGTCTTTCAGCTGCAGCCAGTCTCCATGTCAGGGTAGGTTATGTATTCGATCCTGTCTTTCTCCTCAAAAGATAAGGTGGAATCTCAACCTCCCCAACTTGAAAATATGCCTTTATCTGAATATAAGGCTTTTACAGAGGTAATTAGTAAATGAGATCACAGGGGTCTGCTCTAATCCAGTCTGACTGATGTCCTCCCAAAAAAGGGAAAGTTGACAGAGGCCGTCACGCCAAGAAAAGATACAGAGAAGACCTGGATTTGTTATCTGATGCCTAAGCCTATCCGCAGTTAAGAGAAACAGTAGGCTTAGACAGAGCAGGCCTGAGGTCATCTGACCTCAGATCCTGTCCCCTAGAACCCTGAAACAACAAATCCAAGTTGTATAAGTCACTTGTGACGTAGTGGTGGCAGGCCTCACAAAAGAATAGACAGTGTATTTCCACAGAAAAACTACTATAAGACTAAAGTGTCTTGGACCTTCAACCTATAGTGTGGCCAGGATTTTTATGTCTTTAAGAAATAACACCTAGAGTCTAAATATATATGTGACCACTAAGTGTGTTTGTGGGGGAGGGATGGCGGGGGCGGGGAGCGACTTGCCAAGCATGGTGATGCTCACCTTTAACTCCAGCCCTCAGGAGGCAGAAATAGGTGGGTATCTGTGAATTCAAGGACTTCATGGTCTACATAGTTAGTTCAAGGCCAGCCAGGGCTGCATACTGAGACTCTGTCTCAGAGAGAGAGAGACAGAGACACACAGAGAGAGGCAGAGAAAGACAGGGAGACAGAAAAACAGAGACAAAGAGGAGAGAAAGGAAGAAAGAAAGTGGGAAAGGAAGGAAAGAAAAAAGGGTGATAGAGACATGGCTCCAGGGTTAAAAGCATCCCCTGCTGTCCAGAGGACCAGAATTGGATTTCCAGGACCTAGTCAGTGGCTTACAACCTTATTTATTCCAGTCTCAGAGGATACAGCATACCCCCTTTTGCACCTCGACAGCCCAGCATGCATATGATGCACACAGACACACAGGCAGGCAAGACACCCATACAAATAAAATAAAAACAATCTAGCAACAAACAAAACAGTAACTTGAGGCTAGAGAGGTGGTTCAGCAGCTAAGAGCATGTACTACTTCTTACAGAAGACCTAGATTCCCATCATCACCACCTATAACTGCAGCTCCAGAGGATTTGGTGTCCTCATCAAGCCTCTGGAGGGAGGGACCTGCACTCACATGTACACACCACACACAGACACATAATCTTTTAAAAAAATCTTTTTAGAATGAAAGCCATGAGTATTCAAGTTTTTACTTATACGAACATCTCTCTATTGAGGCCACCAGTACTTCCCGAGACCATTTCAGCTAGACTTTCCTCTCCTCTGATGAATCTAGAGGGAATACCACAGTTACACTCTGAGGGTAGAATTAAAGGACCCAAATAAACAAACAAACAAAAATGTCTATCATAAGAAGCACAATGTATTTCCTATTAGTTTGCTGCTCTAGTGTATCAGTGATAGGAGCAGTTATACACATGATAAAACAATGTTGGGCCATTGTACATGGAGATGAAATGTGTACATGGTCTAAACATTGTAGACATTGTTCCTGGTTAGAAGAAGAAGAAGGAGAAGAAGAAGAAGGAGAAGAAGAAGAAGAAGAAGAAGAAGAAGAAGAAGAAGAAGAAGAAGAAGAAGAAGAAGAAGAAGAAGAAGAAGAAGAAGAAGAAGAAAAGAAGAAGAATGTAGTCATGTCTAGTTTTTTTTTTCTTTTAATGTTTGGATTACTACTGCATTTACTTCAGGGATTAAAAATTGAACAAATACACAACGATCTGGCTCAGTGTGAAAAACATTTCAAAATTTACCAAGTTTCTTGCTCCCAATTAAGGAGTGACTACAGACAAACCAAATACTTTCTGTTCCTTATATAATAGGTCAGCATAGGTGGCTTTATTTGGGATTTGTAGATGGAGAAGGCATATGATAAATATCCACTGGTGGGATACAGATGGTTGTTGTTGTTGTTATTGTTATTGTTTGCTTTTTAAGAGGAGGTTTCTCTGTGTAGCCTTAACTGTCCTAAAATTCACTCTGTAGACCAGGTGGGTCTCACACTCATAGAGCTCTACTTTCCCTCTGCCTCCTGAATGCTAGGAGTACTGGGATTAAAGGCACACACAACCAATGCCCAGACTGTTATGTGTATTTAATCTATTAATTAAAAGTAGGGTTTTATAGTTAATAATATTCTTTGAAGCAATATTTGAGCATCTGTAATATGCTAAGCATTAGAAATAGCCAGGTGAATGAGCACAGGCCCAGTTCTCTCCTATAGAGTGGGCATGTAGGCTATAAAGGAAATAAGGACTGTGAATTGTGGTATAGTACATACAAATAAAAATTCCCAGTGTCAGACATGTTGCTTAGAATGGCACATTGCAGTCAGTTGGTAACAGAACTGAGCCTGCCAAGGAGATTGGGAAAATCTTATAGTAACGTTTTTAATTCTCTTTGCTTAACCAACATTTGAGTTCCCACTAACTCTCACTAATATCAAAGATTTTCTGATATTCCAGGCTTTAATGGGAATCAGAAACTGCTTTCCATGATAGATGATGAAAACGTCTGACATTTCTTTCCCAGCTTCCCTCCAGACAGGAAGTGTTGCCTTACAGCCTCTCTGATTGGAGGGTTACAGAACTCTGAGGTGGGGATACTCCAGCAAGTACCAGGAGTGACTGTGATGGCAGTTTCTGCTCCAGGCTAGCTTCCGAGTGTGGCTAACATGTTGTTCCTGAATGTCATTAATCCCACAGATGCCAGGAGCAAAACCTTCAACCCAGTCATCATGGCCACATTAACTAAAGCAAGCTTTTAAAATTCATATAACCAGGCTGTCTGTCCCTAAAGGCGGGGTTCAAGAGATTATCATTGAACACGGGTAAGATAAGAGGTTTTCATAGTTCAGGAGTAGGGGGTTTCCAAATGGAGGATTTTACAGGCAAATAGGTGGGTAAGTATACAGAAGCAGAATATAAACATAACAAGTTGGTCATAACAACCTTCGGGAAGAAAAATATGGTTGCAAGGTGATCATAGCAGTGTGGTCACAAAACAAAGTGGTCATAATAAGGTAGTCCTGACAACGTGGTCATCACAACACAGTCCCAGCCACTTTGAAACAAAGGGTATGGTTGCCATTTCCTGGAACAGGCCATACAGAATTTGTAGTTAAGGTTACAGATGGGACATAACCCATTCCTTGTGAAACAGATTTAATCATAAACAGGGATGGATGTAGTTTGTCTTTATTATAAGATGAATTTCAAGCTCAAGGTGGAGTCAGGCTGATTTATCATGCTAACGCTTGCTTCAACAGCTGCACAAATATCCCATCTCTTTGTTACAAATCTTTTAATGCAGTCTCTAATTTTCCTGTTTGTATCAAGAAAAGCTCTTGTTTATAAATGCAAACCTTGAATGATACATTTCCCCTTTAGGAAGTATTATTTGCATTTAGATTTGAATGATTAGTAGGAGTTAGTTAAATAGAGAAGAGCAGAGAGCAAACTATTCCAGAGTGAAAATTAGTTAAGGTGATTCTTAGCGCTGGAGTTTGGGGAGAAAGAAAGAGCTCATGGTTGGAGATGAGCTGGACAGGTAGATGGCCACAGTGATTTTAAGGGAGATGACAGGAAACTGAATGACTAAGCAATATGAAGGAGCTCTTGTTTAATTACATACAACAGGATAATGGTTTGAATATCCAAAGGGACTGGAGAAGGAAAGGAAGTCATAAATAACAAACCTGGTGGTAATACTGAAACGAAAATAACGAAAAACAGCAGGTTTAGGAGTGATTGGTGTTGTGTATGTGTGTATGTGCAATTTGTGTGTGCATTTGTGTGTATGTATAAATACATGTTTTCACGTGAAGGCTTATATATGCCATTTGTGAATATATGAGTGGCAGTCTGAATGACAATAACCCCCTCCCATAGGCTCATATGCATTTAAATGATGGTTAAATTGTTTCTGAAGAATTAGGAGGTGTAATGAGGCCTTTTGGAGGAAGTTTGTCTCAGAAGTTTTAAAAGCCCAGCCAAGCCCATTTAGTCTCTGTGTCTTTGTGTCTCTGTGTCTGTCTCCCTGTCTCTATCTGTCTCTGTCTCTATCTGTCTCTGTCTCTATCTGTCTCTGTCTCTATCTGTCTCTGTCTCTATCTGTCTCTGTCTCTATCTCTGTCTGTCTCTATCTCTGTCTCTATCTCTGTCTCTATCTCTGTCTCTGTCTCTATCTCTGTCTCTGTCTCTGTCTCTGTCTCTGTCTCTGTCTCTGTCTGTCTCTGTCTCTATCTGTCTCTGTCTCTATCTGTCTCTGTCTCTATCTGTCTCTGTATCTCTGTCTCTGTGTCTCTGTCTCTGTGTCTCTGTCTCTGTGTCTCTGTCTCTGTGTCTCTGTCTCTGTGTCTCTGTCTCTGTCTCTGTGTCTCTGTCTCTGTGTCTCTGTCTCTGTGTCTCTGTCTCTGTGTCTCTGTATCTCTGTATCTCTGTCTCTCTCTCTCTCTCTGTCTCTCTGTCTCTCTCTCTTGCAGATTAGGATTTAAAGCTCTCTCGGCACTGCTCCTGCACCATGCCCTTCTGGACTAACTTCTGAAACTGTAACCAAGCCCCCAGTTAAAAATTGAGTTGCCTTGCTCTTGTGTTGTCACAACAATAGAACATTGCCTAAGACAATGTGAACGTCAGAGGACAAGCTCTGGTGTTAGTGCCACCATCTACGTTTAAGGCAGAGTCTCTCTTGTTTGCCTCTGCATTACATACTCCAGGCTAACTGGCACACAGGATCCTGGAGGAATTCTTCCGTGTCTCTAGTCTTGACACAAGAGTGTTGAGGTATGTATTGTAACACTAAATTCTGTAGTAAAGGTCTAGGCCTATGAGAAAACTCTCAAGGTTATAAGCTTTTGTTATGCAAACTTTTATCCAAGATTTATAACTCCTGGTTAAATAAAATTGGCTACAGCCAGTTACTGGAGGGATTAAAAGTAAGTGTATTTTGAGTTACCTAGTTGGGGGTAGAGAAGAGGGAGGAGTGAGGAAAGACC
>NW_022196903.1:17750768-17758903 GCF_008632895.1 Mastomys coucha | reverse complement strand
AAAAAAAACAGGAGAGAGAAGGAAGCTACCATGAGGGGAGAGGAACCATGAGCACATGGCCAGGAAAACCAAGAATCTGGGGTACACTGCTGGGAGGTAGCCAGGCCCACAGCTGAAAGAACAGGTTCAGGGTTAGCCCCACACACACCAACAATTGTCAAACCCAAATAAAATAACCATAGTCTGAGTCTCGTTTATTTGTAAGCTACTTGGGGATAAGCTTAAATTGGTTATACTAATAGAAGTGTGAGATTAACAGACTTCGATTACAGCATCCAGTTCTTCATGGTTTCTGAGCATATGAGCTCAGGTGGTCAGGCTTATGCCTAAGTGATTTTATCTACTGAACCCTCTCCCTAGACATTGGGGTTGACTAGACAGGGGGAAAAACCATGACTTCTGCTAAATACACCTAAGTTTTAGGAGACTTTTAAGATACTTTGTAAGTAGTTTAGGCTGTCAAACTGTAGTTCAGAAGAGCTATCATGATCAGGTATAAATCATGTTAGAATCATTGCACTACGTGTGGTAAGCGAGAAGATACAGAACCACATTACATACAATAATAGAAAGAAGAGCAGCAGGAAACAGTGCTGAGGGCAGAACTGTAAGACTCTGGTGAGCCTTAGCTTGCCGGGGACTCCCTGAGTGAACAACACAGAGCTGAGAATCGATGCAAAAAGCAAGAGGAACTTATTGTTCTAACATGCTTGGGTTGCGCTGCACATGGGAAGAGAGAATGGCCATATACAGCCCATCACATTAGGCACAATGTGATTGGCAGAACAGTGTGACTTTTAAACTGATTGGTCTATAGGGAATGAGGTAGGTGGCCAATAGTCTCAGAATGTATCTACTCTTATCTGCAGGTAGCAGGTGGTCAATCCCTCCTCTCTATGGTCTGAGGAATATAATTAGCCCCTCCTCTCTTAGTCAGGGTTTCTATTCCTGCACAACATCATGACCAAGAAACAAGTTGGGGAGGAAAGGGTTTATTTGGCTTACTTCCACATGGCTGTTCATCACCAAAGGAAGTCAGGACTGGAACTCAAGCAGGTCAGGAAGCAGGAGCTGATGCAGAGGCCACGGAGAGATGTTTCTTACTGGCTTGCTTCTTCTGGCTTGCTCAGCCTGCTCTCTTATAGAGCCCAAGACCTCCAGCCCAGAGATGGCACCACGCACAAGGGGCCCTACCCACTTGATCACTAATTGAGAAAATGCCCCACAGCTGGACCTCATGGAAGCACTTCCCCAACTGAAGCTCCCTTCTGTGATAACTCCAGCCTGTGTCAAGTTGACACACAAAACTAGCCAGTACACCTCCCTTCCAGAGGGAAGGGGTGTCTATGTTCTTTATGACCTTTCACTTCCAGGAGGGAGGGCTCTGGTGGTGGAATTTTCTAAAGTTCCTGAGATGACTTCTTCAGAACCATCTTCTCAGCTCTCTGACATAATGGAGGAATCTTTACAACACTGAACAGGGGGGGTTAGAAAGAAGTCAACTACAAAAGATTTGAAGGACTGAAAACAGGGTATTAAGCGGGGACACGGCTCTTTCCATACTGCTAAATGAATCCTTCTTTCTGACTGGCCTTAAGGGTGAATTCCTTCACTGGCTCTCCAATTTCCTATTGCAAATTTTATCAATTTTTCTATTAGTGTCAACATAAGCAATCTATGTGTTTCAGGGCAAACATACACTGTACTTTCTCTTATTTAGTCTCTGCTTGGGGACAATTCATTACTTAGAACACAAGGTCAAGGCAGACACAATGTTATTAGTTTGACAGATATGTTAAATTTACAAAGTACATTGATGAAGTTAACAGGTCTTAGCATAATAAACCTAAAACTATAAAGTTATAAAATAGCAAGAACCTCGATAACATTGTTACAAGAGTAGGCAAGAGTGGGACGTATGTAATGAATACACTACAGTAATCAGCTGTTATATGTCCAACAGCCAAGTTCTTGTCACAGTTTTCTGGGTGGGTTGATAATTCATTTGTTTGCCAGTCTGTGTATACAGGGAGATGAAAACTTCAAGGAAGCTTGTGATTCTGGTAAAAAGAGGGGGGAAAAAGTTAAACATTAAAAAATAAATAAGGAAAAAGAAAAGGACAAGAAAAGAAACCAAGATGAAAGAAAAGGGGAGTGGGGGAGGGAGAGGGGCAAAGGGAAGGAGGAAAGTAGAGAAGACTGGTTTCCCCATTGAGGAGTTTTGTGGGAGACTGACAGATAGACACACAAACAGACAAGACAGATGGGTACTCATACCATGTGCGCACCCCCCACATATGTACAAACAGAGTTACATTGGGAGTTCTATGGGAGACAGACAGATAGACATACAGAGAAACACAGAGATAAAGAGAGAGAGAATTCTGTGGAAATCTCATACTGACAAGAATACTGGAAAAGGCTTCTCAGTAACTATGTTTATGTTGGCTGTCCTGGAACTTGATCTTTGATCTTGTAGACCAGGCTAACCTTGAACTCAGAGATCAGATTGCCTCTGCCTTGTGAGTACTTGGATTGGAGGTGGGCACCACCATAGCTAGCTCTAATCTTTTCTTTAGTCCTTTCACAAGTTGGATGCTTAGCTGAGCAGTGTCTTGCTCTGAGGTCACCACTCCCTTTACTCCACTTGGCATCAGGCTTTTCTTTCATCTGTGCTTCTTTTCTCCTCCAACTGTACATTTTATGTTTTCTTGTTCAGCTTGCTTTTTTTTAGTAGAGATCTGTATGAGACTTGCTACTAAAGACCACTTGATGCAGTCAACAATAGGCTGTTTTGAAATCTCTACATATGTAATTAGTCCAAAAACTCTTCAATTTAACCTTGGGCAGACTTTTTTGGACAAGGGCAGAAAGTAGCCACATTCTTCCAAATATCACAAAATATCCAAGTATCTAAAATATTAAAACCATCAAAATAGCCAAACCATCAGAAGAGCAGTCTTTAGGCTACATAGTAGTGTTATTCTCCTCTGAAACCTCTTGACCCAGACGCCCCACGCCTCACATCATCCTCAGGACCACTGTCTTCCACACTCACTAAGCCCCACTTAAAATGTTCAACTGCTTCTCTAGTCCAAAATCCCAAAGTGTTCCAGATGCCTCAAAACAAAAGCATGGTCCTGCCTATCACAGCAATACCTGAGTCCTGGCACCAACTCCTGTCTTAGGGTTTGGGTTTTTAATGTTCCGAAGAGACAGCATGACCACAGCAAGTCTTATAAAGTAAATAATTTAACTAGGGCTGGCTTACAGTTCAGAGGTTTGGTTCATTGTTATCCTGGGAAAGCACAGTGGTGCACAGGCAGACATGGTGCTGGAGAGGGTAGCTGAGAGTTCGATATCTGGACTGGCAGGCAGTAGGAAGAGAGAGTGGCTTGCTTAGCTTTGTTATGGCTTCTGACACCTCAAAGCCCACCCCCAGTGGCACACTATCTCCAACAAGGCCACACATACTTTAAGAAGGACAAACCATCCAATAGTAACACTTGCTGTAAGCCTATGGGAGCTCACAGCAAGTCATTCAAACCACCAAACAAGATTTCCTTGAATTCCTGGACCTGAACTTGAATTTTCCTTCTGATATTAAAGCATGTACTACCACACTTATCTTAGGAAAGTTTTTCTTTTTTCCTTATTTTTATGGTAGTTTTTTTTTAACTTTTATTGCATTATGATGAGAAAAGTTACATGATTTCAATTTATCTGAATTTGTTAACATTTAAAAACATATTTTAAGTAAATAGAGTTGTATCACATTCTTGTTTCCCTTTTGTACCCCAACTCCTTCCAGAGACCTCCCTTCAATACCTACAATATCTGTTTTGTCATATTCTTTAAAATGTATAAAATATTATAACAATAAAAATGAGTATTATAAAAGTTGTTTGATATAAAACAACAATCAGTTTAACAGTCTTATATAGATGATTGTCTACAGCAATACTGAAAATACGTTTTCTCAATATAAAGTTTAAATAACTCCAAACATATTAACTGTATATTTCAAAATAATACATCACTACTAGTATTTTCTTAAATGAACATAAATATATAAAGTCTTTTTGTTTGTTTGTTTTGTATTTAGTAGAGCTTAAAATCTTGGCTCTTATTGTGGTACAAGCCCAAAATAAGAACAATTTTTAGACATTGGATTTCATTGTAATAAGGCTGTACTTCAATGACCCTCACATCACCAAAGAATTTTACCTCTATCATAGCTAAGCTGAGAGTTGACAGTTCTACTGCACCAAGGAATGAATTGTAGGTTCGATTTTTGGGTACAGACTTCCTGCTATGGTCAAAGCTATTTGACTTGAATGAGTGACTTTATTCTCAGCCCACAGAGAACAGGTTACATTCATTTAAGAAATGGTGTGTGTATTAAGATGATCTATCCAT
Organism: Mastomys coucha; assembly: GCF_008632895.1. Lineage (NCBI taxonomy): Eukaryota > Metazoa > Chordata > Mammalia > Rodentia > Muridae > Mastomys > Mastomys coucha. Next base: position 17,754,484 of record NW_022196903.1, on the reverse strand, counting down.
AAAATCATTCACCAACTGTTTCAATGAACAATGGTTCTGCTTGGAGGGTGGCACAGACATTAGGTGAGGGTAAGAATCTGGTTCATTGGCTGTGATGATTTTGAAAAGCATTCATCTCAGAGAAAGAGTAACTTATAAAGTCCTCTTCTTCAAACTTGATACAAGAGCTACAAATGTCAAGCCAAGTATTTGGTCTCACTCTTTGTTGTTCTCTTACAAGCCACCTCCCAAGTTAATTGTCCATGTTTCTTTTGGGTATATAAATACTTTTGAAATATGTAAGCTATTCTGAAACCATAGTATATTGTAAAAACATGGATGGTTTATTATTCATCTCCATGTTCTGTTATGTTGATTTCTATGAGTCTATTAGTAAGTTTATCAGTCAGTCAATCAGTCAGTCAAACATACTGTTTCCCTTCTTTCTCTCTGTACTCTGAAGGCATTGGGCCTCGCATGTACGTACCCCTCCTCAGAGACCTATATGGAAACATAATTGAAACACTAGTAACATAATCACTTTTAAAAAGCATGACTGAACACCCTGTGCACATGAGTGCAGGAGTTAAAGCTTGTGAACTGCAGAATGTCTCTGAAGAACAGCTAGGGGTGAGGGTGGATTTTCTTTGGGTGACTCACAGTATTTGGCATGAAGAGCATGCCCCACCCCCTCCAGGAGCTCTCTCCTTTCCTCCCCTCTCTTATTCTTCTCTTCCCTTCCCCCCCTTTTTGTCTCCTTGATTCTTCTGCCCAGTGCACCTAGGAGTCCTAGAGGAAGTAGAAAGACTCAGGTCTTTCTGTTCCTTTTATTGACTCTTAATCTAGTCCATTTCCCAAATAAGTGACTACTCAGTTTCTCCTTCTCCAAGGGATATTTGTCTGGCTTTGTGAAAGGCCAATACCCCTCACCTCCTCACCCCTCCCCCATCCAGCCCCACCCGCCCTTAGCCTCCAGATCTCTCTGCAGACTTCAGCCCCACCCCTCACCAACTCACAGTGCGAAGGGAGGTGTTCTAACTCCAGAGGTCTGATGCCTGTGTGGCCTTCTAGTTTCTAAACATATGTTGCTACCTCTTGTCCACTGTTGTCATTTTCTACTCATATTATATGCATTAGTGATTAACTCCAAGTTACCAATAATACATGGGTGTCTCATTAAGGTAAGGAATAAAAGAATTTCTCCTTGGAATCATGTAACCAAGAGTGAGTCCAGATTTGAATTCTCTATTTCATGCTCTCCATGTCTTTGATCTTCGTCTCTCTGTTGTGTGAGTCTGACTCTGGACCCACCCAGAGGCTGTCTTGTAGATCTGTTTGTTCCTCTGTCTATGTGTGTCCTTGTATATATATGTCTGTGTGTTTCCGTGTCTATGGTATGAGCTGTATGTGTCTGTCCCTAACAAAAGCCTTTGTTCTGTATTAGTTGAACAGTATAGAAAGCATCACATGGGGAATGAGTTGGGTACTCTACAGAAATTTTTAACAGTTTTACAACAGTGTGTGTCCCTGGCTCCAACTGATCCCAACGGACTCAGAAAACAAACATTGTTTATCAACCAGTAGCCATAAATAGTCGTTTCAGTCTCTATGGTAGATTGTATGAACTTACTTCTCAACCTCTGTATTTGCTGCTTTCAGCAAATGATGCACATACATCTTCTGAGCCAGGAGCATGGAGGACTACATAACTTAGAATTATTGCTATGAGTTAGCTTAGGTTGTCAAAGATGATTACGTGGGAAATCCACTGAGAGTAGCTGTTAACATTGTTCTCTTAAAGGCGGAGTAAACAGTTTGAGTACACAGTAGAATAGCAGTCTTAAGTTTTAAATGACCTCAAGGTATACTATTACTGGCTCTGGGTCCAGTACAAGTTGATACTATGGAATGAGATATTTTTAGAATATTGCATTCCTACAATTTTCTACTATCTTCTTTTTTTGTTTTGTGGATTTAATCATCCTTCGCTTACTGTCATTTTAGAAAATATTTAGTGGGGAGAAATGGTTGAGACTGGAAACTATCTGATAACTTTCCTCACTGTTGTGACTTCTACATTACTTAGAAATGCATGCTAAGATTGGAGGAGAGAAGAATGATGGAGAGAGACAGAGACAGAGACAAAGAGTTAGAGAGAGATTTCTTCTCCCACAGCTTGTGGCTGTGGCTGTGAGAGCATTTTCCATTGCATAATAAAGCCACTATAATATTTTTCTGACCTTTCAAGCATGAGCTTCTGGGCGTGTGGGTGATAATTAAAGTGTGTCATACTAAAAACCTTGAGCCTGTCAAATTTTCCTAGTCAAAGGATTTTGTATCTATAAAGGGAAAAAAAAATTATAAATTCCACAGGTGCCAATTTGGTGGCTGCTTCCTGATTCAGCTTTTGGGAAAATCCTTGAGAAAGGTTTTGTGCCATTACTGTGACTGCTTTTCTAGATGACAGAACCCCAAAATCAGAGAGTCAACATCAGCCACAGCCAAAAGAAATAAGGAAGTATGGTTCCACAAAGGATGACGTTAAAGTCCCTATTTTCTTAGGTTAAATCCCTTCTCGTGACCCACTGTCCTTGCCAAGGCAAGAGTATGAACACCGTACCAAACCCATTGGTTTCGTCAGCTTTAGGTGAAAGTCGCTACTTTTATACTCTGAATACTGCCTTGTAAACTGTGGCTTCAAATTATTTTCCACGCACACCTATTTTCTAGAACCATTTATTGACTCTGAAAAAGTCAAAACCATATTCCAGAAAGCACACTTGGGTGATAAATTGATTTTTCTTATGGAAATATTTTACGAGACTTTTACAAGAAGCTTTGCTACATAGCCCAGTCTGGCCCGCAGCTAGCTCGGAGGCTTAGACTTTTGCCTCATATTTGAGATTTTGCTCCTTCAGCCTCAAATTTGCCACCATACTGAATTGAAGTGTCAAATCAGTCACAAGGCAATGCCTAAGGTCATTCATTGACTTTAAAGAAAAAACAAACCTGAGATCATAGCTACTAAAAGTCTACTTTAAGGCCGGGCGTGGTGGCGCACGTCTTTAATCCCAGCACTTGGGAGGCAGAGGCAGGCAGATTTCTGAGTTCGAGGCCAGCCTGGTCTACAGAGTGAGTTCCAGGACAGCCAGGACTACACAGAGAAACCCTGTCTCGAAAAACCAAAAAAAAAAAAAAAAAAAAAAGTCTACTTTAATATAGTACCTGCATCTATTTAAACTCAATGGTACTTATGATTTTAAGCAAAAGAAGGTTTAAAGGGAAATTTGGCTTATTATCTACCTTATTTTTTAAAAATTAGGTTGTATAGATAATATACTTAAAAACAAAAACAAAAAAAACAACACATACCTAGAAGCCAGGTGCTTCAAAGGCTGAGGCAGGAGCCTCTTCACCTCCCACTCTAGCTGGACAACATAAAATAGAAAATAAAAATGGCAAGCTTGCCGGGCGGTTTGTGGCACACACCTATAGTCCCAGCACTTGGGAGGCAGAGGCAGGCAGATTTCTGAGTTTGAGGCCAGCCTGGTCTACAGAGTGAGTTTCAGTAGAGCCAGGGTTATACAAAGAAACCCAGTCTCGAAAAAACAACAAACAAATAAACAAACAAACAAATGACAATCTTTAGTTTTGTGGAGTCAGACAGCTCTGGATTTGATTTTTCACCCCCACCCCCACCAGCAGTAGCTGGATGAATCTGAACAAATGTTCTTTTT
>NW_022196903.1:17738522-17750758 GCF_008632895.1 Mastomys coucha | reverse complement strand
TTTCTACACTTTCCTTCTTTGGTAGAAATAACAAGTACCTTGAGATGTATTGTGGGTGTTAAGGTCTAAAAAGGCCTTGGGCTATGCCGAGGGATTCACTGGGCTGGGTCTACTCATTGCAGAGTCTCACTTGCTAGTTTGAGAACTAGGAGTTACTGTGAAGGTATGTGGGGACAGAAGTTTACTGAAAAGACGCCTGGGTGTTTTGAGATGGCCTTTCCTCTGCAGGGCCTAGGCTCTGCTAACTTTTGGTCTCTGCCAACCTGCTTCCTTTCTGCTGCTCCGAGCTGCTGCATGTGTTCATCTGGTTTTTGTTTTGTTTTGTTTTGTTTTGTTTTGTTTTTTACTGAAATAAAAGCCTTTGCCTTGTTCAGTTTACTTGTTTGCTTCTGCCTGAGACATTCTGCTGATTCCTTTCTGTGTCATAGTTCAGATTCTTAGGGGACATCTTCTGATTAGTCCATCTACTCATTCAGTTATTGACTAACAAACACTATTAAGCTAGCAATTGTTGGTTCAGTATTAAGAAATGAGGAGACATCAGAAAAAAAAAAAAAAAAACCACTGATATGTCTGCCTGTCCTGTCTGTCTGTCTATCAGAAGCTTCATGAGTTGGGCAGATACCTCGCCCCTGCCTCTCCCCTCTCCCCTTTTATTATTTGTTTGTTTGTTTCCAAGACAGGGTTTCTTGGTGTAGGCTTGGCTGACCTGGAACTCGTTCTGTAAAACAGGTTGGCCTCAAACTCAGAGATTCACCTACTTTTCTGCCTCTGCCTCCAGAGTGCTGGGTCTAAGGTGTACGCTACCACATCCAGTTTAGATAGCCCCTTAAGACAGTGTTGATCAAGGCCTCTCCATTTGATTTCGTGTGCTCTAGATGGCAACACATGTTATGTGGGTGTCTCCTCTGTCCTCTATCTCTAATCTACTTTTTTAAGTTTTAGAAGATTGAATGATATTGTCAGGGATAAGTATCAGTAGGATCTATTGATCAGAGTTAGTACAAACCTAAAAATCAACTCGATTAACTGTAGCCAGTGTCCTGGACCTCAAAGTCAGACCTCAACACCAAGTTCTCAGAACAAAGGAGATTTATGTGCCCCAGAGGAACAAAGGGCAGAGATGTGAGACAGAGAAAGAAGATAGATGAAGGAGGAGAGGAAAGGGAACAAAGGAGAGAGGAAAAAAGGAGCAAGGGAGAGGGGGAAGGGGTTCTTGTCCCAGGGCAACAAAAGACTGCCTCTGTATAGAGAGGAGGCAGACGTGGCCCATAAAATGGCAGTTTATAAGGTTCAAGGGGAACCCGTGTTAGGATGAGGTGTTCAATTTAAATTTAATTGGTCATATTATTAGGTGAGCCAAATGGGGCTTTTGACTGCTGAACTTCTATACTTGGACAGCTCAGACCTTGGTAGTCAGTCTCAGGAGGAAGAAGTAGCCAAATAAGGGAATAGACCTTGGGGGCTAACTTCAGGAATGTGATCTAGCAGGTTTTAGCAAGGCACAGGGAATGGGAGAGAAGGGTAAGGCCTGTCAGAGCCACCAGGCTTGAGTTGGCTAGAGTCCCTTCCGCCAGGATTCTTAGAAAATGTATTCTGTGTACCACCTCTGAAGTCCACCGGCTGGATGTCAGCTATTCTCTTTCATGGTTTAAATGGCATAATTGTGTGTTTCAGCTAGGTTCTTTCATTATGAAAAGCTTTTGTGACAGTAAATCAGGCATTCCAAGAAGTAATTTTCAGTAACTCTACATAAAGAATGAACTGTCTTCGAGGTGAGTGGTGATGCCTCACAGTGTTCAAGACACATTCTGGGCTTCGGCAAAAAACGAGAGAAGCATTCGTTCATCTGTTTATTATATCAACTCAAGTAGGGGTGGCTTATCTTTCACAGAATCGTGGGATTTAAAGGAAGAAATCTAGACATCCTAAAACAGTTTCTTGTGAATTATTCAGTAATATATTAATAAAGAAGAGTTTTCTAGCCATAAGCCCCAACTCTTACACTTTATAAACTATGTTTGACATTAGACTAAGTTGCAGTTTAGATTTGATATCTTTTCTGTTGGGTTTCAGACCCAATATAAGGGGCTGAAGTACATATATTACATCCAAAGCAGACTTGGCCTCCAGGTTCTTCCAGCATCCTTCAGCCCCTACCTGGCATGCCCTGCCCCCAACCTCGAACTTTCCAGCCCAGGGGCTGGCCTGCCTCTCCCCCAGAGGATCCTCCCTGTATAATCCAGACATTTTGGTCTCCCTGACCCTTTCTTCCTCTCATGTCTCCCTTTTTCTCTGTGTGATTTTTCTTTCTCTTCTCCCTCCCTTCTGTCTCCCTCCCATGGTGACTTCCCTGGACTCCTTCCTTGGAACCAGTGAACTTGCCCGCCAGAAGGCAGTATCCCAATAAATTTGCATTTATATATATTTTCATCTGTCTTGAATTGGCTCACTTCACCAGCAGAGAAATAATTTATCAGTTTGACATGCTCCCCCTTTCTCCTCATCTATACTTTTAAACTCATTTTCTTACCTGGATAACAATCCAAGGTCTTTTATCTCTCCCATGTTGGTCATGGATATAAATCTAGAATTCTGGACTCATTCATCTCGCTTCTATCTTCCCTTTCCTAGTTACCAGCAAGTACTTCCACTTCTACCACCCAACTGTATGCAGATGTCACATGTTCCTCGTACAACTGTCATCTGCTTGCCCTTGGATCTCCTTCATATCTGGCCTGGAAGGGCTGAGAGCCTCCTAAAGGGCTTGTCTCCCCAATCCTAGATTCTGCCTCACTCTCCAGCCTTTGTGGTTTTTTTTCTGGTATACACAGATATGATCTTAATGATTGTAAGTTAATGGGACGGTTCCACACATCTGAGAAACTAATGTCCAATAACCAAGGCATTATTATGTCCAATAATCAGACCACTGGATTCTGACTGTGTCTTTCCAACACTATCTCTGTGACAATCACAGTATCTGACCTAATATGCCCATGCCTTGCATCTGCCGTTCTCTCTGACTCCTGCACTGTTTCTTCATTGTCTGTCATGAAACAATGTAGATTTCAACGTTGTGATGGTTTGTGTACGCTCAGCCCAGGGAGTGGCACTGTTAGAAGATGTGGCCCTGTTAGAGTTGGTGTGTCACTGTGGGTGTGGGCTTTAAGACCCTCATCCTAGCTGCTTTGAAGCCAGTACTCTGCTAGCAGCCTTTCAATAAAGATGTAGAACTCTCAGCTCCACCTGCACCATACCTGCCTGAATGCTGCCATGTTTCTTGCCTTGATGATAATGGACTGAACCTCTGAACCTGTGAGCCAGCCCCAATTAAATGTTGTCCTTATAAGAGTTGCCTTGGTCATGGTGTCAGTTCACAGCAATAAAACCCTAAGACAAATGTAAATACTACCTTCAACGCATCCCTACCCTTACTAACAAATTTCATTCCTGTGGCCCCACTTGTTTTTATATAACTTCTATTTTTAGCATCTTCAATAGTAGAGTTGTTTTGCCTCCCTATAAGTCTTTGGTTCCAAGTAACTAAAGAAAAGTAACTTTTAAAAAATGTATCATTGTATGTTTAGCATCAAGGTCACAGAGCAGCATAGATTATGTACCCGATTAATATCTGTTGAATTCATACTTTTTAATGGGCCCTTTGGACAGAGAGCTAAATTTACTTTCTATGGCACAGAAAGTACCTCCAAGGGAAGGTTCACATTGTTGCAAACCAAACACTCAGTAACTTCAGTAGATCTGTCTTTAGTCTAGATCTGAGATCCATGCATATCCTATAGAAGCAATTTAACAGCCAAGCATCCATTTAATAAGTATGCAACTACATTACCTAAAGGGGGTCAATTATGACATCATATGGTCCACAAGTCTATGAGTTGTAATATAATTCCTATAGATTGATGTGGGTCTCCAAAGGAATATGTTGAAGTCTTATGTCTCAAGGATTAAGACAAGAGCTCATCCTGAGGCAGGGCAGGAACTGGACCAATAAGAATGGCACTCCCTAAAAAGACCACACACACAGGGAGAATGCCATCAATAAATGACAGGGACAAAAATGATGAGGTGCAAGACAAAGAATGGTGTGGGGAACAGCAATAGCCGCTAGCTAAGAAATGAAGAAGGATTCTACCAAGAGTGTCCAGAGAGCATGAATGTCCTTGCTGATCATTTGATTTCAGGTTTCTGGATGCCAGACCTGACACACGTACCTTTCTGTTGTTTTAAGCCACCAGGATTCTGGTGCTGGAGCCCAGGCAAGTAACAACGAAGGCCCTGTCTGATCCTCAACATCTGACTCTCTGCTAGATACTGGTAAAATCATGGAAACATCTACTTCCAATGTGTGTGCTTTCTCTAAGAGTAAAACCTGTTATGGGGTCCTGGAATGCCTCAGATGGTATCCAGCTTCTTGGACTTTTTGCTTAGTATTCTCGCACTGGAAACCATGATGTCATACAAAGCCCCATTTTAGCAGCTTCTGATGGGCCTTGCCATAAGAGTGTTTCTACATGAAATGGCTTGAGAATTGAAGTGTGTAAAGCTAGAGGATGCTTTCCCTGCATAAAATAGAGGCTCAAGGGTTACCTCAGTACCCCCTTGTATATGATTGACTGATGGCGACATTGTCATCACGTTTTTTTTTTCTGGGAAGCAGGGGAATTACTGAGCTGTCTTCCTTACACCCAAGTCTAATTATGTGAGATTTGCTACTTTTTCTGTTCTCCTCTTTGCTTGGATACCAAATCTAGCTGAAGACACGAATAGGTGTCAAGAAACACAAACACTAGATTAAAAGCATTGAAAGTTAAACTCATTAGAATCTGGGGAATATTATTGGATTATGGGAAAGACTAGGTTCCCTGTAAAGTGATTAAGTTTTCCCTGGCTATAAAATAAAATAAAGTAACGTCACTCACACTTAGGGTTGCCATCCCTTTAGGACCTGTAACAAAGGGTTGCCATCCCTCAAGGACTTGTAACAAAAGAGCTGTGTTTTTGCTTTCAAATGGCCCATGAAGCTGATGCAAGGTGTAATTGGAAGAGTACTTTTTCAGTGAGCCCTGAGCATCAGGACAAACCAAAAACCCTTTCCAGAAAGGCAAATGAATACTTCAGACAGCTGCCAACAGACGAAAATAAATGTAATCTGCAAAATAAAGAAGGAAAAGTGCTTACAAAACCAGCAGAACATGTGGGGTACTTGGGTTACCACATAAGGTGTTAATTAAAGGGAGCCCCGCAAATGTCCATGACATTTGCAGTAAGTTATTTCTCTCTTCTCTCCTCTGCATCTGCAGCAACAATCATCTCTCCCACTTCCACTGGTAAAACAAATGATGTTTTATAATGCAGTCCTGGGAGCTAGAAGAGGCAGAAGTGTAGCTGCCACATGTTACCAAACTATACACTAGCTAAAGAAGTATAGAGAAGCTTGCTTATTTGATTTGATGGTTATGGTGTCGACCTAGAATACTATGCCTTTGAGAGTTGACAGACTGTTTGCTCTACCTTACTATTTCCTATTTACTGCTTTACTAATCCTATTTCATGACACAGTCATGGGAGGCTATGGAAGTGTACTGGTTTTGTGTGTCAACTTGACACAGGCTGGAGTTATCACAAAGAAGGGAGTTTCAGTTGGGGAAGTGCCTCCATGAGATCCAGCTGTGGGGCATTTTCTCAATTGCCACTTGTGGATGGTGCCATCCCTGGGCTGGAGGTCTTGGGTTCTATAAGAGAGCAGGCTGAGCAAGCCAGGAGAAGCAAGCAAGCCAGTAAGAAACATCCCTCCATGGCCTCTGCATCAGCTCCTGCTTCCTGACCTGCTTGAGTGCCAGTCCTGACTTCCTTGGTGATAAACAGCAATATGGAAGTAAGCTGAATAAACCCTTTCCTCCCCAACATGCTTCTTGGTCATGATGTTTGTGCAGGAATAGAAACCCTGACTAAGACAAATTGGTACCAGCATAGTGGAGTATTCCTGTGACAACCTGACCATGTTTTGGGGAGGATTGTGGAAGGACTTTGGAACTTTGAGCTAGAAGAACCACTGGTTGTTAAGAACTCTGTGGGATGTTCTGTGGGAGCTTGGAAGATCATGTTGAGAACAGTGCAGAGATGGAGACCTGGCTTGTGAAATTTCAGAGGGAAGAATAAAGACTCTTACCAGGGCCATGTTGTTTTGAATGTGAAGATTCTGTGGTTCTGGTTAGCTGAGGCTGAAGTATCAGCTGTGATTAACAAGATACCAGAACTACTAAAGTGAAAAGTTTGCATTACTGGGACTATTGATGCTGGTTAGGTGGAGCTAAGAAATTAGTGGTGATTAAGAAGATACCAGCATCATTGAGGTGACATCTTCTGGGAAGTGTTTTCTGAGAGCACAAAGAGGTTGTGCTCTGGAGATAGCCAAGGTTGTACCTTGTGCTGCAGCAGGACTTGGTAATGTATAAGATTCACCCAGGTGGTACTGGTTTTGACAGCATGAAGGGGTCATGAAAAGCAGCTGAGGCTCGGCACAGTGAGAGGCCATGGAAGGCCATTGGTGAAGGTGCAGCCTCAGTTTGCAATTGATGGCCCAAGACTGAAGGTGTCATGCAAAGGAGTTGAGGCTTGGCACCATCAAGACAGTCTATGAGAGGCTATTAATAAAGCCTAGTTACAATAGTGTTTTGGGAATGCCAGTACCATGCAATGACCACCAAGGACAGCAGCAGCAGTGGAGTACAGGCATCTGGAGCCCTGAAGACAATGTGTGTGCTACAAAGGGTAGAGCTGGAGAAGTTACCTAAGCCTTGGAGGAATCCAGAAGATCCCAGACATTGGATGGTTGGAGTTTAATTTTTGCTTTTGATTGTGACTGTGCCCTGATATTTTTCCCTCTTGAAGGAAGAATGTATTTTAGTGGAGCCCACAGTTAAGAGACTTTGAATTTTAAAAGATATTGGACATTTTAAATAGATTGAACTTTTAATATGTAAAGACTGTGGGACTTTAGATCTTGGGAATGAATAAGAAAATAAGGTTTGAGCTTAATAGTGATGTGTTTGTGTGTCAAGTTGACAAGGGATCAATTGTACTGGCTGGTTTTGTGTGCCAACTTGACACAGGCTGGAGTTATCACAGAGAAGGGAGCTTCAGTTGGGGAAGTGCCTCCATGAGATCCAGCTGTGGGGCATTTTCTCAATTAGTGATCAAGGGGGTAGGGCCCCTTGTGGATGGTGCCATCCCTGGGCTGGAAGTCTTGGGTTCTATAAGAGAGCAGGCTGAACAAGCCAGGAGAAGCAAGTCAGTAAGAAACATCTCTCCATGGCCTCTGCATCTGCTCCTGCTTCCTGACCTGCTTGAGTTTCAGTCCTGACTTCTTCTGGTGATCAACAGCAATGTGGAAGTAAACTGAATAAACCCTTTCCTCCCCAACTTGCTTCATGGTCATGATGTTTGTGCAGGAATAGAAACCCTGACTAAGACGGGAAGTATTGGTTTATTTGTTTGTTTTGAGACCACAGTCTGGACTGATATCTAGCTTCCTCTGCAGCTGAGATGACCTTGAATTCCCGATCCTCTGGATTCTGCCTCCAGAGTGCTGCTGCCATGTATAATTTTATGCAATGCTGAAGACTGAAGCAAGAAGGCCTTTCATACTCCCCTTTGCCTAGTCTTCCACCATGGGTATTTTCACTGGAAGGGACAGTTGTCCTCCCTGGAGAGATTTGTTAAGCATCCATCAAAGGCCTGTGTGTTAAAGGCTTTGTCACCAGCATGAGGTGCTTGGGAAGTGGTGAGTCCTTTAAGAGATAGGAGCTATTAGGAGGACATCAGATCACTGGGATCACTGGAAGGGGCTCTTGGAAACCCTCTTTTGTCTTACTTCTTGCCTATCTTAATGCAAACAGCTTGCTTTACTGCTCACTTCCCCCGTGGTGTTCTGTGTGAGTCACTACAGTACAATACGGCCTGAGAAACACCAGACCCAGATGTGAAAACTGAGCATTTCTTTCACATGAGTTGATTCTCTCTTGTATTTTGTGACACTGATGGAATGCTGACTGATGCACCTCTGAAACAACTCCCAGGTACAGAGGTGAGATACCTCATCATGTCTGCTAGGTAGGCCTCCTGTAATGACATCAATTTGGTTCCTTGAACAAAGTTTCTTCATCCCAATTTCCAATAAGCTCACATGAACTAAAGTAGAAAATACAACTTAGTAGTTCTCAGTTCAAAGAAAGGGTCCATCTCCTGTTTTACCCGGGTCCACACAACAAGGGTCAGGAATGTACCTAGAGACTTGTCAACCATCACAAAGACTCAGGTTCATAGCACATAAAGCAGGATAGTGCAGGCTTTGACTCTGCATGCCAAGAGTTAATAGAGAATGACCTATGTCAGCTTCTACTGTGGGGAAAACAGGAGACTTACCAAGGGGCTGATGTTTTCTTCTGTTCGTTCCTTGACCGAGGCCTCTCTCACTGAGCCTGTTTGTCTCTCTCTAGAAAGTCTCCCCCCCCATCCACCTACTTTCACTAGCCTTCCTACCAGAAACGACACTGGAGTTTACAAAGTTTGAGTGAAAGCACAAGTTACTTAGCTTGGACTTCCACACAGATCCCTTCCAAAGACGCCTTTTCTTTTTAGTTGACCTTTTTAGACATGAAGCTAAATGTCCCCAGCATTGAAGATGGCTCATCCTGCTGTTCCACAGTTACTCTAGGTACTCTGTAGGCATGTAACAAGTGGGGTAGGGATAGCCCTCTAGCTAGAGGCCAACTGTCTTTAAGATATTTTAAAGAATTTTTAAAAAAAGCAACCCAAGTTGTTCTGTTTGCATTATCACTGTATGTCATACAGTGACAGGGAAGGATGATGGGATGGCTGTCTACAGCTCCTACTATGATGAGCGTTCCCTTAGCATCCATGTACAGACACTATGTACTGATGCCTGAGGGAGGAACATCTTCTCCTTGTGATCCCTATAAGCTACTTTCCTGGGTCCAGCTATGGCATTGACCCAACAGGCTCTCTGCTAATGTGTTTGGAGGTTTCTATGACTCTGGCTTTGGGGCTTTCTGCCTTATGGACAGGTACATTTTTCTCTATCTTATTAATCTCCTTGGGTCAACCCTTAGATGAATTTGGGTCTTGATCAACCATCAGCAAGTCTCTTCATAAGTGCATTCTGGTGGGGGATGGTGAGATGTTCCTTTAAACTTGGTACTCCAGAAGCAGAGATAGGTGGATGGATCTCTGTGAGTCTAAGGACAGCCTGGTCTACATAGTGAGTGCTAGGCTAGCCATGGCTACTTAGTGAAAAGCTGTCTCAAACAAACAAACAAAAAAGACTCCAGGACTTTTCCTGCTTGGTTTATTGCAACTAGTCTAATGTCCTGTAGATTCAACCAAATTATTGCAATTGATGGTCTTACTTATTTAGAAGTCTCTCACTAAAGTCCTATTTTTTAAAAAAAAAAAACTTTCTGTTAATCCCACTGGTGAGAATAAGACCACTATTGCAATTTTTGAGCCAAATTTGAAGCAAGCTTTATTAAATACTGGCCCAAGATTCCCAGGGTGTGTTGCTGAATTATGTTAGTCGTTAGTCAGGGACTTATAAAGGCAAAATCCACAAGACTCCATGCTTCCTACCTTCCTCCAAACACAGCTAAGCATACATCCTGACACACTTCCTGCATATGTACCCCCTGTCCATGTGATCAAGCACATCTTGGGCATTTGGAACAACCAAACTTACAGAAGCAAAAAACACATAGCTTGTTATTTTGCATGGACAGACCCCAGCATTACAAGAAGTTATCTGTCCTTGGGCAAGTGAGGTTACAGGTTAGAGGAATTTTTGTTTTATAGATCTCTTAAGCATAGTAGTTTAAACTTAAAACATGATGTTAGCCCTCATACTTCCTTATGGAAATTATCTTCCATTATCTAATACAACCATATGTCAACATTTTTTCAGACTTAAATAATCTACATCCCACCTGCACAATTTTTCTTTTTCTCATTATAATTTAAATAACTATATATTTAATAACTATCAAAATTGTGATACATTCTTTTAATAACACACACATGACAAGAAAAAACTTTTAAAATATAATAGGACAACAGATATCATTCCACAAAGAAAGGCTTATCCTATACAGTACAGTGTTACTTTGCATATGAGTTAGTTTTATAAAAGAAAATCTCTCTCATAATAAGTTTATTTAATTATGGTTTTTAAAGACAGGATTTCTCTGTGTAGCTCTGGCTGTCCTGTAACTTGCTCTATAGACCAGGCTGGCCTCAGTCTCAGAGATCAGCCTGCTTCTACCTCCTGAGTGCTGGAATTAAAGGCATGCATCACCATGCCCAGCTTCATTATGCTTTTGTTAATGTACACTGTTGTTCACATTCATTAATGCCTCAGTGACACTGATAGTGAGGTTGGGGAATTAGGGAAATTCTTTAAAGAAAAGGAGACTGACATGTAACCATTCTTGGCTCATGGACCTTCTGAGTTGCCTCCCTTTCCTCAATATAAACTTTCTAGGAAATTTAGACCTTTGAAATGCCTAAATTATTAACCAAATTCTTTGCATGATTAAATTTTTAATGTGCGGTTACACTTAGCTGAATAGCTTGGGTTAAACTTCCAATGTGATAAATGCAAAGTTAAGTGGCGCATGAGCCAACCTCTGAGTGCTGTGTGAAAACCATGACAGAGAGATGCCTCTTTACTGTCACATACACATCCATGGATTTCAGAAAACCTTCATGAGCTCAAAAACTATGAATATTCCTCTATCATCTGCTTCCCTCCTTCCCTCTCTCCTCCTTCTCCCTTCCTTCCTCCTCTTTTCTTCTTCCTTCCTTCCTTCTTCTTTCTCTCTCTCTCTTTCTTTTAATGTGTAACCTTTGGGTCTCAAGAATAATATGAAGATATTTTCGAAAGCAAGTGTTTCCCCATCACTAATGAAAACACTAGGAAACTGAGTTTCCAGGTGTTCAGTAAAGGAAGTGATGATCGAAGACTCTTTTTTTTTCAAGACAGGGTTTCTCCATATAACCCTGGCTGTCATGGAACTCTGTAGACCAGCCTGGCCTTGAACTTAGAAATCCACCTACCTCTGCCTCCCAAGTGCTGGGATTAAAGGCGTGCACCACCACTGCCCAGTGATGATCAAACACTTATATAGTCCATCCTAGTTATTTTGTTTTTCAAATTCTGAAATATGTCTGTGAAAGACTCTGGGAAGCTGGGCAGCATATGAGTCAAACTGAGTAGAGTGGTCGGCCTGTGTTAGGCTGTCACTGTCCTCAGGAAAAGGGCAATGTATGCCTGAACCTAAACTGAAGAGGGCATGAATGTTCCCAGGGTCTCTTCATACTCATGGTGAGACAGCACACAGGAACCCCTGGGCTGATGTGGGCTTTGTGGTCTACCACTGGACAGAGCCAAAGTTCTCATTCTCCCTATTGTTTGCTTGGACCTTTGTTATCTCATTATTAACAATTGTAAGGATCATTTGTAGTTACTGAGCAAAGCTGTCACTTGACAACCATTAAATCATAGACATTAAAAATGAAAGTGATGCTTTAGGAAGATAGAACTAAAATCAGAATCATGTGACCTTTAGTTAAATTCTTGATTCTAACAAAAAATGTATATCATATGAGCATGAAATGCTTTAGTCCCATTAGGTGAACTGAAAATTCTGCAATCAATGGTGTGATGGATTCTGTTTTTGTATCCTGATAAGAATTTTAGAATTGTGAAGTCATACCAGCAGAAAGATTTGGAATGGAAAGGACTTCAGGGATGCAGGTTTCTGAGGATTCAAAGCAGTATTATAATAAAATAAAAGGCTTTATATAAGGTGAGGTGCAGAAATGGAAGGCATTCTATGGTAGGATGCTGTGTCCACTTATCAGGGCTATAGAGAAACATTCGACCCTGTGTGTTATATGCTAATTCAAACGGTTTTATTTTATTTAGGCAATGGAATTATGGGAAGGAAACTTTGAGAGCTGAGAAATCATTCAATGGAGAGATCTCAGTCAATTTTCAGACTAGACTGGCAAAGTTACAACACAAGAGATCCCACGCACCCATAACTGATGGATTAGAAATGTAAAGTCTCGGCCAGGCGGTGGTGGTGCACGCCTTTAGTCCCAGCACTTGGGAGGCAGAGGCAGGTGGATTTCTGAGT
>NW_022196903.1:17729136-17737016 GCF_008632895.1 Mastomys coucha | reverse complement strand
TTCTCTTTTGCAATGATTGTAAAAGCCTCATGTCATTTTTAAAGAAATACACTCAGATTTTAAACCACCTGTGTGTAATCTGTTTGTCAAAGCCGAATCCTGTGCCCACCTGGCCAGAATCCCTTGTCCCGTGGAACAGGGACCCTGTGAGAAATCCCAGTCTGTGGCACATGTGTATACATCCCCATACACACACACACACACACACACACACACACACACAGAGAGAGAGAGAGAGAGAGAGAGAGAGAGAGAGAGAATTGTAAAACAAGCTTTGGTTTAGAACTGAAGATATTGAAATTAAGGTTTGCTATGATTGCATTTGTCTGAATATTAGTGACATTAATAGTAATAGGAAAAATCATTTGAAAATAGACAATGGATGGATAATGAGAACAAAATAAATTTAGAAGGAAATATTTCAACAACTAAGGAGAGATGAACTCTTGTAAACATGGGAGAGCTTGTAGAACACACCAACTAGAATCACCTGGAAGAGGAAACATCAAGAGAGGAATTGCCTCCATCAGATTGGCCTGTGGCATGGCTTTAAGGTATTTTCTTGGTTTGTTATTGATATGGGAAGGCCCAGCTGCGATGGGCAGTGGCACTCCAGGTAGATTGTCTTGGGTTATTTAAGGAAGCAGGCTGAGCATGAGCAAGAATAAGCAAGCAGTATTCTTCCATGGTCTTTGTTTCAGTTCCTGCCTCTATGTTGTAACAGTGCCCCAGATCTTCACACAACTGACTCCATGATAGAAGTACTATTCAGGCCATTAAAAAGACAGATGGCACCAGGCGTGGTGGCTCATGCCTTTAATCCCAGCACTTGGGAGGCAGAGGCAGGCGGATTTCTGAGTTTGAGGCCAGCCTGGTCTACAGAGTGAGTACCAGGACAGCCAGGGCTATACAGAGAAACCCTATCTCGAAAAACAAACAAACAAACAAACAAAAAAGACAGATGGCACCAACTGCCAAAAATGAAAACAAAGGCCTAATCCATCAAAGTCCTTAGTTCTGGGAAAGTCTCTAAATGTACGAACCTTGCTTTTTAGCTTCTGTGGTTCCACTTTTGACTAACTGTTCTTGTTAACTGAAGTATGTCAATCTAGAACATGGCTTTTGTGCTTGAAAGCTCACCCCAAGAAAGGCTCAGTGCTACACTGAAATCTGAAACCCCCATTTAGTCCCTGGCTGGCTAATAAGAATTTTTTATTGGCTTATATCCATGTCTGAGCAGTCCTATCTGGTGGCTACCCTACAGCAAGGCTCCTGCCTGGACTTCCTGCCTTTACTTCCCCCCCACCCCCCATGATGGACTGTAACCTGTAAGGCAAATGAACCTGATCCACATCCAAGTTGCTTTGGGCAGTGTTTTACCATAGTAACAGAAACCAAACTAGAAAAATCACTTATGGCAAAGCAGAATATATCAGGTATAAATGCAAGTAGTTCAGTCAGCTTGAAGTTAGAAAGAAGAGAAGTACTTTTCAAACAGATTCTATTTTATCAGGAATAAAGAGAGTCAAGGTGACCAGCTTGAAGCAGGTGTTGGAAGTTTAACATTACCTCAAAGGAAAAAAAAATAGAAATGTAAGAAAGAAAAGGTCAGAGCAGGAAAACAATAATGAAGTCAGCAGCTATACATTTACAAAGAACCATAAAACGATATTGTTTTTTATTAGATATTTTCTTTATTTACATGTAAATTTCTCCTTTCACAGTTTCCCCTCCAAAAAACAAAGAAACAAACAGAAACAACAAAAACAAACCCCTGTTGCCTCCCCCCTCCCCATGCCTGCCACCCCACCCTCTCCCACTTATTGGCCCTGGCATTCCCCTACACTGGGGCACAGAACCTTCACAGGGCCGAGGTCCTCTCCTCCTATTGATGATTGACTTTGCAATCCTCTACTATACACATGCTGCCAGAACAATCAGACCCCTCCATGTGCAGTCCTTTGTTGGTGGTTGAGACCCTGGGGGCTCTGAGGGTATTAGGTAGTTCATATTGTTGTTCGTCCTAAGGGGCTGCAAACCCCTCAGCTCCATAGGTCCTTTCTCTAACTCCTTCACTGGGGAACCTGTACTCAGTTCAATGGATGGCTGTGAGCCTCTACATCTGTATTAGTCAGGTACTGTCAGAGCCTCTCAGGAGATAGCTATATTTAGGCTGGCTTGCCCTTCCTTCAGTCTCTGAACTATATTGTTTTTAAGAAACATATCTATATCTATATAGTTCCCATTAGCAGGAAAGACTCATAAGGAAAAGACTATAGACTTACCTGGAGAATGTATTCGCATGAGAAAGCAAGGGTGATTCTTGACTTCTATCCTTGCCTATCTGTTCACTGTCCCTGCGTTTTAAAATTCTTTAAAAACTCAACCAAGCAAAATATGTCCCAAATACACAGATACACAGCAGACTTTAAATTGAATCAGTCATATGTGTATATATATACACACACACATATATATATACACATATATGTGTGTGTATATATATGCATACATATGAATGTATATATTATGTATATATGTGCAGCTATACATATGTATTATATATGTGTGTGTATATACATATACATGTATACATGTATATGCAAGTGTTTACATATATTTGATTGATCCACCTTAAAGTCTGATGTATGTTTGTGTTTTGGGAATATATCTTTGCTTGCATATATACATATATATAAATAAATATATACTTATTCATATATATGAACAAGACAAATTTCTATTTATAAATTTTGTAATATATAGTACATATATATCCTTTGATATGACCTCCTTATGCCAGTATGTGCTGTCATGCGTTAGTGAACACTGCCCTGTTGTATGGCTTAGCAAGACTGCTCTGAGTCTAAGGTAAGTCTGTTTTCTTTGCCAAAATATGCTTGCTCACCTGGTGGTTTTGTTTTTGTGCCCACTTACATGTACTTGAGAACCAATTTACTGTACTAAGCAAAAAGCTGAGTATTTTTGAAGAAGAGCTCAGAAATTACTCACATAATACCAACATTACTCAAAAAATATATTCAAGGAGCCAACATTTGAATTCCATTAAGATGCTTCTCATCATCAAATTTGCCCTAAACTATAGCTTATCGGCATGCCTAGTAGTTCAGGCTTGTAATCTGCTACTTGGGACGGGATGAAGCAAGAAGGTTGGTTGCAAATTCAAGACCAACTTTGGCAACTGTGATGGTCTGTATATGCTCGGCTTAGGGAGTGGCACTATTAGGTGTGTGGCCCTGTTGGAGTAGGTGTGTCACTGTGTGCAGGTGGGCTTTAAGACCCTCCTCCTGGCTGCCTAGAAGTCAATATTCCACTGACAGCCTTCAGATGAAGATGTAGAACTCTCAGCTCCGCCTGCACCATGCCTACCTGTATGCTGCCACGGCCCCACCTTGATGATAATGAACTGAACCTCTGAACCTGTAAGCCAGCCCCAATTAAATGATGCCCTTATAAGAGATGCCTTGATCATGGTGTCTGTTCACTGCAATAAAACCCTAATTAAGACAGCAACTTAGTGCAACCTTGTCTCAAAAATACAATCGTTAGAACTGAAAGAAGAGAGGAGGTGGGTGCTGAAGAAAGAGCTTCCTAGTGCTTGCTCAGCATGCCCAATGCCCTAGGTTCTTTCCTTCCATCATCACCAGTTAATGAGAACGATACAAAACAAAATGACTTCTGCTTCACTCTTCAGCTTAAGTCTCTGACCTAAGGATGGGCCAAAGATCATGTTGCTAGCTACATACAACAATTTATAGGTAACGTTAGTAAAAGTTCTGGGCCAGCAAGCTGGCATATCTCCATGATCTCAGCTACTCTGAAGACTGAGACAGGATTTCAAGATGAAGGCAATCTTTAGCAAATTTTTAAGATATCCTTTCAGAAATAAATTACAGAGGGCTAAAAACACAGTTCAGTGGTAGAGCTGGTTTGCTCCCCAACACCTCAGGAAGGTAGGGCTTGCCTCCAATTCCTTTCCCCACCCACATTTTCACAGGCCATGTGCCTATGTGCAGCAGCATACTGTAACACACCAATACAGAACCTTTCATCATCTCAGAAAGTCTGGACTATAGAAGCCGCTATGATTTGGCCCATCCCTAGACGGTTTCTGCTCCAAGGAAAACAAAGAACTATGAATTTCTGATACTTCTTCAGGACCAAGTGGACTTTTAACAGATGCAAATGAATGCCTACCTACCTCTGACTCAACCCAACTTAGTATGAACAGACCCACACAACAGTCAGAGTTTGGAAGGAAGATGGTACAGTATGTACCTCAAGTGACAAAACAGGGCATGAAAAGGTGCTTTAAAATCTACATAAAAATAAAATAAGCCTTGAGCGCTTGCCTTCTCTTTGTTGTGGGGATCTCTCTGGAGGGCTGCATTTTCAGTTTTCTACTCTAAGGCTTGGCATGATAAATGCAGGAAATTTGGAAGCAGATCAGAGGGGACACACCAGGGTGATAAAGGGTTTGGAAAATAAATGGCTGTGCCCTAAGACACAGAATTCATTGGTCTTGAGAGAACATTTTATAATTATCTTCAAGTATAAGCACACATGTTATGGAGAGAATTATGCCCAGCTTCCTTGAAAGATAGTGTGTACAGGATGGAATAATTAAGCTAAGTTAATAGTATAAAACAGATTTCCTGACAAGTGTAGTTATGCTGAAACAGGCCCTAAAGGAAGTTTAAGAAATCTGTGGAAGTATTTGAAAGCAGAAAAAAACTCCATTAAAATACTTGACAGTCTGAACTCCCCAGGAGGGCATGCAGATAATAGTTGAGGGTGAATCTATTTGTGCATGCATTTCATACTAGTCTCCAGGGGCTTAACCCACTCACTTTAAGCTGCCCTGGGCTTCTGTAGCTCTCCTGCACCAAGGAGCACTTCTGGCCTCCTAAATGATTCCCTCTGTCCCTTAATTCAGTTACTGTTCCACGCTTTCCCACTGACGAACATTGACTGGAAAGTTTCAGCTGCTTGGGCCCTTTCTATTTATCACTGTGTTCTTCATTACCCTTCCAATATGGTCTTGGGAAAGAGACAAGTGTGCTTTGTCAATCCATCATTTTCCAACAGTTTTTCATGGTAGGGACTCAAAATACTAAGAAGATAAAACAATATGAGGAAAAAGAATTAAAACAAGGTGAGTGTCTGCTAGCTACGATCCTGAAGAAATGACAAGGGCTGGATGAACCGGCTCTAGAACCCCATGATCCACCCCTGTCTTAGTTACTGTTCTGTAGCTGTGGTAGACCACCATGGTCGCTGCGATGTGTAAAAGGAAATGTTTCATGTGGCTTATGGTGTCAAAGCCTATGAAAGCAAAGCACAGGCATTGCAGTAGAAATGGATGAGAGCCCTCAAGTTGATCTACAACCACCAAGCAGAAAGAGACACCGGGAAAGCAGGCCTCCAAGGAAACGCCTCCTCTGACAAGGCCACACCTCCTAATTCTACCCTAGCAATTCTATCAACTAGGGACTAAGTTGTCAAATATATGAGCCTATAAGGCCATTCTCCTTTAATCCACCATAACCCCCATGTCCAGAGCCACAGTCACTGGTGTCTTTGCAGACTAATCCCACCCAGTTCTGACAGAGATCAAAGCTGTACATATCTTATAGCTATGGGAAAAAGAGAAATAAGTTCATTTGGGTTTTGTTTGCTTTGCTTTACTTTCTGCTCTTGGATTGATTTCAGACCTTTGTGGTTGCATTAACAAATATTTAGTAATATACATGGATGAAAACCCAAATCTGCATTTAATTCATTTTTTCTCTCTTGTAAAAAAGTAATCTGTATGTTTAAAGATGAAATGGGGGCACGGTGGCACATGCCTTTCATCCCTGCCCTCAGGAGACAGAGGCAAACAACTCAGTAAGACAGCCAGGCCTACAAAGAAGGGCCCCGTCTCAAAAAATTCATAAACAGATTTTTAAAAAATTAAATTAAACTGCAATGGAGGAGTGTTCATAGATGAGAAAGGCGAGGCAGGAACTGAAGGGAAGTCGAGAGGTGGTGGCTGTGGGCAAGGCAGTTGTCACAAGCAACAACAGAAAATTCATGGGTATGGCTGAAAGGCTGGAGAATCTTAGAATTTAAAATGAGGACATTTAATAGAAATGTATGTATAATGTGTAGCCTTTACCTAAAAGGGGGCATAGAAAACCTCTGTATCAAACCATAAAACAAGAAGTGGGTAGTTCCAGGAACTTGGCTAACTCAGAGCCTCAGGGCTCTGGTTCCTGATACCTGCCCCTCCTGGCTGATACACAACGAGGGAGGAACTAAGAATGAAGGTCTACTGGTTTATGAGACTCTCTACCCCGTTGACCAGTAGATAAAGATTACATCCCTAGAATGAATATGTTTCCCTCCCTAACTGAATACCTTGGGTTGGGTCCCTCTGAAATTTTCCACTGTTTTTATGTTCTGTTTCCTTGGTAACCCTCTCTCCGCCCCCAGCTTGTGGATGTTCCCTTAAATACCCCACACTTCTTGTGTTCGGCATCGAACTCTGGCCAGCATCGTCATGAGATCGACCCCGGGGTCGAACTCCTCTGGCCAACATGGTCACAAGATCGACCTCAGTACCGGTCTATCCCAAATAAACCTCATGTGATTACAGCAAGTTTGGTCTCTCGTGAGTCATTGGGTGGTTGTGTCATCCCGAGACTTGAGTAAGGATCTCCCCAGTTCTGGGGGTCTTTCATGGCCAGCTATCTGGTGCCAAATTAGAACCTTATTGTTTCCAGATGTCTTCTTAAAACCCCATCTCAGGAGCAATCGTAACCCTGGACAAATTTGAATTGGCTTGATAAAGGGTATTGGTAAAATGAACAATCTTTCTCTATTCCTGAGCCGAAATCCATAATCTCTGGGCCCCTAGTTTTTCATTTGTACTTTCTTGTGTTATTTCCTGATCAAAAATTTTAGTACTTGAGCCTGAAATCTGGTTTCTGGTCCATCTCCTCAGAGTTTTCCTATTTGGACCACATCCTTCCCTAAACCCTTGAATCTGTTTTTTAATCCTGATTTAGAATTCTGCGTTCCCTGTTGCAGACTCCATCCTAGATACATTTTTTCTTCTCAATTTATGTTTAAGGTTAAATTAAAGTTCATGTTAAACCTAGCAATACATAAATCCAGAAAAAAAAAATTAAAGCTACAGGTCAGTGTTTGAGGGTAGAAGAAATTATTTGTAGTTAGAAACATACTAATTCAGTGGCGCACGCCTTTAGTCCCAGCACTTGGGAGGTAGAGGCAGGTGGCTTCCTGAGTTCAAGGCCAGCCTGGTCTAGAGTGAGTTTCAGGACAGCCAGGGCTACACAGAGGGAAAAAAAGAAAGAAAGAAATATATATACCAATTCCTCTCTGACCTGTGGGGATGATTAGTTATGTTTTTCAAGGATTTCCTAAAATGGGGTGAGGTTTATTTTTTTGTTTTTGTTGTTGTTTTGTTTTCTTGATTGAAGTTGTTAGCCTTTATTCTAAGCTCCCTCCCCCTCCCAAAGTTACCTGGCAAGAGCCAGGTGTGCCTGATTCACTATACAAGGGGCTGCTTGCCCCCTCCTCTCTCTCTTGTTCTCTTGCCTTCTTGTTCTCCCTATGTCCTCTCCTCCCTTCCCCCTCTCTCTCCATTCCTCTCTCCCCTCTCTCTCCATGTTCTCATGTCATGGCCATCTTCTACTTCTTTCTCTCTCTCTGTCTCTCCCTGTCTGTCTCTGTCTCTGTCTCTGTCTCTCTCTGTCTCTGTCTCTCTCTCTCTCTCCCTGTCTGTCTCTCTCTCTCTCTGTCTCTGTCTCTGTCTCTCTCTCTCTCTCTCTCTCTGTCTCTGTCTCTCTCTC
>NW_022196903.1:17728123-17728996 GCF_008632895.1 Mastomys coucha | reverse complement strand
TCTCTCTCTCTCTCTCTCTCTCTCTCTCTCTCTCTCTCTCTCTCTCTCTCTCTCTCTCTCTCTCCAGAAGCAGCTCATCCTCATCTAGCTGTTGTAATCATAGCCTCCCAAACTGAGAAACCTCAGGTTTTCTGATACTATAATATATTGCAGAGTCATCTCTCTATTATATAATTTTGATGACAAACTAATTTTGTTTTTCTTCATAATAAAAAAAAATTTAAATTGTATGGCTTTTTGAAATCGTCAAGAATTCTTAGTTTTCTCTCTTTAAGTATTAGAATTATCAAAATCTTTACCAAAGCAATGATGATTGTGTTGATGTAAAGTAGGTACTTCCCACCCACTCATAGGTTGACATACTTGTTGCAAGCTTAGAGTATATGGCCAGAAGTAGTAGACACATGTGTTTAATCCCAGCACTCAGAACTCGAGGACAGGAGGATTTCTTGAGTTTAAAGCCAATTTGGTCTCTAGAGAGAATTCCAGGAGATCCAAGGCTACATAGAGAAACCCTGTCTGGAAACAAAACAAACCAACAAAATGACATTATTTACATGGCAGTCTAGGATAAGCTACTGAAGCCACTGTGAGCCTGAAGCAGGATGTCTAGGAGTTAGAACACCCCACTGTTTGTGACTGTATCGCTTCAGCATTCCAGGGACCCCAGTAGAATATTCGAGGGATACAGTAAGACGTATTATAAATATTGCGAAAAAGCCCTTCGGATCGTCTTCCTCTTCACCCCATCTAGCTTTTACCCCTGCGTTATCCTCCCATACATCCAAGAAAATACTTCCTTTCAGACTATGCTAAGCAGGTGTGCATTGAGATTTGGGTTGTTTTTTGTTTTTTTTTGTTTTTTTTTTTTTT
>NW_022196903.1:17653873-17727847 GCF_008632895.1 Mastomys coucha | reverse complement strand
TTTCATTCATGGTGTGGGATATGGGGCGGGTCAAGATTGCCCACAGCTGCTAACTGCGATTTGTTTCGAGCTGTAGGAGGGGCGCTGTTCTGCCAGCTGAAGATAGTTTTCATTTGGAATTCTGGGGACTCTTAAAGGGGGATAAAAGAGAGCCAGAGAAAGCCTGGGGCTGCTGTTGCCAGCACTGCTGTGGCTGCCGCTGCCACTGCCTGGTCCTGCGGTTGAATTTGCTGCTTTTACTGCGGATGAATTGCTGCTTGTTGGTTGGAGAGACTCTGACAACTGCCCCAAGGAACTGGGCACATATAATGAACAGGAAGTTGTCTAAAGAGGTCCTATGTCCCTTTCCTTTCTAACCTTTCTCTCCTACCTAGTGTGGGGGGTGGTGGTGGAGGGGATTAGGGTGAAGTAAGGGTGGAGAAAGGTGGTAGATATATGAACCCAATAAAGCAAAGAGAGAGAGAGAGAGAGAGAGAGAGAGAGAAGAAAGGAAAAGGAAAGAGAAGAAAGATGAAAGATACAGCTACACATGTGTACTTACATTTTTAAACATTGCATTAATACATTTTAAGATAAAATTAAAAAGAAAACAGTATTCTTTTATTTTACATCATGATAACTTGGTTGTGTTATGTAGAGCAGGGTGCTCTAAGGCGAATATAAGAACACAGATTTTGAACAGCATTACTTGATTCGGAAGAGGCCTGGAGGCCATGTTCAGGCCTAGGGGGTTGGAAAAGCGCTGGCAAGAAACAGCAGTGTATTAAAAACTGCAACAGGGCCTCAAAAGAAAGAGAGGCTTCTCTTCAAAGCCCAGGGAAGAGCTCCATTAGAGGGACAGCTTAGACCCAGGGAATGGGGCCTTCAGAGGAATTTCACAAACAAAGGAAACCATCTGGCTTTTATAAGTTTGGGGGCTGGTGGGAATTTAACATCACAGAGTTTACTTTGGGAGAATTTCTGTTGCGAAGGGATGGCAGATCCAGGTACTGGTTAGGATCATAAGTTAGGAGTCCATCCACATTCCAGAACAGGTTCTTAACAGAGAGAGCCGCAAGGGATTGTGTTCCAGTTCCTTAAGGCTATGAGGTCAGTTCTCTTAATGTCTTAAAGGAGCAGTTATGATTTAACCTTCAGTGTGGTGGGGCAAGACAATGCGAAGGTTCCCCCAGCTTATATTGTAGCTGAGGCCATTTCCATGTGTAGCTATAATCTAATCATCTTCACAGAGACTCCACTGGTAAACAACCCAACTCTGTTCTAGGAAGGGCAGGTCAGGTTGTCCTAGCTAATTATTTAGCTTTTGTTAAAACTGCCTGTTTGTTCAGAAGCCCCTCTGGCTAATCCCTTATCTTCTGATAGAACTGTTTGAGTCAAGCTGTTTACTGTGCAGAACCCAGACCCTGCAAGCAGCAAGTAAGATTTCAAGATGTCATTTCTGTCTTAAACACCCCATATTCCGGACACTTGGGGCCACACCTAGGTCCTGGAGCAGTTGGGTATGGTCTCAAAAGGAGTAAAGATTTCAATTGGCTACATACGGTCTCTGAGTGGGCTCCCCATAACACAAATTTTAAATACACTCGTGTTATCAGCTCAGCAGAGTACTGACCAAAGTCCAGGGGTTCCCAGACTTTGTTCTACATTAGAGTCCCTGGGATGCTTGTAAGATTGCTAGCCTCAGAACACTCCAATTAAACTATAGTGCCTAGCAAAAGCAGCAAGAACCAAGAATCTGTATTTGTGGGGTGTGTGTGTGTCTGAGAGACAGAGATAGACAGAGGCAGAGAGAGAGAGGGCCTCATGTAGTCCAGGCTAACTTCAGACTTGCTATATAGCTGAGGATGACACTGAACTTTTCCTCCTAAGTGCTGATACAAGTGTTTATACAAGTATAAGCCACCAAGGCTGGTGAATGTGGTGCTTGGGTGCTAGGGATGAAAAAGAGAACCTCAGGCATGGTAGGCAAGCATGCTACCGTCTGAACTGTAACCCCCAGCCCAAGTATTTACATTTTAAGGCTCTTTAGGTGTTTATAGTTGCAGCAAAGTTTGTGAGGCACCAGCGAATGCTGACTTGGGGGTGCTGTCCTCAAATTTGCTCTGGAGTCAGAAATCTCCCCAGGACATCTCACTGCTGTCCTGGAGCAGAATATTCACCTACAGACCTACGCCCTGCTTTCAGTCATTTTCTCCTTCTACTGTGAGGGCTAATAAAGTTTCCTTTTAGGTTTAAGTTACTGTGCTGAAGAGCTCTACGAAACAAAAATGCCACTAACCTATAAGCCACATTTACCCAAGGACAGATACTTTCCTGGAAGGCTGGGGGATTTTGCTCATGTAAAATAAAATAACAAGTCACATGTTTTTACTTCCGTAAAAGAGGTTGGTTGCCCCAGCTGCACAGGCTGTGCTTGATCACATGGAGGCAGGAAATATGTCAGGATGCAGGCTTTCCCCCAACTGGACAAAGGTGGGAAGTATGCAGCCCTGTGGATTTTGCCCTTATAAGCACCTTACTAACATAATTCTCTGCCATTCTCTGGGAGCCTTGGGCATGGACCTGGCTGGTGTCTGTCATCCTGCCCAGGATTTAATAAAGCTTGCTTCAAATTTGCCTCTATCAAGTGTCTTGGTCACAATTCAAATATTGTGGCAGTGATCTTATTCTTGCCCAGTGAGGTTAACATTTCACTCCCCTATAAATATGACTACACTCACTGCTAGTCATCGGGTTAGGTACATGTAAACAGAGCGATGGAACAATCCATGCTAAGCAGGAGAAAGTGAGAGACGTGGCAGTTAGCAGATGCTCTCATGCTGCTAGTCAGTCAAATGGAAAATTCATGCCAAAAACAAAAACAAAAAAACAAAACCAAAACCAAAACCAAACCCATCTGCTTTGAATCCATTTGACTACCTATCGTGATCAATTAGTCATTCTCCTGTCTCTGTATTTGCTCTGACTTGTTCCAGTGCATTATAAATAAAAGCCCCTTAGAAACCAAACCTTTTCTTTTTTACAATCTATTTCTTACAAGGTAAGATTTGAAAAGGACTTTATTAGTCATCAGGGCCAAAGCTGTCACTTTACACCTGAGAAGAGGAGGCCCTGTCTACCCAACAAAGTAACTGAAGTCCCCGAAGCCTCACACTGTTGTCGCCTAGTGTAAGGAGCATGTGAGGCCTGAAGGCCAGGTAGGCTAAAATACAATATTAAGTGACAAGTGAATAAAAGTGAAAGTAAATGTGTGAAATGGATAAGCACCGCAAGGCTGTAACCCAGAGTGGAACCTCAGATAAACACAGAGTGATGCACGAAGCCCAACGTGCAGACATAGATAGAGATAAGTAAAGAATATAAAAACCACGGCCAGAAGTGACCAAGTCAGAGACGGGATGGCTTGCTGAGCAGATCCACGCTAACCAGACTCCCGACTCTCAACTCCCCACAAGGCGCTCACACAAGGCCACGGGAGCCGGACAGGACGCCCAAGACGTCGGAGCCGGAGCCTGAGAGCAGAGACAGGTCGTATATCCCTTAGCTCACGATGTTAGAATGTTTGAAATTGTTCTGCTTAGTGATACTAGTGATTGCTATGTTATTTTGGTGTGTAATTTGTGTGATACAGCCTGATAAAAGCTCTTTTAGCACCACGTCTGACTCCTTGTCTTCTGTCCTAATTGCTGGGGGTGTCCACCAGCTGAAACCATGGGCTGGTCACCCTAAGTACTCGAGACACCTAGTGCTTCAGGGAAGAAGAGACTTGGTGGAAGAAGCAGCCACTCTGGGAGGGGCGTGTTTGATTTCCCTAGGTACTTGGTGGATTGTGCTTAGTATGACGTGGATATTAAAAAAAAAAAATCTAAAATACCAGTTGCTGACTGCCTCAACCAGAAAGAGCAATGTGGTTGCAGCTCTGAAGAAACTATATTGTGGTGGCAGCCGAGGAAAACAAAGATGGGCTCACTTGACCAGCCCAGAACGTGGGGCTGGGCAAAGCGGTCACTAAGAGCCTCCCTGAGTTCTGAGCAGCTGCTGTTGTAAACCAAGGAACCACACCCTACTCAGACCCTCAGCTCCTCCGTCCCGGAAATCTGTAATCCTGTTGCTCAGGCAGGTTTGGGTGACAGACACAAAGCACCTGAGCAGAGTTCAGAACCCATATTTAGTGAAGCCAATGGGGTGAATTGCGGTACAAAACATCACCTTGTTTTTCGGACCCTACACCGAGTCTTTCCAAGAACCGGGAAGTGTGACATTGAGAGACTTGAGCACGGCGGAGCCAATCACGGTGCACCAGTTCTGCTTTTGTGTTCAAAGACAAGTTTCACCTTTGACCAGGTTAGAAAACCCTTCTAAGCAGCTGTCTCCAACACAGGTTATCTGTTCATTCTGGCTGTGGAGATTTGCCTGGGTGAGCCAGTCCCCTTCAGGGTCTGGCCCCAAAAGCCTAGCTCCCAGTAGGAAAGATGTTTGGAATTCTGGAGTAAAGATATTCTAATTAGACCGTTGTGCTCCTCCCTTAATTGAGATATTGGAAGCCCAAGAAACTGGAATTTCCCCAGGAGTCTCATGTTGGAAAACGAAGGGGCTGGGAGCCAGCCTTATGCCTGTCAGAGACAGAGTTTTTCTCCAGGAAAGAGATTTCACACAGATTTTTTGACTAGTCAGACCCGACCAGCCTTGAAGGAGAGACTGGAGCCAAGGCAAGGATGATGGCTGGGAACCAGTCTTGATCAGGATGGTTTAGCTAGGCACACTTCTCCCCGGCCTAGATTTGAAAGCCTTAAATAGCTGGAAGCAGGAGACTGCCATTCATCCGCGTTGCTCCTTTTCTCAATGTGTTTCCCCGTGAATGCGGATCTTTTATTCTTTTTTTCTTTCTTTCTTTCTTTCTATTCATTATTACTTGTTTTGAATTGGCGTACAGAGGACCAGAGTGACAAGCACATTCTGTCAGGGCGGCCCGACTCGGGTTCAGACCGTAACAACCTTAGGAACAAAAACTTTTTTTTTTTTTAATTTGTCTAAATCAGAACCCGAATGGCATTATGCTCTTGTTCTGCGGCTGTAATGCTTGGGGGGAAATGGCACCACATGCTGCAGGATGATATGGTAGAAACATTTTTTTTTTCTAAAGCCAGTGAACTGTTGCAAAAAAGGAAAAAAAAAAAAAAAAGGCAAAAGCCATGAGCTAGAAGGAGATGTGCCTGCCCTGAGGAGCCAGTGGCTGTTAGCTGTTTAGGGAGGTGCTCTGTAGGTGTCTGTTGGTTATGAAATCATGAAAATGTCTTTTTTTCCTTAAGTGTGCCGGCTGGTTTTCATGTGATTTTTAACATAAGCTAGGCTCATCTGGGAAAACCTATCTTAAGTGAGAAAACACTTCTTAGCACTGGCTGTAGGCTTCGAGAGGTCCTACGTCTGTTGTTCAGAGGAACCCTCTGCCTGCCCCCACCTCCAGAAGGAAAACTGAGGATGCTTTTGTAAGTTCCTAAAAATCTGTCCCAGAAAGAGGGGATCTGCTCCTTCCTTGTAGTAGGAACTGGTATGAAGCTTCCCAGGCTGCCAAGGGGAGCAGCTGGCTTTATTCTTGGTCCTAATTCTGGATCAGCTATAGGAGTTAAGGAAGGAGAGACAAAGAAGGTTTTGTTGTTTTGTTGCCGATGGTAGGATTTTTTTGCTTTTTCTTTTGTTCGTTTGTTTTTTGAAATGCGGGAATGGGGATGGGAAGGTGCCTTATCAATTAAGAGTGCTTGCCACTCTTGCAGAGCGCCAGGTTTGGTTCCCAGCACCCACAGCAAGAAGTTCACAGTTGCCTATAACTCCAGGAGATTCAGTACCCTCCAGCTGCTGGGGGCACCTGCATACACACGGTGCACATAAGCTTACACAGGTGCAAACCCATCTAAATAAAAATAAACCAAAAAGAGAATCTTTAAATGAGGGTGGGTGGTGTTCTGGTAGGAGCCTGCACATTGGGGTCTTTTATGACATCACGGATCGCTAAATGCTGCCTCTGTTGTGGTGTTTTGTTTTTCTGGTGTAGAGGTATTTCATCCAGGGCTCTAGGTTTGTTTCTTGGCTTGTTTTGATTTGGGGTTAGAAGGTTGGTTTTGAGATAAGGTCTCATGGTGTAGTCTAGAGGCTGGCTTCGAATTTAGCTTTTCTACCTCAGCCTCCCCAGAGCAGGGTAACAGATGTGCGAGTAATACTTTATTTGTTTGTTTTTCTCTTCACAGCCCTGGAAGTCCTGTTCTGTAGACCCAGCTGGTCTCAGACTCAGAGATCTGCCTGCCTCTTTCCCAAGGGCTGGGATTAAAAGTATATGTAATTCTTTCAAAAAAGAATTGTATCTCTCTGTATGTGCATCTCTGACATGGCCTTCTGTAGAGATGCTATTTTTGCTGCTGGTGGTGTCAAAGAATTAACGTTGCATGAGTTTGGTAATGAAATAGTCCTTATTTCTTTTAGTGATAATTAAAAAATGTTTGTGAAATTAAAAAAGAAAAAATAAAAATGTTTTCTATGAGCACTTGCTAAGAATTGGCTTTTCTATCACTATTAAGTGACTCTCCTATACTAGGGGTTCCTAGGGGAACGGGAACTACCTGCATTAATAACAGCAGAGAGAAAGCTCATCTCCAAAAAGTGCTAAAATAATTAAAGGAACAGATAAGATACATTAACCAAAAATGTCAGTCACCAGTTGGGAACTAAGAATTCTACAGAAAAAGAGCTGTCAGAGAACTAGATCAAACTATCTATCAAAGTGGAAATCACATGGCAACAATGTAGAGGAAGTGCTTCCTATAGTCTGAGGAAGGACTCCCTACCCAGAGGGAAGTTCTAGCCAGTATTGAAGCTACTGAGGGTCCTGATAATGGTAATGTCATAGGTCAGACCACACCAATTTCAGGAGATTAAAGGCAAACTGAGTTCAGAACTCCGGGGTGTGTTGGGATGGGGGTGCTTTCATATTTAGTACACAGCTTAGAGTGATCCTGAACAAACAAAACTATATACATTTATATAAATATCAAAGCACGAATTTTTCCAGCGTCAGAAAGAACTTCTGAGAAACCAGGGGAGGGGTTGGGATAAAAGCAAGAACCCAATGAAAAGCCTATACCCTGATCCTTTTTTTCTAGATTCTTCCCCCTCCACTCCCCTCCCCTCAAATACATGGGATTAAACAGCAGGCCTTGAATAATTGCGGTAACTGCCCTACTGTTTGCTACATGTTTAAATACCAACTGACAGCATTTCTCTAACACAGAAAGGGAATTGTAACCCCAATATGACTTTTTAAAATTACTTATGATCTGTGGCCCCACCTAAAATATGTAGGCGGTATGAAATCAAGAATTTTATTTTTGCTGTTCTGTGTCTCATTCTCAATCCCTCCCAAAGAAGCCATGGTGTTGGGACAGAAGGATGGCCACCCAGCCCTGTTCCTCTCAGTCCCTGGGCAGATGTGACTAGAAGAGAAAGGGAAGGGCCCATGTGTGCCAAAGGGCATACAGGGCAAAAGTGACCCTCCAAGGGTCAGAGCAATATGGCTCTGGAAGATCACTTTGCCTCCCAGAGCATGCAGGATAAGGATCAAAGGGGAAGGCGAGTGAAGCAGGAAGGGATTTTAAGGCTGACTGAATGAGTACACCATGAAACCATTTTCCTTTGCAGTCTGGGTTCTTATCTCAACCTGAGATTTAGAAATGGAGGCCTATACACTCATCCCTGCTCATCCGTCAAAGGCCCCAGGCCAAACCTCACTGGAGTCCCATCGTGAATCCTGTTTTGTTCAATGTAACTTTATTCTTTTATCTATGTGAGAATTCAGCCTGCATGCATGGTCCTCTCAGAAGCTCTGGTCCCTCAAAATACTCTGCTGAGACAAATTTCTTCTCGGGCGGGCACCAGGTTTCAACCTTTTTCTTCTCTAGTGTGGTAGGGAAGAAAACTATCATTTTCTTGGGGACCATTCTGATGGCAAAGGAAGGGTACAAGTTTCTCTTTATGTATCTTGTCTTGCAGGAAGGTAACATTATCACTGACCTGTTGGTTGGTTCTGGCAATGTTATCTTCTCCTATTTCTCTTGGGTCACAGAGAGCTATAGTGATTTTTCTCTCTTGTCTCCCTAGTCCACTGACTAGGGCTGCTTGCTGATTTTTTTACCCCTCATGATATAGTTTCTTCTGGTTCTCTCTCTCTCTCTTTTAATTCTCCTCTCTGTCTCTGTCTTTCTCACTTTCCTTCCAGTCTCGTTCTCTTCCCTTTTCTTCTTCCCCTCTTTTTGTATTCTAACCACTCATTCAGAAACACAAACAGACACATGAGCCTGGGCATGTCCCCCCCCCCCCCCACACACAAATACACACACACACACACCTATGGTGATGCAATCTTTCCTTATCTCCAACTCTTCGGCTGTGCAGCTTCTAAACTCCCTCTCCAGATTCCTCATAATTACACTGCACATTATAATCTGTTTCTCTCTTATTAGCAAGGTGTAACACTTAATCTCTGAGGATTCTTAGTGGAAGACACAGAGCACTTCAGGTTTCACTTGGCTTTTGTTGTCTCTTCATGGACCTTAAGCCTTTGCTGTAGTCGCTGTTCTATTGCTGTGAAGGGACACCACAACCTCAGAAATTCTTATAAAAGGAAAGCATTTAATTGGGGCGTGTAACAGACATAGTTCAGGAGAAGTAGCTCAAGAGTTCTTCAGGTAGCAGGAAAAGAGAGACACAGTGGCCAGCTTGATTATTTGAAACCCCAAAGCCCACTCCCAGTGACACACTTTCTCCAACAAGGCCACACCTACTCCAGCATGGCCATACGTCCTGATCCCTCTCAAGTAGCTCCACTCCCTAATGACCAAGCATTAAAATCTATGAGCCTCTGGCGACTAGTCCTATTCAAACTACCATAATGCTGCTGCTTGACCCTGTTCACATTTTCTCATTGACTCACATTAAGAGACTCCATGATAGACAGACAAAGAGAGGTGATAAAGGCAGTAAATTCCTGAGACAGCTGGCTTATTCCTTACCTTCCACACTTGAGACAAATTGCAGGTTTTTGTCTCCCACCATCAGGGACCCTGCTGATGGACTGGCTCAACATGTTCAAGGCCTAATCAGAATATATTACATAACAGTTGTGGGCCAATCACCAGAGATCTAGGCTTCAGTGAGGGGACTGAGACAGGCTGACTCCATGACAGGCTTCAAATTGGCAGTTCAGGACACTAGGCCTAGATCTCTGTTTCCAAGAACTGGGCAGGTCTGGCAAGTCAGTTACTGGAAGAAAAAAAAAAAAAACCCAGGCCTTGGGCAGCCAATCAGTAACAGCTGCCCAGCCACATGATCTGAGCAAAGGGCAATGGGTTAACAATAATTTCTAGACTTTCCCAGCAACAGTTTCCAGTGCCCCTACCCTTAGCAGTGGTTCTAGAATGTCCTTAGAAAGCCAACCAATTAAGATAAAAGTCATGTACCCCTCTCTGGAATTCTCCCAATGTGCTTTAAATTGGGAGCTAACTTGGGTGTCTCCATCTTCGTAAAAGGAAGACCCCAGCATGCTGGATTTCTGCAGAATAAAATGCCCTTTGCTTTTGCCTACTGTTTGAGCCCGAGGTATTGTTCTTCAGTGAATCACGGACCCTTACACAGCCAGGGAATGATCTGCTACGATTTGTGGTATTTGAGATTCCTCTGCTGATACCTGCTGTGCTATAGGTTTTTACTACCCTTTAATTCTAGGGTATTTTCTAGCAAAGAAAGCAAAGCTGGCCAAGACCCCTACACTATATCAATGTGGCAATTTCTTGACAGATCATATTCTAACTCCTGGTCACAGATGCCAGTGAGATTGTTAGGAATGTTAGAGATTTCTTCCTTTCACATTACAGTTGTGGGATGTGAGCCTCAGTGAGTTTGATTGAGACTACACAGATAAATTTAGACTTACTGGCCCCAACCTATTATGTTACAGACATCCTCCTTATTTTCCTCTTATGCTTGCATTTTGATTTCTACCTGATCTTTTGATTTCTGTCTTCTTTTGTTTGCTATCATACAAGACTTAACTGGCATGCCACCTTCAGTATAATCTACTGTTACTGTAACCACCAACTTGGAAGAAATGAAGACATTCTGAAGAGATACTTGTGTCTCTCAGTCTATAAGACTATTGAAAAAAACAGGACCACTCCCCCCCCCAAAGAAATGAATCTCAGGAATCTCAGGAAAGTGTGTCAA
Source organism: Mastomys coucha (assembly GCF_008632895.1). Classification (NCBI taxonomy): domain Eukaryota; kingdom Metazoa; phylum Chordata; class Mammalia; order Rodentia; family Muridae; genus Mastomys; species Mastomys coucha. The sequence continues at coordinate 17,717,581 of NW_022196903.1, read as the reverse complement.
CCTGAGTGGGAATGTGTGTCACAGACAACCTGGACCACCTGATGGGATGACTGGAACACAAACAATCATAAGTTCAGACTCGGGTGGATAACACCTCTCGACCAGGATGGCTACTCCTGGTCATGACAATCACAGGTCTCTTCTGTCTTAGGTTTGCTTTTTTCTTGCTGTGACCTATGTAAAGGGATCAACCCTAAGAGGAAAGACTTTTTAAGAATAACAGTATCTTAAAGAGATAGGACCATAACCTAACAATAATTCTACTTGCAGGACAGGCCTTGTCAATTTGGAAGCACTTTTGAACAAATGTAAATTTCTGTTGAACTACTTGGGGCATCCACCATGTGACAGGAAAGATTTGAGGGGTCTATTCAGCCTCTGAGATTCTGTGGACCCTCTTTAAATAATGACAATAGGGTTGACAAATTCTGCCATGATTTATGTAGTCATGAAGATATTGAGTCTTTCTAGTTTGGGTCCCCTTAAGGAGACTTGCAAACTTATAAACTTAGAGTACTTTCTAAGACAATAACAGACAGAAACCAGTCCCCCTCCCTCCAGACTTCTGAAGAAAAAACTGACCACTCTAGTTCTGCATTTCTAAAAAAACTCATTGCACACTAATAATCACTGACATGCCTTAAAAAATGTTTAGTGTTAGTGGATCTTAGTGCATTTTGGGTTATTTTTGGATAAATAAGAAAAATTGCTTCTGTTTCAGAAAAATTAAATTTAAGGGAAAATGTTGGTATTTAGACCTTATCTCTGACAGGCTTATTGAAAATTAATTGAAATGTTAATTTGAAGCTTATTCCTTAAAATGATATGGGTCTCACGCTTTCAAAAGTTAATTATGGTGACAGACCCCCAAGAGGGGAGACCCTCTCTCAAGTCACGGGAGAACACAGCCACCCAAAGACTCACAAGAGACCGATCTTGATGCAAACAGCATGAGGTTTATTCGGGAAACCAGTGCACTGGGGCTGAGATCATAACCCACATAGGGGTAGAGGAGTTAGACCCCAAGCTCAAGAAGTGGAGGGTACTTAAAGGAGAAAACCACAAACCAGGGGGAGTGAGGGGGAATTCCAACCCAAGGTATTCAGTCAGTTAGGGAGGGGAACATTTCATTTTAGGAATGTAATCTTCATCTACTGGTTGACAGGGTGGAGAGCCTCGTGAACCAGTTGACCTTCATTCCTAGTTCCCCCCTCATTGTGGATCAGTCAGGAAGGGCAGGCCGAGGCTTTGAGTTAGCCAGAGTTCCTGGAACCAAGAGCTCTGAACTGGTTGACTTGCATTCTTAGTTCTGCTCAGTCTGCTAGGGGTCATAAAAAACTTTTAAAAATATTTTCTATATCTCTCAATGGGAGGTCAGTTTGAGAAAAAAATCAGATCAGAAAATTAGGAGAACTAACCTAAAGATACCTAGACGAGTATTTTTATTAAGTAGTCAAAAAAAAAAAAGTCTAAACTGCTTTTGCTAGACCAATTGTAACATCAAAGGATTAAATTAATTCCGGGACTCCAGAGGTAGAGGCAGGCAGATTGAATTTGGGCTATAAGCAAAGCCACTTGCAGTCTGATAAGATGCCTCCTTTAAAAAGTTATTTTTGTCCTTTATAAATTTTAGTCTGCTACGTTATAATAAAAGCAATACCCTTCAGAAAAGGGCAATGCTAGAGTTAGAGTCTATGCTCACTGGATTATTAAGCCTCATAGTCAGATTCATATAGATAAGTTGTTCTCATGACATGATGTAATGACAATTTTATTGTCAAGTCCTTTAAAAGCTTGTTTTTTATTTTCTGCCTTTTTTGACAAAAGACAATGAGCTCTCCTCTCCATCTTCCCCTGAGTCTTCCTTCAATTTAAACATTTTGTTCTGATAGTTATATTTCCTTGGAGTATTGAGACTTGTCTTGAAAAAGTTGCTAATACAATTCACTGTGCTTAATGCTAATTATTTTGTATATTTAAAAACCACACTGTGTCTTTTCTCTGATCTTTTTACTCTGCTTTTAAGATGTTAGATATGATAAAATATAAATTGTGATATAAGGTGGCAAGAGTAAGGAGGTACCTGGTGGGCTTGGGCCCATGCCGAGGCATCCTCCTGAGAAATCACTGTGTAATAGGCCTACTATAAAAGGAGATCTATTGTGAGAAGGAAGGGGAGGGGAACCTGTAGAAGGGATAGGGGCAGACAGAGCCAAGAGAGCAGAGAGAAAGCAGGGATAGAGAAAGAGAGGAGGAGAGGAAAAAAGGCTGGCCAGCAACACATGGAGAGAAAGAGACAGACAGACAGACAGACAGACAGACAGACAGAGTCAGAGAGGGAGAAGGAGGAGAAGAGGGAAGGAGGAAGGGGGAAGAAGAAAGGAGGAGAAGGAAGAGGAGGAGGAGGAAGAAGAGGAAGGATGGTTGGGGTAGAAAGCAGTCCTCTTATACACTGCTGCACCTGGCTCACACCTTGGCTATAGCACAGGTAGTAATGATGGCAGGTGATGAGGAAAGCTATTGCTGGGTCGGTGATGGGCAGAGCCTGGTGGTATTGTCTGTAAGGCAATAAATATTGGAATATATGAATATATATATATTCAGATTGTGTGTGTGTGTGTGTGTGTGTAAAATCTCTTACTAAAAGAGGAGGAAGCTAAAGTTTAGTCCATGTATACATATCATATCACATGTGCCCCTGATTGCTTAAGGTTTCTGGAAGCTGCTTCTGGATAATAAAAATTCAGAATCTCACTGTCTGACTCTTAGTGGAATATCTGCTATTTTCTCTTACAAAATGTATGAGGGTGTGAGAGAGAAAGAGGCCCACAGGTGAGTAAAGGTGAGTGTGAGGCCTACGTAGCCTAGTTCAAATAGATCATAAGCTTGCTTGTAAAATCCACTTTCAGTAAATGCCTTGTCTGTGGGTCATACTATGTAGTTTTGAAGGTTCTTCCCTACGACTAGTTAACATGTCTGTATTTTGACCAGAGTCATCTTTTGAACATGACTCTGCTGGTATGTCTTGACATTTCTCCCTCTCTCTTCCTCCCTCTTTCTCTCTCTCTCTCTCTCTCTCTCTCTCTCTCTCTCTCTCTCTCTCTCTCTCCCTTCCTCCCTCTTTCTCTCTCTCTCTCTCTCTCTCTCTCTCTCTCTCTGCATTCTTCCCTCTTTCCTCTCCTTCCTTTTCTCCTACTTGTGGATCAACATATAAGCTCTCATTGTTCTTGCCTTTTCTCTGCCATCTATCATGGACTCCAACCCTATGAAACAGTAAGCCCAAATTAAATACCTTCATTTATAAATTGCTTTGGTCATAATATTTTATTACAGTAATATAAAAGTAACTAAGCAAAGATCATGTATCGGCTGTCAGCCTGAATGTTTGTTAGGAGATAGTAGAACCCTGAAGAAGTAGGGCATAGTGGGAAAACAGTCATGGTGGGTAATGGACGGTCTGACATTTAAGAGGATATTGGAATGATGGTCCCTCTAACCCTCCCTTTCACACTCTTATCCTCTCCCTCTCTTCCTTCAAGCCCCCAAACAACAGTGACATATAACTTTGGGCTGGAAGTCACATAAACTGTGAGCCAAAAGAAATCTTTCCTTTTCATATACAGGGAGAGGGGGAACCCTGAGTGAGTGAAGTTCTGAGTAAGCATGGGCGGTCTGTCAAGGACTGAAAGACAAATGACTCATGGCAAATTGGCAAAGCCATTACCCATACGGGCCAGGGATAGCAAAGTTTTCCTTGGACATCTGAGTGTTCATGAATGAGTAATCAATGTGTGTAACTGCTAGTAACTGCACCATCCTCCTCCTCCTTCCAGATGTTTATAGCAGGAGACTGCTTACCTGCAGAGAAGTCTAGCTGAGACTGCCCCACCCAGCCCCCTGGGATGTACCTAAGAAGTTCCTGGTTGTAGCTGTGGCGGACCCCACCTGATCCCAGTTTAATTGTTTTGTGTATCTGTGTGTCAGTTCTTTCTTCATTTCCTTCAGGCTGCTAGCCAGAGCTGCGAGACCTAAGCTGTGCCAGATGCAACAATAAGTTCGTTATCTTGGGTACTTTATCATGACAAAAAATCCAACCAACCAACCAACCAAACAAACAAACAAAAACAACTGAACTAGCCACACTTAGATTGTCTTAAAGCCAAATGACTTGATTAGATTACTCAAGGATACTATGTACATAAAGAAAATTGCTCAAACCAAAATTCTAAAGCAGTTAAACCTTCAAACAAATAAGAAGCTCCAAGTGAGGCAGAGAAGAACTATATTAATCTGGTGCCTGTGGTGGTGATAAGGAAAAACACTAGACCAAAGCAACTAGAGGGAGAAAGGGTTACCCATCTTAATCACAATGGATTGAGGGAAAGCCAAAGCAGGAACTAAAGCAGGGCAGGAACCTGGAGGCAGGAACTAAAGCAGGGCAGGAACCTGGAGGCAGGAACTAAAGCAGGGCAGGAACCTGGAGGCAGGAACTAAAGCAGGGCAGGAACCTGGGGGGCAGGAACTAAAGCAGAAGCCAAGGAGGAGTGCTGCTGATTGGATTGCATTCCATGGCTTGCTCAGGCTCCTTTCTTATAAAAACCCAGTACTACCCACCTACCTAACCAGAGGTGGCATTGCCCACAGTGGGCTGGCCACCCACATCAATCTAGGAAATTCCCCACAGTTTTGTCTACAGGCCAAAATGATGAAGCCATTTCCTATACCGAGGCTCCTCCTTTCACAGAACAGTAGCTTGTGCCATGGTGAAAATACCCCAAAACCCAAAAAACAAAACAAAACAAAAAAACCTCATCAGCACAAGGACCAACTGTAAATTGAGAGAAAATGAAGTATCCTGGAAGCCCAAGTCCAAACTCTGAATTAAATATTTACAATTTCTAATAAATAAAAGAAACCATCCTGGAAGCTAGAGAAGAGAATACAAAACAGAACATGATCAACTCAATGCAAACAGAGGTCAACAGAACAGAGGATGGACAGAGTGGCCAGCAGTGAAGGACTGTATGAAATGGAATAGAGGGTCACCACAGAAGATAGCCTGGAAAGAAACTAAACCTCATGCATGGTGAGGAAAGGGAGAGAGAGAGAGGACCAGTGCCACATACACTCATCTACTCTAGTCAAATCCAAAATATCGGGGGTAAAAGCCTGATTAGGATTAGAGGCATTAAGGATCCAAAAGGAGTTCTGTGCCTCCTGGATATTCAGACAGTCGCTGGTATTCCTAACTCAGACGTGTTCCAGATCAGTCTTTCCAATTGTCAACACGCCCTCATATTTAGGCATAAAGGTACCCCAAGAAATGATTCGTAAATGGCTAAGATTGGGCATTTTTTCCTGGTCAGCACAATGTTTCCAACTTATCCTAGTTTAATACCAAGCTGTCCATAGCTTGGAATTTCTCTCAAGGAATCTGCCTTGCCAGAGCTAGCAACAGAGTTCAAGCAATAGATAGTTCTTAGGGCAATAGATAGTTCACAATAGTTAGAAATGTTTTACATACTAGAGAGTAATGAAGGGCTTCCACTCAAGGACATTAGCTAGAAGTGTAAGGTCAGAACCTCCTAGTCATTGCCTCCAGCAGAACCAGAGAATTAGCATAGGAATACTAAAATAGCCTCAACAGAGAGGGCTCCACTCCTCTTCCACCTGCTTCACACCTGGCTACCAGACCCTACTGACCTTGGTGTGGTGGTCACTTGCCTACGTGACCTCAGTCTTGCGTCCCTTGCTGTAACCCCCACCTGCCTACATGACTCTTGTCATTTGCCCTGCTTGCTGTATGCTACTTAAGCCTGAATTTCATCTTGTACAAATACATTCAGATTCACCACACCCTTGTGTTGAGTCTGTTTGTCATCTGCCGACTTATTGCCCACCTGACCAAAATTCTCATCCCGTGGAAATTGGGGTCCCTGCAATGAACCCGGTCCACGGCAGACCAGAGGGCAATGCTTTTGAAGTTTTGAAGGGAAAGATAGTTCTTAAATAGATGATACTGGAGAAGATGTGCATGCTGGTAAAAATATTCAGGGGAAAGAGATGAGTGAGCCAGCATGGCTGAGTAATTGAAGGGCCAAGTTTCTTGAGAAGCAAGAAAAGGCACTCAAGGGCTGAGGAAGACACCCTCAGCATCGAAGCCCAGGCCCTTGAGAAAGTGTTAACTTCACTTCTCATAAGGGATTGGGTTCAGAGGTCTGATTCAATAACTGGGGTGGGGTAGATTATGTGGTATGGAGACTAGAAGAATGATTTACTGCTGGTTTTGAAAGAGTTAAATTTAAAACTTGTGCTAATGAGAAAATTGCAGGTTTGAAGAAAAACACAGTGGGCCAAGGTTGAATATGTCCAAATAAGCCTGGGCAAAAATAAGCAAGCTGTTACTAACTGGCCAAAAAGATATAGAAGAGAAAGCATGCAAGGACATGTCTGGGCAGACACTGAGTAGTGGGCCATCTGGTCCTCTTAGATATGGTTTAAGGTCAGATGCTCTGTTGACTCAGATAACACCAACCTTAGGAATTTTCCACTCTGTTCTGCATGTACTTGTTAATATTTGAACTAGCCAATCATGTATAGCCACACTGATTCCTTTGTTCCCCCAGACCTTTTTCCTATATAAACCCCTAACCCCTGAGCCTCGTGGTCGATTCTTTGTCTCCTGCGTGAGATTGGGGGTCGAACCGGAGCTCCGAAATTAAACTGCCTCATGTGTTTTACATCAAGATGATCTCTCGTGATTCCTTGGGTGCACGTCCTCCCGAGACTTGAGTGGGGGTCTCCCTACAGGGTCTTTCAGTTTCTGTTTGTATTGAGTAAAGCAATGACCTCATCTTAAATAAATAAAATCAAAGGATCAGTAGGAAGATTTTGAGAGAGAGAGAGAGAGAAAAAGAGAGAGAGAGAGAGAGAAGAGAAAGAGATTGAAGAGAGAGCGAGAGATGGAGAGAGACAGAGACAGAGAGAGACAGAGAGGAGAGAGGTGCAGCAAAGAAGGAAGACATAAGTGTAAACTTGCTGGGTGGCAGAGATAACCCATACAAGATGTGGTTAAGTATATATACTTAACATGAAGCCAGCTTCTTCCAGGGGTTTTCTGTAGCAAAATAGAGAGAGGATAGAGAAATAGCTCAGCAGTTAAGAGCACTTGCTGCTCCTACAAAAGACCTTTAGTTTTCAATACTGACTCAGCAATTTACAACTGGCTCTAACTGAAACTCCAGGGGATCTGGTGCCTTCTTCTGGCTTCTGTGGACACCAGACATGCATGTGATACACATGCATGCATACATATATAGTATGTGGTACATATTCCTGCACACACACACACACACACACACACACACACACACACACACACAGAGGCAAACACTCATATGCTTAAAACCAAAATAAATACATCTCTGAAAAAAAAAAAAAGAAGAATGAGATATTCAGACAGAAAGGGATGGAGGAGGAACCAGTACACAGGAGTTTAGGGGAGGCTTTTCAGATGATTTGAACAGAAGTATACGAAGTGAGGGTAGTTTCCCCACATTCTATCTAAAGAAGACAGTAAGAGCAAAGTTCTCAAGTGAGAGCCTAATTTCTTTGCTTGGTATAGCTCGTATGATTCTGAGAAACAAAGAGAACCCATTTTTATAGTCCTGAAGGTGAGGATGAATGAAAATAATGTTAAATGTGCAGAAACTTGATTTGGAGCTAGAGTAGCACTCAGAGCAAATTTGGAGGAACATACATTCTTATACATGAATAACAAGTTAGAGGAGCTTGATGAGTCTGCAAAGTCTGGAGAGATAGCAGAAGACCCGGTCCTTGAACCCTTGTCATGGGGTCCTAAGCTGAAGCACTTTCTCTTATACTAGACTATTTTTCTTTTTTCTTTCCTTCTTTTTCTTTTTTAGTTTTCCAAGTCAGGGTTTCTTTCTGTAGTTTTGGCTGTCCTCTGTAGACCAGGCTGGCCTTGAACTCATAGAAATCTGCCTGCCTATGGCTCTCGGGTGCTGGGGTTAAAGGTACATGCCATTGCTGCCAGCTTCTTTTATTTTCTTCTTCATCTTTCCTCTTTATTCTTCTCATTCTCTCCATCCCCCTATACTCCTCTTCCTCCTCCTCCTCTTCTTTCAGGTAGGGCTGCTGCCTGGATGCCCTGTGTAGGCATAAATTTTTTGCAACCTACTTTTAATAAGGGTCCAACTTCTCCTCTAGCCCACTACCCAGCAGAGGTAGTGGAAGAGAAAAATTATTAGGATATGGGGGAAGTGGACCAGTGTAGCAGGAATGGAGGGGCTGCCTCTATGTAAACACTGGGGGCCACACAGCCACAAAAGCATCTCCTCCAGGAGGACCTAACTGAGAACTGCCTGTCACACCAGCATTCCTTCAGGAGGACCTAATTGAGGACTGCCTGAGAGACCAAGGATTCCTGGTGCAAATAATGCCAGCCCATCAGGAACTGCTGTTTAGAAGAGACACTTTCTTGGACCAGTGGGGGCGCAGGTAGAGGGTATTAAAGGCACATGTCACAGTGCTCAGATGAGTTTCTCACCTGCTCACGAAGTCTGTGTCATTGACTCTGCACCAAATCACCTCCAACTCCCAAGGGCAGGTAGGTTCGGGTGGAGAGCTGTCCAGGGCACAGGCAACAGACCAGTTCAGCAATAGTTCTTTGGGGTTGAGCTCGATCTTCTTTCTCAGCAGTTCAGTCCAGTAGCAAACACCAAATAGGACTTAGCAGCTGCAGACCAGTCCTCTAGGCAGGCAGGTAACAGGCAGGAACCAGTAGCTACAGTCCAATCCTTTAAGTAAGCAGATATCAGGCACAAACTGGCAACTGTAGTTCAATCTGAAGAAACCTCAGTCAGCCGACCTGAGGTGAGGCTGTGGAAGGGGCAAGCTGTCACAGGAACCTCACAGGAAGTTCTTGGATGAGTTTCTTCTCTCAATGGCAGTGGCATTATCAGTTATCACAAGTTAAACTCAACAACACTATGTAAGGTGAACTAATACATGCACGTCTTTAGCAAAGAATAGCAAGTTGGAGCAAAACAAACCAGTGCTCATGCTCCATTGTCTGTGGCGTCATATTTACACTCCTGCATCAAGTGTCCTTTCAGGTGTTTGCTATAGCCAAACATCCTTTCACCTGTGTCTGCCTCAGGGAAACAGTCTTTCACTTGTTTGTTTCACCTGTGTGCCCCAGCAAAACATCATTTGATATAACTAACTTTCCAAAAAACTAGAAGTTTCCACTTCAGTCCTGGAGCTCACTTTGTAGATCAGGCTGGCTTTAAACTCACGGAAATCAGCTTGTTTCTCTGCTGTCTGAATGCTGAGATTAACCATGTATTCAGTCATGGCCAGGTACTATACTATTTTTCTCAGAGGAAAGCTCACAGTATCCCACAACAGAAGAGGGCAAGCTGCCATGCTAAGACAATATTCTGGCCAGGCAGTGGTGGCACACAACTTTAATTCTAGCACTTGGGAGGCAGAGGCAGGCAGATTTCTGAGCTCGAGGCCAGTCTGATCTACAAAGTGAGTTCCCGGATAGCCAGGACTATACAGAGAAACCCTGTCTAGAAAAATAAAGGACAATATTCTGTAATTAAAATGACTCAGGTCATTAGTTTCCCCACACTGAGCACCAAAAACATTCTGTTCTGATAATAAAGATGATGTTAAATATTAACTACCTAACTGTACTGCTGGTCAGTTGATTTTCTACACTGCGGGGGGTCATCAGTCATAAGCAATGAACACTGGACAAGGAACTTGTCTAGGAAAGCTGCGTTAGTAACAGATTCTGAAGAGAAACTGAACAACCAAGTCTAAAAAAAAGTACACCAACCCAGACGGTTCCCTGGATCTCAATAACAGCGACTCTCAAAGGATGTACGCATGTTGATGAATTCCTCTTGGTGACTTGACTTTCTGGTAAGAAGCTTTGGTTGACCTAGCCTCTGTAAGTGTCCTACCACTGAGATCATGTGGTGGAGTTCTATGATTGACACCCTTCTTATATCATCTGGAGGAATAGAAGAGTTGACCTTTACAGGACAAGACCAAAATCCAAATCACCCGATTGCAAGTATTATATTATCTACATTTTGCTTAAGGGTCATAGAGGTTAATTACATTTCCAAGTTTACGGAACTAAAAATTGACACTCACAGGTCTAGGCTCAGACCTGAGGCTTTTTTTTTTTTTTTTAATAAATGTTTCCTCTCTCCCTTCTTTGCTCCTTTTCTGACTATTATTCTTGACCCTGCTGCTGGGTTAGGGCAAGTCTTACAATAGGCTCATGTGTGGTGGAGGAGACCTAGATTAAGTGTGGGTTTGAAAATTGAATGTGCAACCATGGCGCTCCTTTTCTACGGTATACAACCACCATACAAGCAGAGTATGTTTGACCCCACCACATCTGCTCCTTTCTACTTCTTGAAGGCAATTTTCTATAAGTGTTTACACATGTTTAATGCATTTTAAAGATTTATTCCCATTCTTATTTCTAGTTTTGTGTATATGTATCTGAGTCTGTATCAGAGTATGTGAGTGTGAATGCCAGGGGTCTCAATGGCAAGAGGCATCAAATATAGAATTATAGGTGTTTGTGAGCTACCTAATGCAGGTGATAGGAATTGCATTTTGGCCCTTTGCAAGAGAAGAGCACACCCTTAACTTCTGAGCCACATCTCCAGCCCTGTTTTTTTTTTTTTTTTTTTTTTTTTTTTTTGGTTTTTCGAGACAGGGTTTCTCTGTATAGCCCTGGCTTTCCTGGAACTCACTCTGTAGACCAGGCTGGCCTTAAACTCAGAAATCCTCCTGCCTCTGCCTCCCAAGTGCTGGGATTAAAGGCGTGTGCCACCATCTCCCGATCCAGCCCTGTTTTTAATCGTTCTTAATCAGTTTTACTGGTGTGTGTTAGTTCAGTTTTCTGCTACAGTGAATACTTGACCCAATCAACTTTCAAAGAAAAATGTCTACTTTGGTTCGTAGTTGTGGAAATTTCAGGTCTGTGATGAGTTGCACTGCTTTGGGCTTGTACCACATAATAACCATGAGGGTATATAGTAATGCAACTGTTTACCTTTAACCAGACCAATGGGAACAAAGAGGAAGAAGAAAGGACGGAGTCCCATCAAGAACATGAATGCATTGCAATGACCTAAAGACCTCTGGCTAGGCCCTGAAATGTCCCATCATTCCCAAAACCCCAAGCCAGGACCATGTCTCTAACTCATGGATCTTTGTGGCCATAAGAAATATCACTGAGTGGGTGTGTTAAACTCAGGGGTTTCTTTTCTTTTCTTTTTTTGGTTTGTTCGAGACAGGGTTTCTCTGTATAGCTCTGGCTGTCCTGGAACTCACTCTGTAGACCAGGTTGGCCTTGAACTCAGAAATCCACCCAAGTGCTGGGACTAAAGGTGTGTGTCACCACTGCCCGGCAGGGGTTTATTTTCTATACCTTGAGCATCCATGATCGAAATGACAGAGAATTTGGTTTCCTGGTGAGGGCTCCCTTCCTGGCTGGCAAGCAGCTGCTGCTGACACAACTTTCTTCCTCCTCTTCTTCCTTTTCCTTCTTTGTGAAGATTTATTTATGAGGCTGGATGGATGGCTCAATGGTTAAGAACACTGGCTGCTCTTCGTTGACTCTCAGCACCCACCTGCCAGCTTACAACTGTCTACAGTACTAGTTCTAGGGATTCTGTGCTCTCTTCTGGGCTCTGTGAGCACTAGGAAGGCATGTGGTGCACAGACACATATGCAAGCAAAATACCCATACACATTAATAAAACAATAAAACATTTAAAGAAAAGATTTATTTATTTGTGTTTTCTATGTATGAGTATTTGCCTGTGTGTATGTGCGTTTACATAGCACATGTGTGCCTGCTGATGGCAGAGGCCAAAAGAGATCATCAGATTGCCTGGAATTAGAGATGCAGACAGCTGTGAGATACCTTGTGTATGTTAGAACCAAGCCTGCTTCCTCTGCAAGGTCAGCAAATGCTCTTAACCACTGAGTCATCTCTCCAGCCCAAGAGCCAACATCTCCATGTGTTCTCGAAGGCAAGGAAAGTGTGAGTTCACAGAGTCACCAATCCTTTGATGGAGCTCCCCTTACCACCACCCCTTCCCCATCAGGACCTCATCCAAATCTGGGCAAGTCTCAAAGCCCTACACTCAAATAGGGCTTCCACATATGGATGTTATGGGTAATAGGAACACTCCATCTACAACAATGCTTATCACTTCAACAGAAGGTGGTAACATTTGATAGATTCAAAATTCCATAGTTTTATAAGTGCAGAGTGATTGTTAACAGCTCCAACAGGACAAAAATAAAAAGAGAGTGGAAAATATAGGTCTACCCACAGGTTGGCAAGAATTTTGCTTGCTGCTTTCTAGGTGGTAATAATTGCTGTTCAGAATTAATTTGACTTAATAAATAAAAGATTTTTATCTAACAAATGTTCAGCTCTAAGTTTTAAGGGCATAACATTTAGATTAAACAAAAAACCAACACCAACACCAACCAAAGAAGTCTTTAAGATACTTAAAATGTAGAGTGAGTTCTTGGGCATTTTCTAAGCCTCTAGTTCACTTAATTAACCACTTTTTGTTTTGTTTGTTTTTCGAGACAGGGTTTCTCTGTATAGCCCTGGCTGTCCTGGAACTCACTCTGTAGACCAGGCTGGCCTCAAACTCAGAAATCTGCTTGCCTCTGCCTCCCAAGTGCTGCGATTAAAGGTGTGCGCCACCACCACCTGGCACCACTTTTATTTTTTAACACAGTGAATAATTGGTATAAGAAAATATACCTTTCTTCCAACTTTTGAAGTATTTATTCTTTAAATTAATACATAGGATTGAGTGACTGACATTTATGTATTTAGGCTGATGAGTTATTTTCATTCTTTTCCTTGTAAAATGTCCATTCCCTGTTGGATCATTTTCCTGAGACATAAAAACACACTGAAAATTAAAGGAAGTCTATTTATACAGTATTCATTGATTTCAAGATCCTAGACTCAACTATTCGTTAAGAGCTGCCAACACCCACTCCTTCTACTTTATGACAACCCAGTTTTGTCTGCACATCCCCACCCAACTTGAGACTATCAGCTTCCTTAGCATGTCCAGGTGCCAAGGTTCTCCATCCAGCCTATGAACAGAAGCTATGTGTTCCACCTGCTTACAGGGCGGTACCCTCCCTCCATGTCTTGTTTCCTTATCCTGTGATCTGGACTTTGAAAACAGAGGAAATCCAGAGGCTATAAAGAGACCAAATCCCCAAGTGGTGGATGCCATGGGTCCCAGCTGCCCATATCACTAAATTAACATTTTTTTCTCTAATCTGGATGGTCACTGTTGAAGAAATGAATGACTCAGTTAATTTTTATGTCTATTTTTTGCGTGTGTGTGGCAGGATTTTATGCAACTCAGGCTAGCCTTGGACTTGCTAGGTAGCTGAATATACACTGGACTCATGAGCCTCCTGCTTCTATCTCCCAAGTGCTGGGCTTATAGGTTTGTACCACCAGACCCATCTTTTGTCTAATTTCTTAAAGATTATGTAGGAATATATGATGTTACCTCTCTTTCCATGTTATAATCTAGCCAGAGGGATGGGACCCTATAAAGAACATATAATGTGGATGGTTAAATTTTTTTATTTAGGAAGACTAAAACATTCAGGAAATGGATTACATAGATGAAAGTACTAGGAAGATTAGTTTTTAAAAGTCTAAAGAAAAGTCAGTCAAAGTCAGCCAGCCTTCATTGTTTGTCAGAATGAATATATCAGGTAAGAAAGAAAACTGTCCCGTGAAAGAACAATGTGACTTAGAATGATTAAAGTTGAGTTCCGGAATGAGGTAAGAGTGAGGAAATATGAGCAATGTATGCAGACAACTAAGTTCTTCATCAATGAAATGACATAAATGTGATCTTCAGATGGGCAGATCAGCATGAGTAGAGATTCTCATGGAGGACTTGTGACCCTTGAGCAGTGACAAACAAGCCAAAGCTCGTTATCACAAGCCGATGGTGTCTGGTGTTTTTTATGACAGCTTAATAACACGAGAGGCTTAGCCAAGTTACACCTCTGAGATCCTGGGGCCTTGAACTCAGAGATCCACCTGCCTCTGTCTGCCTCACAAGTGCTGAGATTAAAGGCTTGTATCAGCACTGCCAAGTTTTAGATACTGTTTTACAATCATAATAAACTTGGCTGCAAATGCGATGCATGATACATAGAAGTGCACATACTTTTGTTGAAATAAAAACTTCACAGCATTTTTAAAGTTCTGAAATATTTTACACACACACACACACATATATGTATATATATTTGAAAATTATGTGTATATATTAATGCTATGGATTAAAACCAGAGCTTCATGCATGCTAAGCAAGCAGTCTACCACAGAACTATACCTCACTCTAATATATTATATATACAATATACTTTATATATGTATTCATTATATACATTTTATAATATAATATTTTGATAGTAAAACACATATGGTATACATGGTAATGTAAATATCCTTTCACGTTAGAACAGTGCTCTATTAAGAACTTAATTTCAGGCCAATGTGGTGGTGGTCACCTTTAATCTCAGCACTTGGGAGGCAAAGGCAGGTGGCTTTCTGTGTGTGTGTGAGGCCAGCTGAGTTTACAAAGTGAGTTCCAAGACAGCCAGGGCTGTTACACAGAGATACCCTGACTTGAAAACAAACAAAAACCAAATAAACAACCTCCAAAGAAAACAAACAAACAAAAAACCAAAACAACTTAATTTCATAATTATAATTTCTTTGCCTCAGTGTCCTCCACCAGGGCATACTCGATTAATCACAGGAGTCTTTCCTTATTTATCTTTTACGGGTGCTTGTCAGATACTATACTAAAAGAGTCTGTGAAGCATGTGTCTAGGAACAGCAAGAAGGCCACCAACATGACTGGAGAAGAAATAACAAGAAAGAGAAAGAATGAAGATAGGGAGATAAAAAAGTGTTAGGCTATACATATCCTGGACAGGAGTTTGGGTAGAAAAGAAATAAACTATATGTACACTACAGAAAACAAAAATCTCTGCAGTTGATAATCACAATATAAGGCAATTCTAAGACATAAAGGGGCCCCATGAGATGGTAGAGCACTTAAAGCTGCTATGCTTTATCATACAAGTTACAACACTGGTTACACAGCATCAGAGGAAAACCTTTGAAAGAAAATTGGTGACCAAAGCAGGCATAAGTGAAGGAGAGGTGGGGAATGATGTCAAAAAAATAAACCTTTCCCTGATGTTATAGCATGGTGATAAAGTCCAGTAGTAAAATTGTACAGTAGCTAAAGGAGAAGGCTAGAGAGGTGGATCTAATAAAGATTCCAGTGACAAACTGGGTCAACAAATCCAAGGACTAGCTATGAAAACAGTAAAATCAATAAACAACTAGCAAACTAAGAATACAGAACATTAATATCATAATTGAAATGTAGGCCATCTCTACAGACACTAGAGACACCAGAAGGATAACAATCGGCCTCTATGACCAACTATGTGATCACAAATTGGATGACCTAGATGAAATGGATTAGTTTCTTGAAAGCCAGAACCTGCCAAGTTACACATCTATAACTTGTCAGTTCAGGGTCTGACACTGGAGGATTGCAAGTTTGAGGATAGTCTGGGTTGCATTTTTGTGAACCTGTTCACAAAACAAACGATGAGTCATTAAAACTTACAACTAACATCAGAAGCTTGAAAATTTCTTTGTAGATCAGGATCAGAGCAAGAGTACCCCTTCATTCTACCATATCTCCCGTGCAAGTTCTAGCTGATACAACAAAACAAAACAAAAAGAGAAAAGAAAACATAGAGATTCAAAAAGAAGAAAAAAAATTGACTTTGTTTGAAGATAACATGAAAATTTATACAAAATCTTAAAACAAAACAAAACAATAAACCCACAACCTCTTAAACTCAAATGTTAGGATCCAAGACTGAACTACAGAATGTAATTGCTTTCCTATACAGCAATAATGAACAGGTAGAACTTGAAGCTAAAACCACATCACTCTAGTTGTGCCTCCTAAGCTAAAACCTGTGAGTTACAAGCTAACAAAGTGTAAGAGAGCTCTATGAGGGAAACCACAAATTGTTGGGAACCCCCCCCAAAGAAATAAATGAATTGAGTTACTTCACATTCTCAGTTGGAAAAGCTCAATGTTACAATGTCAGCTTTTCACAACTTGATCTACAGATTCAACACAATCTCAATTTTAGCAAAAGTCATTGTATGAGTAATGACCACATGATTTTAACTTTTATGTGCAGAGACAAAGACAAAGTAGGCCACTCAATATTAAAGGAAAAGAATTAGAATTGAGGCAACTACTCAACTTCAAGACTTACTCAAACTCTGCACTAACCAAGCTGGTCTGGTTAGGGATGCTTTAATGTGCTCACACCCCACTTGTATGTTGATGGCTTGATGTATTAATGTTAGGAGACTGGGCCTACTGGGATGCGTGAAGCACTTGTGAATGGATTAATGTGATTTTTGTGGGGAAGAGGTAGGGTTATTGGGGTAGTTTGAATTAGAATGGCCTCTATAGGCTTATATGTTTAAAACTTAGTCTTCAATTGGTGGAACTCTCTGGGAAGGATTAGTGGGTGTGACTTTGTTGGAGAAGGTACATCATGGGGTTAGACTTTGAAGATTCAAAACCTCCCACTATCCCTGGTACATTCTCTCTGTCTCCTGCTTGTGGATTGCCATGTAAGTTGCAGTTACAAACATCTGCATCCCTTCCTCGTGCCTTCACTCTACCATCCTAGGCTCTAACCCTTTGGAAACATAAGCCCGATTAAAGTCTTTCTTTTGTAAGTTGTTGTGGTCAAGTTTTTTTTCTTTCTTCCTTTCTTTCTTTCTTTCTTTCTTTCTTTCTTTCTTTCTTTCTTTTTTTTTAATGACAGCAATACAGAAGTATCAGAGTTATGGAAAGAGGTGAATTGAAATTGTAGGGGTATATGAATATGTTAAAATTATATCAAGACAAGCAGGCCCAAGAACTTATTAGAGAGATCAGATCATGGTAGGGGTGTGACACAGAAAGGGTGTTACTCCCTCACTTGGACCCCAGAAAGTGGTGGATATCTTGAGAAGGCCAGGCTGATTCCACGACAGGCTTCAAATGGACAGTTAAGGAGACTAGGCCCAAATCTCTGTTTCTAAGAACTGGCCAATTCCAGGCAAGCCCAGGCCTCAGAAGCTGCCCCACCACCTGGCCTGAGGCAAGGACAATGGGTCAGCAGCAGTTCCCAGACCTCCCCCAGCAAGTTTCCAGCTTCTACACCTCAGTAATAGAATGTCTGTAGAGATGGACCCAACAGATTAACATAGAGGTCACCTACCCTGGAATTCCCTAACGTGCTTTAAATCAGGCCTGCAAGCTAAATTGGGTGTCTCTCTACCTTGGTAACGGGGAGACCCCAGCATGTTGGAGTTCTGCAGAACAAAAAAATATTCTTTGTATTTGCATACTATTTGAGACCAGGGCATCATTCTTTGGTGAATCATGGGAAGGATGTTACTCTCTTACCTGTACCCTATAAAGTGATAGGTACCTAACACTGTGATGGCTCATCTTGGTGAGTGTATTCAGGACCAACAGTCATAGAACTCAGGACAATCTGGCTCTTTGGCTTCCTGCCGCTGATGTGGTCAGTTGAATGCCATCTGCTGGCCTACCTACTCTCCCATCTGAACCCAAACCTAGCATTTTCTGCTCTCGGACCTACATTCTGCCTTTCACCTCACAGCTGGATGCAACTCTGTATCCTTGTTCTAAAGTCTGACTCTCCCAAATCTGATTTTCCCACAGTTTCAGCAGCAGTAGCAGCAGCAGCTTATGCCCTGCAGCTAGTTTTAGGTTCCTTATCTTAACAATACAAACTCTGCTTGCTTTTCCATCAGTTCGCTGCTGCTGCTGCAATCTTTCAAACTCGGCCTTAGCCTCTCCATCTCATATTCATTCTGAAACCACACACTTGCACAGACAGATAAACACAGGTATTTACCCTGTGATGTGTGATATGAAAGTTAATATTAGCATTTAAGATTAGAATACAGGAACCTTTATTTGTCAGACTACCAAGGTAGGAAGGATTATTTGATAAACTGCTGTCATGGAAACCACCACACATTGTGAATTCTTTGTCATTTGATAAATCCTGGCATTGTGGAAGGACACAAACCTGTTCCAGGTTTCTGGCATAGTGCCTTATTAACGACAATAGTCAATAGGACTGTTCTTTTCTACTCTGCAATACAAAAATATTGAGTCTTGATAGAAGAGCTTGTGTTATGGCTTGAATCTGAAATGTCCCCATAGTCTCATGATTTGAACCCTTCATGTCCACCTGATGATGTGTTTTAAATGGCCATGGATCTTTTAGTAGGTAGGGGCCTACCTTGTAGAAAGAAATAGGTCCCACGGAGTAAGTCTTTGAAGGTTACATCCAGGCTCCTAGTTCCAGTTGCTCTATGCTTCCTGGTCTAGTGCTGGTGGACATATCTCTTCTATATGATCCTACCCACCAGAGCTGAGCTTCTTTGCCATCATGGGATGGAATCTCTCTGAAACTATGGGCCTTAAATAAATCTTCCTATAAGATTTTCCCTCTGTTCAATCTTTGATCACATTAATGCAAATATAACCAATATACCCCAGATTACTTAAGTAAGACCTACATAATGATATGTCTTTGAAAGATCAAGAGCAGAAGAAACAGAGAAAGAGATCATGGGATGGTAGGTGCAGCAACTAGAGTAAAGTCACCACAAGCTGAGGACTAGCTGTAGTCACCAGGGGCTGGAAAAGGCAAAGGAGGAGTTCTCACTGAACTTCCAAGGGAGTCTTCTGCTAAAGTGCAAAAATACGCTGACCAAGAGAATAGAATCCCCAGCCTCTGAGGAGCCCTACCCTTCCAGTTGGGCTGGTTCAATCACTTTGGCTGAGAAGACCTCTAAGAGATGCTACAGAGATGGGATGATAAGTAGTCTTTTAATGAGATAATTTATTCTTCCTTGCCAGAATCCCCACCTCTCATGGGCCTCAGCCGTTAGTGCTGTGTATCCCCCTGCTTTTCTGAATTATTTAGAAACGTGTGACTTTGCTTCTCTTCTATCATTTTTTCTTAGTGTTATTTCCTTAAGAGTGTGGGCTTTCCCCTAGCATTTTGAGCTTTCTTACTGGCTCTCTTAATCCTTCATGTCAACCACGTGTCTTTTTGTTCGCCAGATCTGATCTCCAAGCTGGCTTAAATGGTATGGCTTTTCCCCTTTCTTCTCTATTCTCTACTACAGAGCTCCAGAGGTTTTTTGTTTTGTTTTGTTTTGTTTTGTTTTTGTTTATTTGTTTGTTTTTAAGCTAATAAAATTCCCCTCGAGCTTCTTTTTGAGTCCACACTTAAGTTTTATTATTCACCTGGCTAAGAACTTTAGAAGATTCTAATTTTCCCTGTCTCACTGCTAAGATGTCATTTTCATTTCAGACCATCGTCTCGCAGGTTTGTAAGAAAATACGTTTCTGCCTTTAAAACACAAGTCCAAGATTTGTCATGGCAGCCCAGTAGTAACCTCTGTCATTTTTGAAGATTGTTTGAAGACATTGTTTTCTATTAGTTCATTGTTTAATGGGAGACCTGCTCTTATACTAAAGGCTGACAGAATAGTCCCAGACTCCTTGAATAATTTATACTGATTGAATTCCTTTTGGAAGAATTCCACATGTTGGTCCCTGAGACTGTCACAACAGTGAAGCTACAGAAATACTTTATAGCTACAAACAAACGCCTCAAATCCTTTTATAAAGAAATGTACCTCCTTTTCCAACTCTTATTTTTGGAATAAAAGTTTGGAATTATTTGCCAATATTTTGGCAGATACCAAAATCCTTTAAACTTGACATAAAATTATGATTCCTCAAGAATTCTGTCTTCTCTGGATACTCATAAATTCCTCTAGGATGTTCTTAATTAAGCCTTTTGTTTTGTAGTCAGTGTAGATTTATGTGCAGTTCTTGCATGGAGAGATTTCATAAGTCCTCTACCTAATTTTCTCAAAAACCCCAGCAGGTTCAGGTCCAGGTGGGTGAGGAGGCAGACAGGCAGGCCGGTGAATTGGCCACATCAGCCACAGGGGACTGGGTAGAGCTGAAGAACGCTGTCCTCAGGTCCCTTCCTGTCAGTCCCAGATGCACATATCCAGTATTAGTCATCACAGCATAGTGCTAGTTAAATGTAAATGATTTTTACAGAACTAGAGTAGTTCTATAGCTAGTATTTTAAACATGGTACAATGCCCTGATCTCAGGTTTTCCAGTAGCTATTTCTCTAGTGACTTTGTTCAATGCAGTTTGATCACATGTGGAGTCGTGAGTCCATTGCAAGAGTGAATCTACAAAATTATTTTATTGCCACAAACTTTTCAAGTCTTTTTATAACCATGGCCACCTCCTTTCCAACTCTTATTTCTGGGGCTAACAAATTGACAAATGGTAAGGAAATTGCACATCCAGCTTGAGGTGGGGGCATCTCAAAGTTCCATTCGGCAACAACAAAAGTGACATTGCAGCAGTATATAACAGGAGAGCGGATCCTCCTGAAAATGAGAAATATTAAAACATCTTAGGGTCTATACACTGTTCAAAATTGTCCTGTATTGAGCTGATGAGCTCAACAGACACAGGAGTAAAGGAGCTGCTTTTTTGATGCTGGAAATACACAACTAGTGTTTCAGAATTCCTCGGGGATAGCAGCAGAGCAGCTCTGAAATGAAATTACATTATAAGTGGTTGGTGAAAAATGAGAGGCTCTGGTAAAGTTGTCAAAGGGTATCTCTCTCTAGAAACTACAAGAGGATTTCGGAGAGGAGTTAAGAATGTGGCCGGGTGAGCTGCTTAGATGCTCTTACAGGCACGGATAGTAAATGTGTGACCTCTGGTGCCCTGTAGAGTGAGGGTGGATGGGCATGTGGATGAACTCCAGTGGGTGTACCCTGGTGATGGAGACGTGACCCTTATGCTGATTGCTAGAGGTCAGGGAATGAGGAAGTTCTTACCAGTCACAGGCTGTGACGCAGGGCTAACTGTGTGAAAGGTAGTGTAGAATATGTGGATAAAGACAAACTTGCTAGAATGAATCTCTGTAGTTCTGAGAACGTATGAAGTAAGGTCATGCAAAAGAGTACAATGGCTGGCCAAATTGACATGCAGTTCCTTCAACACTTGCATGCAAACTAGGGAAAAGTCCCTGTTTCAGGCATCTTTTGGCAACATAGAGATGTAAGGTGAGTTCCGTCTCATATACTAAAAGCTGTATTAAAAACAGGGAGAGATTTGTTATTGTCCTCATTTACAGTTACAAAACTGCCATGGACAGACTAAGCCATCTGTTTCAAGTCACTTGCTAGCTGTTAATGGGTAGAAACAGAATGCAAACTCCTCTAACTCCAAACACAACCCTGTTACCTCATGTCTGTCAATATAACCACAGGATGAGGCTGGGCAGCGGCCTGGAGGAATGGGAGAGAAGAGGGATTTGAGTGGCCTTTGAAATCTATGGAACCTTAGAGTTACATTTCCCACTGACGGCTGTTCTTTTCTGTGAAGCAAGCAATCTCTTTGGATTCGGCTTCATGAATAGAGATGGAAAATTTGACTACCGAATGGAACGCTAACAAAACACCAGATGCTGTATTTGAGCAGACCCTCTCTGGGTAAATAAATTACACATCAAAATACAAGCTAAGACTCAAAGAGACCTCAGCAGTTCTACAGAAAAAAAATCTTAAAATAAATATGTAGAAAAAAATGACCAAGGATTCATAATTAAACTTTCAGATTCAATCAGGATACAGTCAGAATAGCTCAGATGTGGTACCTGGTTGGTCTCCATGTAAACAAACCTCCACCTTCTATCCCACCACCACAATAAGCCACTCTCCCATGGCTGCCCTGCCATAAAAGAATGACATTCTTTTAAAATGGTGGGCCAATATGCATCTTTCCTTCCTTTTTTTCTTTTTTCTTTTTCTTTTTTCTTTTTTTTTTTTTTGGTCTGTCAGGTATTTTGGTTACAGTACCACAAAGATACTTAGTATGCTCTAGATTACCCACATGCATCTGAAACAACATTGTGGAAGATGCAAATTCAAGAGACATTGAGTAGAATGGATATAAATTTTCTTGCTATAGAATGGAAGCAATGAAGACACTGTAATAGACATTAACCTAGAATTTGTAAAGCAATTTGAAAAGCAACCAGAAAAGGATAATGAGGCAATTCCTGTTCCATATTTAGGTCACAAGTATACATCAAGGAAAGATATGCTGCCCATGAAATAATACCAGCATTTGAAAGTCAATCCATCCAGGATTCCAGGATTTCTATCTAATTCCCTGGGACAGGCTGTTCCTAAACTGTGGCTGATTAGAAAAAGGCTCCACAAACTTAAAAGTGCAGAATGACCAAAGAAGCCCAGCAATGCATCAGAAAGCTCTGTTTTGTTTTATTTTATGTTTCGTTACTGTGCATTTCTTAGCCCTGTTGTGAACACTTGGGATTTGGGCCCCCACATTGTTGCTAATCTGTCTGCAATGACCCGGTAACTTCCCTAGAGAACAATCTTAAGGGGATACTAACAATTGGGTGGTATTTTGTTACACGCATTTCTGCTGTCTTCCTTGTAAAACAAACAGTGCATTGCAATGTAATGTAACTAGAGAAGTAAATGTTTCATAAAAAGAGCACCGTCAGCCTGAGTCCTCTTGTGCTTACAGGGTTTCCACACTACCTTCTTCAGAAAGGAAGTTGCAGACGTAAGCAATTATGTCTTAGGATAACACTCTTAGGATAACATGACTTTATTCAGTATTTATTCAGTTGCTTTTTCTGTGAAACTTTTTTCTAGCTGAATCTCTTTTTATTTTTTTAAATGGAATGTGGACAGAAGTGTTTTTAGCTGACTTGAGGCTTACTTAATTTTATTTACTGAAAGTTAGAGGAATGTCAAAGGTGTAGTCATATTTTTTCCATTTGCTTCATGGCCGTGAAAAATCTTAAGGTATTTATTTTAAAAGTCTGACAAATATAAATAAAAAATATTTTTAGATGTCCTTATTTTTATGTGTTTTGCATGTGGGTATGTGTACCACGTGCATGCCTGGTACTCTCAGAGGTTGACAGTGAGAGTCTAGGCCTCTGGATCTAGAGTTATAGGTGGTTGTGAGCTACCATGTAGGTGCTGGGAGGTGTGGGTGCAGGCCCTCTGCAATAGCATCAAGCATTCTTAACCATCATTCCAGCCCCTGACAAATATACATTTTAAGATACCTTATAGACTATGAATAATATTCTACATTTAAAAGTCTCTGTTTTTCTGTGTATTTGCATTTGTGTTTGCCTGTATCTCAGAGTGTGCACATATGTATATATGTATCTCTCTTTGTGTGTATAATCTGCTCCATGACTTCTCCATATTTTTTTTTCTTCTTCTTCTTCTTTTTTTTTTTTTTTTTTTTCAAGACAGGGTTTCTCTGTATAATCCTGGCTGTCCTGGAACTCACTCTGTAGTCCAGGCTGGTCTCGAACTCATGAATCCACCTCTGCCTCCTAAGGGCTGGGATTAAAGGCATGCACCACCACTACTTGGCTTTGCATATTTTTTCATTACACACTTAACATTATCATATAAACTTTTTAAAAACAATTTATTTATTATATATAAGTACACTGTAGCTGTCATCAGACACACTAGAAGAGGGCATCTGATCTCATTACAGATGGTTGTGAGCCACCATGTGGTTGCTGGGATTTGAACGCAGGACCTGTGGAAGAGCAGTCAGCATTCTTTACCACTGAGTTATCTCTCCAGCCCCATATAAACCTTTTATAAAGCATGGTTGTAAAACCATGACATTAAATGAGAAAATTCCCTAGGAGGCAATATTTTACAAATTATGTTTACAGAATTTCAAAGTATCCTTTTGGGGATCTATTAATAATCTTAATAATCTTTTGTAATATTCATTTGCAAATACTTTCAAATGCAGGGAATTTACTTTGTAGTCATTATTTGAATAAGTTTTCAGATGTAGGTCACCATTATACACTGGATCACCTAATTTAATTTATAATGTGGACACAGATGCTGTTTTCACACACTGAAAGACAGCTTAGAAGTAGAATGGAAATGATATCATTATATCATTTAAATAGCCAAAGTTTTATAGTATTTAGAATTTTCTTTTATGTTAATAAAAATGATAATAGATTGAAAACTTAAGTATGCTTTTTATGTAAAGGTAAATCATATATTTATATTATATTATATATAAATTATATATGTAATATTATACATATATATATATATATATATACCATAGAAAATTAAACCACTTAGTTTGTGGGCTGTATTGGATGTATACCAAAATATAGTGCTGTGAAACCTGCCAACATTCTAAATTCTTTATAATTATTCTGTTCTTATGAACAAAGACAAAGCTAGAAATTCTGAATGTACCTTGTTATAAAAGTTCTAAATCATAGTTCTAAACTCCACCTGTGTTTTATATTTTACCCAGTATATATGGCTACTTTTACTCTATATTTCTCACTAAATGGTCATGTCTCACTTTTTTTCAAGCAAGATGAGTTTCTGGCTACCCCTCACAGTTTGAGCTTATAATTCAATGGTATATGTATATGTATATGTATATGTATATGTATAAAATTTTAGAGTAATCATACTCCTTGCATTGGCCAGGTTCTACTCCTTATAAAACCTATGGTTATGTACATTATTGACTACTAGCTTAACAAACTTCCTCAGAACTTAACAAAACAAATTTGTGTTATGTTGTGGGTTGTTTCATCTGGGTAGGTCTATTGGCATGGTTTAGAGTTACTTAGGGATTCATTAAGCTATGCTAGCTCTCTGTCAATGGATACATTTCCTGAGGTTATCAACACAAAGTAGGCGTGATCTATTTCAGCTCAGCATGTTGTAGGGTTGTGGCCATGTTGGTTAGATTGATGCTTTTTGTGCCTGTGGCAAGGCAAGGACCTCATAGCAGGAGCTGGCCAGTAGGGCGATTTTAACTATAAAAATGTTTACATTGAATTATAAACTCAAATACCATGCAGGAAGCTACTCATGTCACAGTGACAGAGAAGCAAGAGAGAGAGGAAGTGGTTGAGTTTCCAATGACCCTTAGTAATTAATCTAACTTCCTCATGGAGTCCTTACTTCTTACAGGCCCAACATCCTCCAGCAATACCATAGGCTGTCAACCCAGAATTTATCACGTGGTTTCAGGGACACTAACCCAAACCATAAAAGGTTGGAATGCACAATGCAGCCCACCTACACTAGTGCCTTGCTGTGGGCTACTGGGATGACTTGGAGATACTTACCTCCTCTCCCACATGGTACTCTCTCATCGTTCAATATCCAGGTCTGAGTTATTTAACATGGTGACTGGAATCATTGGTGTCCATGTTTATATATGATCTGTTCTTCTAAGTACAGAAGAATGATTCCAAGTGGACAATTTCTGTTAACTAATATCCTGAAGCTTTTAAATAATTTTTATGTTTAACATAATGTGATGGACTCATTATAATTACAGATTGTAGTTTTATCTCAAACCCTACATGTATTGAAAAGAGGATGAATCTCCTTCTTTCTTTCTTTTTCTTCTTCTTCTTCTTCTTCTTCTTCTTCTTCTTCTTCTTCTTCTTCTTCTTCTTCTTCTTCTTCTTCTTCTTCTTCTTCTTCTTCTCCTTCTCCTCCTCCTCCTCCTCCTCCCTCTCCCTCTCCCTCTCCCTCTCCTTTTCCTTCTTCTTCTTCCTCTTCCTCTTCCTCTTCTTCTTTTTCTTCCTCTTTCCTCCCCCTCTTCTTCTTTTTCTTCCTCTTTCCTCCTCCTCTTCCTTCTCCTTTTCTGTTCTTTGGGACAGAGTCTCTCTATGTAGTCCTGGCTGTCATAGAACTCATTATGTAAATCAGGTTGGCCTTGAATTCACAGAAATCCATCTCTCTCTGCCTCTCAGGTGCTGGGATTAAAGGTATATGCCACTAGACCTGAACAATAAATATTTCTTTTTAAGCAAGCAAAGGAGAGGGCTACGAAGTTACTCATATGGGGTGCAGTTTGGCTCTGTGAGGTCCTAGCACTTTGACTCTGGGTATAGCTTCCTCCTCTGTATTTACAGGATCACATGAATAAGCAGATGTAATGATCTTAGACATGTGTTGGCACATACTAAGTATACAGGCAACATTAGCTTTAGAACATAAATGATCATTGTCTGTCATTATAACACAAAGTAATATCAGGTTGGTTAGTACCTCCCAGAGCTGTAAAGTTCTCTGCATTCTCCTTACCTGTGATCACTAATCCTGAGCACTTCTCCTGCCTACCTACCCTAGACAAATAAAACCCAGGAAGTTAGCCCAACTCTTCCACAAAGCAGGTTAAGTCACAACCATTCTAAAGAAGTGATTCATTGACTTAAAAAAAAACACAACCCATACTGAGTAAGAAATTATATATAGTCTACATTATAACACAATACATACACACAGGCACAGATTCCCACACACAGTGCAGCACATGTTTTAGGAATGGTTTGGTGCTAGTCTATTCAGGGAATCAAAACAAAGCAATGTTGGTTGTAACTCACTTATTAATTTTATCATTGACCGAAGAAAGGATTCTGAGCTTTATCTTATTGTGTGTTAGAAATAGGAAATCGGGGGCTGAAGAGATGGCTCAGCGGGTAAAAGCACCGACTGCTCTTCCAAAGGTCCTGAGTTCAAATCCTAGCAACCACATGGTGGCTCACAACCATCCGTAATAAGATCTGATGCCCTCTTCTGGGGTGTCTGAAGACAGCTACAGTGTACTTACATATAATAAATACATTTAAAAAAAAAGGATGTAAAAAAGAAATAGGAAATCAAACAGACTTTAGGAATAAGCATTGTTTCAGGAGTGGTTTTATCAGAATGTGACAAATATAGTTTCCTTCCTGGTCTGTTAATTTACAGAGGAAAAGCTCATTCCCAAATAGGAACTTATTTTCCCACTCAAGAGATTTCATAAATTCTTTTAGTGGATTATAGGAACTAAAGGGGAGGCATTTGTACATGAAGTGTTATGGCTTTTTAATACTGTAAAAACTAAATGCCCCTCTCCCCCATGGGTTTATATATTTGAATGCTTAATTACCAGTTAGTGAAACTGTTTAAGAAGGATCAGGAGGTGTGGCCTTGTTGGAGGAGGCATGTCACTAGGGTGGGCTTTGAGGTTTCAAAAGTACACTAGACCCAATAATGTCTATTCTGTCTGTTGCCTGTGGATCATGACTTAAAGCTCTCAGCTATTTGCCTGTCTGCTTCCTACCTTGATGACCACAGACTAATCCTCTGAAACTGTAAGAAAGCCCTCAATTAATTTTTTTTTTTTTTTTTTAACAAGAGTTGCCTTGGCCATAGTGTTTCTTCATAGCAACTAAGTAACCAAGGCAAAGGCCTAGACGAGTGTTTGGAATTTAGCTCAGCTGTTTTCTGTTTCTTTTCCTTTCCTGGGGCCTAAGCACATAGTTCTTTTTAGGTTGTGTGTTTTATATTTTGGGGGGAAATTTGAAATTTGATAACATAATTGCTATAATTAAACCCTATTACTTTATTACAATTTAATTTTTGCTACCATAAATTATCCCGCTTTCCAAAGAAAGGAGTTAACAGCTGCTAATTATTCAGATATGGATTTGAAACTAGAAACATTGTATCTTTAGACTGCATAGTAAAATTTGTGTTAATTTTCCAGTCACTCATAAAATCTTGATAAAAGGTAAAGTTCCTAACCGATGAGAAAAACATTCCTCATACCGCCCATAGTTTGAAAGAAGAAATTGATATGCAGCATGCAAGCAGTACTCTTCCCCTTGGATCGATTGATTATTCAGGGTTGCAGAATTCCTTATGACTCCCCTGCCTAGAGGATTTTTATGATCAGTTGTTACCCTAGTTTGCAGGAGTCAAGTGAAGATTCCCTATGGTCCCCTTCTGAATCGACTCTGGAGTAGGACTGGCCATTTCAAATTGCCGCCTGAAAGGTTGGGATTCTGCGTGCGTGTGACTGAAGGGCAAAGGCGCTGACACATTTTTCCCTTCTCCCCGGGTGCCACTCAGCCGCGGACGCGGCAGCTCCCACGTGGCAAGTCCAGACTGAGTCGCAGATGCGACCGACCAGGGACCGTGGCGGCTGGGGCCCTTCCCTCCCGCCACCCCGGCGTCCGCTCGGTCCTCCACCGCTAGGGGGCGTGCGCGGCTCCGCGGCTGCCGGGGCCCATTGGCCGCGGCGGGAAGCGTGGGAGGAGGCCCGGGTAGAGCTGGCTTCCTCCTCGGTGCGGGCGGGCGGGCGGGCGCGAGGCGAAGCCGGAGGAGCCGGAGGAAGCCGAGGCGCGATCGGCGCGCTCGGGAGGCGGCGGCGGCGGTGCGTCCCGTCGGCCTCCGTCAGGACTGACGGCGGCGCGACCGCAGACGGGGTGAGGCTCGGGCAGGCGGCGGGGCTGGGGCGCGGCTGGGCGCGTGGATGCAGGAGCGGACGGAGCACTACACCGGCTGCCTCGCAGCCCGATGCGGGTCTGGCTGCAGCGGGGCCCGGCCGTCCGGAGCATCGCGGCCCGCTCAGCGGCGTCTGCTCACCGGGCGTTGGGTCGCGGCCGCCCCCCGCGCTCGGGCTCGGGCTCGGGCTGCACCTGGAAGCCGGTGTTTGCCCCTCGTGGTCGGAATCCTGCAGGTTGAGCGTTCCCAGAGAAGTGGATGGGATGGACGGGCAGGCTGGATTCGAACTCTGTGCTGGACCGGCTTGCCTCACTCGTAAAGTTTGCGTCTCTGCCCAACTGGAGCTGCTTTCTCCTTTTTGCAAGCGAACACATACATAGGTTGTTCTGTGTCTTTGATGAGCGCTGTTCATTTTTATTTTTATTTTTATTTTTCTGCTGTGTTCACAGCAGTAGTATGCATGATGGTCAGCGCTCGATATACTTAATAATGAGTGACAGATGGACGATTTGAAGCTGTAACTTTGCAGGAAGTCATCAGCTTCAATTTACGTAATTGATTCCTATAATGTAGAACTACTATCTGATAGAACTTTTGCCTTGTTTCTTTATAGGCAGAAATACATGCATACGAAGTCCCTAATTTGCATCTTTACCATCTTAGATAAGAGTTACCCAGTATTTCTTAGCGCATATTTAGTTTTCACAACTCCTCACATGGGTCCTATTTACTACTGCTCAGCTTTTACAGATTAGGATACAAATTTCCTGAGATAGTAAGTAAAGTTGGATGGTAATGGCAGATCCCAGGGCCTGTGCTTTCCTGGAAGAACCAGTATAGTCTTAAATTTCCAAGTCTTTGGAAACACTGTTTCTCATACAGTGCCTTATAGAGCACAGAGAAACCTCCATTAATGAAGAAGTAAAGTTAATGACTTCCCTCATGTCACTAACCAGGAAAGGTGAGTTAGACTCCCTTGCCCTGCGGTCCCACACTATTTCTGGAGTTGCTCATGTGAGAATTTCTCCGGCAGTTTGCTAGATTTTTAGTTTTATGCGCATAATTAGGTTTGTTTCATAGCTTCTTAAAACATGTACTCTACTTATTAAAACAGCCAGCTGATGACTTCCAGCAAGTAACAGCTAGCCGCATCAAACTCAAATCGTCCATCTGTCATCACTCATTACTCAGGTATAAGAGCATCATGCATACTACAGCTGTGAACACAGCAGGAAAAAAAAATAGAAAGAAAATTCTTCTTTGTAGGAAGAAATAATAACATTAAGAAGGGCCAGATATAATAATTCCTCTAGTCAGTGACATTCTGTGACCCTATGGTTGTGGAGACTGGAAGCCACAGAAGGATGGAATTCTGTAGACTAGGGAGGCAGGTGCAAACTCTAACTGGCACATTCTGTTTCGGTCCCTCCCTTGGTAAGACTGTTGAGCATCTTGTGTGGTAGTTGGATTGCTGCACGAGCCTCCTGAGCAGTCAGTTCTGGTGATTTTCATCACAGCTCCTCCAGGCTTGTTAAGGCAGTTCTGTGGGATCAGCTGTGTAAACTAATGGCACCGTGTGTTACCTGCAATTAGTGGGCTTGGAAGGAGTTTTGAAGGGCATTGGATAGGATCAAAATAGGAGCTTGTAAAATTGTTCTAGCTGATACAGTTTTTACCTTAGCAGCTTCTTTCTATCCTGTAGCCCTGGTTGCTGATCCACCTTTCTGTTTGGGCAGGTAGAGCCACTCTGTTCCAGCACTTTTTCTGAGGGGAGCTTTGGCTGCTGAATTCTGCCAACCTTGGTGTACTTCACTTTTTCATTTGACCTAGGTATGAATGAAGTGCAGGGGAATCCTGCAACATGAGATTAAGAAGCTGTAAGTCCGTATCAAGCGTAATGAGAAGAAGTTACAGGAGATGAAGATCCCACCACCCTGGGTGGAAGTTTATGCCCTCCCATCCTTCCTTGTTTTCTTTCTTAAAAAGCAAAAATAAACCAAAACCCCAACAGAGTGTAAGCTGAAATGTGGATACCCTATTTTGATTCTATTTTGGTTAACACTTATTTTTTAATTTTTCTCAAAAAAAATTTATTTTTAATCTTCCATTCTTTTCATATGTAGGGGGTGGGGCCAAGGGCCATGCTGTGGCGCATGTGTGGAGATCAGGGACCATTGTAGGAGTTGGTTTTCTTTCTGGGATTTGAAGTCAGGATGTTAGGCTTGTCAGCACACTTACCTTCTGAGCCCTTTGACATTTTGCTTGATAAGGTTTGTCCATCTGCCCATCTTTCCCCTAATAGGATAGGGTAAGATTAAGGTATTTAAACAGCTATAGAATTCTAAAGGAGCAAGCAAAATAAATGTTATTGTGTAGGTCTCTGCACTGGGTTCCAGAAATCTAATGACCATTTCAGTTTGTCAAGTGGCTGTTGGATTTTTTATACAAAACACTGCTTTGTGGAAGAGAAGATCTATAAGAAAACATGGGGACGGCTTGAGCTAGAGTCTGTTTTAAGCATTGCAAACAGGAGTTCTTTCTTCTTTTCTCTACCATAGTCTCCAGATTTCCTGCCTGTGTCCCTCCCTCTTCCACCTGACAGACCTGGCCCTGGGACTGCCAGCTTCATTTCCATTCAGAAAATAATGAAAATTCCTATCCTAGGAATTGGACTTGGGGATTTGATTTTGTGTTAGATCTGCCTTGGCTTTCATTTTGATTTCCACTCCCCCTCCCAGCCACCTCCCCCTTAACTTTTTCTGTGTGGGTCAGTGCGCTGTAATCCTGAAGCCTCAGCTCTAAGCCTGAGAACATCACCCCGAAGAGCTTGTTACACATGCAGGGTTCTAATGCCCACTCTGAGGAGTCAGACCCTGCAGGTCTGCCGTAGCAGAGACGTTTGCTTGTTAAAAGGCACATTAGTGATTCTGACCTTCCCAGTATGGGTAACACTTTATTGAGGCCTTCAAAGAACTTGATAGGATGTATTTTACTAAAAACCAAAACCAAACAAACAAAAAACCCCCAAAACCAAACATGTTGGGAAGCCTCTGTATTTAGACTGTTAAGTGTGTTTCTTAAAATTAATAATATACCTTTTTAGGTGTCTAAGGTTTTAGGGCTTCTCTTGTAATGTGACCGTGTGTTATTGTGAGGGTTAGGGTGTAATATAAAGAGAACGGTATATTGAACGCTTGGAGATCACTCAGTCTACTTGCCAGAGGATCTCTGGGGCTCCCTGCTTGGTCAGTCTAGCCTAATGAGTAATCTCCAGTTTCAGTGAGAGACCACCTAGGGTGTAACCGAAGAAGACACCAGACAGTGATGTCTGGTTTCATACACACACTCATGCATGCACACCCTCTTATACAACATATGCGCGCGCACACACACACACACACACACACACACACACACAGAGAGAATAATTCTATCAATATTTCTTCAGATGTTCAACCATGTAGACTGTTTGTAAGAGATTATGAAAGATGGCCCTGCCTGACATCTCTTTGTAGTGAAGATTGTACTGGTGGCTGACCTTTAAAGTGTGCCTCAGAAATACCTTCAGGTGTCACGTAGTCTAGCTCGGCTATTCATTTCCACTTATTATGCATTAGTGGCTTAATAGAAAGTCTTGTAGTTGACTGCAATCTTTACTTCATGCAGTGTTTGCAGTTCCATTTGTCCTGTAGCTTTTTATCTGTCCTTTTTAGTTAGTAGCCCACATTTACTTCTGCTTACTGACTTTACACCTGTACACATCACATACCCTCCTGGGTTGAATGGTTTCTAGGTGTGATGGTAATAAGGTTAACAACAGCAATCTCTCAAAAGAGACCTGAGCTCTGGCTATGAGTTCAAAAAATTAAAAGCTTGTGGGACCTTGATGGAGTGTCTGTAGGTTAGAATCCATCTTTCTGTACTACTGAGCAGTCAGCGGAGAATAGCTGAGGATGAGCATCTTTTATAGATGGAAACACTTGCTCGTCTATATTATTAGATTGAAGAATGAACACAAGGCCATTTTGTTTTTAATCCCTTAAGTGTTTTGTTGGGAAACATTGTCAAGTGCATGCGGATCAACTGGCCTATTTCGGTAATTGGCTAGCTCAGGTACCTGGAGAGGAAAGAAAGAACTCTAGGTGTCTCTGTGGTTTCTCCAATCTTCAGAGTTCTGCTAGGAAGCTGTCGACTCAACACTGAGCTGTCTGTTGCAACACTACTTACAGAATGACTAGCAGGCTTCGGCACCCGTTCTTGCATTAAGTCTTTGGGGCAAAGCTGGCCTGGGCTGGACACCTTCCCTAACCTGTGTTGAAGCAGAGACCGTGGGTATTAGAGCTACGTTTGCCAGTGTAGAAGGGAGCTTTATTCGGGCTGCTGTAGATCAGACAACAGGTTTCTGAATTCTTCCTGGTTGCCAGCAAAGAAGAGCAATTTTGAAGTAAGGTAGAAGGACAGTTAATGACAGGCTTCAGAGGACACCCAAGCCTCACTAGTGAGGTCCTCTTTTGCCTCATCTCCTTCCTACATTTCCCTGGGTAACAGTCTGGGGGAAC
The DNA here is from genome assembly GCF_008632895.1 of Mastomys coucha. NCBI lineage: Eukaryota > Metazoa > Chordata > Mammalia > Rodentia > Muridae > Mastomys > Mastomys coucha. The sequence continues at coordinate 17,684,347 of NW_022196903.1, read as the reverse complement.
TAAGGAGCACCCTAGACTTGAGTGTTTCCACCTACCCACATGTAGATGTTAATCCTCTTTTAAATCCATTGGCATCTTGTGATGCTGAAGACAAAAGAAGAAAAGTCATAAGATATTGATTCAGATAAAGGAAAAATTCCGAGATGGGGCATGGTGGCACATGCTAGTAATCCCAGCATTCTGGAGAGGGGACACTGAAGTGGCAGGAGCTAGCAGTTGAAATTCTGTGTCAGGCAAACCAACCAAAGCAGCCAGGAGTAGGCCATCTATATGCATACTGTCCAAGACTTTCCAGTAGAACAGTATTCTGAAAGGGTTGTTCTACCGACTCCTTATTTCAAGTTTTCCGTCTGTGGCTTTGTATTCTCCCTTTTGGAAGAACTTTGTGCCACTTTGTGGGAGTGAATTTTTGTTGTTTGTCATTATGCCTAATTTGTTTTTCTTCCTCCAATCAAAATACAAGATTAGTTCATTTCTTTAAAAACTTTTTAATTGTTAGGTAACCATTAAAATTTTTTCTTTTTAATAACTTTCATATTCCTTTTGTAGGGAGTTGTCTTTGTGTTTTGGAAGAGTCTCATGTAGCCTTTCTGTCCTTGAACTCCCTGTCTGGGCAAGGATGGCTTTAGACTCAAATGTCCCTTCCTTTCTACCTTTGAAGTGCTAGGATTTAGAGGTGTGCGCTTGATACTTAATTTTTTAACTAACTCTCTCCCTTTCTTTCTCTCTGTCTCTCTGTCTGTCTCTCTGTCTCCCTTTCTCTCTGTCTCTCTGTCTGCCTGTCTGTCTGTCTCTCTGTCTCTCTCTCTGTCTGTCTCTCTGTCTCTCTGTCTCCTCCCCCCATTCACTTGCTCCCTCTCACTTTGTGTAGATTATATTTTTTTTAAAAAAATCTGTTTCTTCTACTATTCAGTACCAGAGTGTCCTGCCAATAGTAAATCCTTTTTCAAGTTAGTATTTCTAGTAAGCATTTAGTGTTGAAATCTTTAAAATCATTTGATGTTAAAGTCCAGCTATTAAATTGACAATGGCACAGTAATAACAGCTTATGTTGCATGTTGAGTTATTGTTTGATCTTGTTTTGCAGTGTTAGGGAGCCAGCTCCAGGCTTCTGATGAACCACTGAGGTAAAGCCCTGTCCTTGTTCTGCTTTTTCCTGTTTTTCTTTTGGACAGGGTTTGACATAGCCCAGGCTGGCCCTCTACTCATTTTCTAGTGAAGGATAATCTTGAAGTTTTGATCTTCTCATCTGTCTTAGTTACTGTTCTATTGCTGCGTAGAGACACCATGACCAAGACAACTCTTATATCAGAAAGCATTTAATTAGGAGCTTGCTTATAGTTTCAGAGGTCTGGTCTATTTCATCATGGCAGGGAACGTGGTGGCACTGGAGTAGCAGCCAAGACTACATCCTGAACTATCTATTGGCTGAGAAGAAGTCAGCATCTAGCATGGGTTTTTGAAAAGCCTAGTTTCAGGGACACTATCTCCAATGAGGCCTCCTAGTCCTTCTCAAATAGTGTCACTCCCGATCACTAAACATTCAGATACATGAGCGTATGGGGGCCATTCTTATTCAAACCACCATTCCATCACTGCCTCCTAAATGCTGGGATTGCAGGCATGCATCGTGACATCTCAGGGTTTTTTTTTTTTTTATGGTGCTTGGAGATCAAACCCACAGTTTTCGTGTGTGGTAGGTGGCCACTCTACTGAAGGTGCTCATGAGCCCTAGTTCTCATACTGGATTTTTAAATGTTAATATTCCTTTCCAATGGATACAGGCTTTTTATGTGTCTTTTTGTGTGTTTCAAAAATTTGTTTGGCTTGGTAGAGATTCATCTGACTTTCTATGGGTTCCGTCCTCATGCATGTACTTCAAGTGCTTTATTAATTGGTCTGTCTCCCCAGCCTAGGAAATGTGTTTAAGAGCCAGATTGTACAGGTTGGCCAATCATCAGATACACAGTTACCGGCTCTTTTTAAAAGCCTGTTGCAACAGTGATCTCATATCAGCACACACATAAGAAGAGCTCTGTTACCTTGTTTCCACGGCCAGATTTATCATCAGTGAAGCGGAACTTAGTAACTATTGTCTGTCTGTGTCTTTCTGTCTTTAGCTGTGTGGGTTTGGAAACAGTCCAGACTCACTCCTGCCTTTGCTGTGAGCAAGCAGCTCCAGCTATAGGAAGGTAAAGATGTTTCCATTTGAATTGGATTCTTTCTGCTATTCACAGAATACAGGCTTCCTTCCATGGTGGGTACACGCTGGCGAAATGGCTGAGGAAGCACAGAACTTGTGTGTTTGGTCAATACTCTTTCCATAGAAGCCAAATAACTCAGCAGAAATGTTCAACTGCTACAATGCCATTAGGCAAGTTTTTTAGTCTTTATTTTATTTTTTCTAATTATACAAATTACTCCTCCTTGAGGCTCAGCTAACCATATTTGTAAGCCCGTGTAGTCTTTAAGGCAGAATCATGGAATAGAATTTGAATTTGTGAAACATGAAGATGGTATGAAAACCAGATTTTGTTGACCATATAAATAAAACTGTATTAAGACGAAGTTGAGCCAGACCTGTTGGTGCACTTGGGAGACACTTGGAAGGCAGAGCTAGTCAGATCTCTTGAATTCCAGGCTAGCCTGGTCTACTTAGTGAGTTTCAGGCTAGCCAGGGCTACATCGTAAGACCCTATCTCAACAAGAAGAACAACAAAATCTAAAAGCTGCCATGTAATTACACCCTCCATCTTTGTTCCACCCAGCTGTGGGTGTACAGCTAGGGTAGGGATTGTGGGACCTGATGCCAGAGCACCGTTTATTTATTTATTTATTTATTTATTTATTTATTTATTTATTTATTAAAGATTTATTTTATTTACATGACTGTAGCTGTCTTCAGACACACCAGAAGAAGGCATTGGATCCCATTACAGATGGTTGTGGGCCACCATGTGGTTGCTGGGAATTGAACTCAGGACCTCTGGAAGAGCAGTCAGTGTTCTTAACTGCTGAGCTATCTCTCCAGACCCAGAGCGCCTTTCATACAGAAAATTTCTGGGCTTTTGCCTGGTAGTAGTCACACGAATAGAGCTGTATGGTATTGCAACTCTTTTTTTTTTTTTTTTGGAGACATGATTTACCTATTTAGCTTTAGCTGTTCTAGCTGTCCTGGAACTCACTATATAGACTAGGCTGGATCTGCCTTCCCAGTGCTGGGCCTAAACGTGTGCACCACCGTACCTGCTGTTTGAATTTTGTTTGTTTGTTTATTTATTTGTTTGTTTTTGAGACAGGGTTTCTCTGTGTAGCCCTGGATGTCCTGGAACTCACTCTCTAGACCAGGCTGGCCTTGAACTCAGAAATCCGCCTGCCTCTGCCTCCAAATTGCTGGGATTAAAGGCGTGCACCACCACTGCCCAGCTTGAATCTTGTTTTTTAACAGTGTACTTTTGTTTTGTAGATTTAGCAGAGTAGCTTACCCTAGTGACTCTAAATGTAACTTCTTTTGCTCTAAGTATCAACCCATTTTCCTCTTGGACATTAAATGCTCAGAGGATGAAAATTTATATCACCTTCTAATCTTGACAGTGCCTTAATCAGTCCAAGTTCGCTTGAAAAAATAAATGATGTATAGGTGATAGATTTATGCATATGCATATGTATGTGTGTGTTTATGTGTGTATGTATACAGATAGATAGATAAAGGTTCTATGTAATAAGCTATATACATGTCTGTAGTCGTGTGATTTATTATATATGTATTGCAATTTATTGGGGAAAAGATGGGCTCACACAGTTCCAGAGGCTGAGAAATCCAGACTTTGCAGTTGGCAAGTTGCCATTCAGCAGACCTGATGGTACAGTGTGCCTTTGCAGCCTCGCACTTTCCCAGCCTAAAGATAGGCAGAGAGCAGAGTCTCCCTACTAGAGAAGCCAGTGTTTCCTCCTTTGACACCAGGATAAGTGCAAATCCTGTATCCTCCAAGGGGGATGGGAATTCCCGTCAAGCAGAACACAAAGGACCTTTGCAGCAGATTCCAGGTGGGTGTCCTCTGATCTATATGGAGACAGTGTCAGTGGGTTGAGGGCTCAGTCTCTAGACTGCCTCTCCCTATTTAGATGCCAATTACACATCCAGGCTGCTTTTTTACATATGTGTCTGCTGGACCAGGGCCAGCTATGAACTGGGGGGCCCCACAACTGCTTCCTGAGGCTCAAGTAATTTGAGTGGCTTATACTCACCATTCACTGCTTTCAGGCTATTAGAAATGACACTGGTGAGCAGATGCAGAAGTTGTCTTACTAGAAGGGGAACAGAGTTTCCCTGCCCTCTCTAGGTGTACCCCTCCTTCTACCCCGCGGAAGCCTTCCGGGCTTTGGGCTCTATTCTGTGGGGTTTTGTGAGACTTCATTCCATAGGCATGACTGAAGCACAGGCAGCTGTGTTGAAATGTGGTTGGACAGAAAGGAAATGAACTAATGCTAGCAGGCTGAATGGGGAACCCCAGCAATTCATCTTGCCTCTTCAGCAGGCCTCAGGACAGAGGAGAGCCTTCTGACCCATCAGACAAAGCTGCACCGAAGGTTATTTGTGGCTAGCATCAACACAGAAAGTTAGGTTAGGTTTCTGTCTCTTGCAAGGGGAAAGAGAAATTGGAGTCTAGAAGAACAGAGAATTAGATAATTCTTACATCCTGCCTTGTGGGTAGGAGTTTAGGGCCAGGATCTATGGATGGTAACTCCTGTGTCTGAGGAGATACATATGGGCACACTGTACTTGGAGACCCCCTGGAGGAAGGCACTTCACTTCGCCTTCCTCAGTCTAGATTCAGATGCTGATCATCTGGGAAGGTCCTTTCCTGCACCTCAAGAATGGCGTTGACTTGTAGGCAGCATGTGGGCCTATCAGGTGGCTCGTGGAATTCACCTTCACAGACTGGGCTTAACTATAGTCTACGGCTATTGTTTTGTAGTGTAGTTTGGCCTGTTTTTTTTTAAGATTTATGCATATGAGTACACACTGTAGCTGTACAGATAGTTGTAAGCCTTCATCTGGTTGTTGGTTGTTAGGAATTGACAGTTTTTTTTTTTTTTTTAGGACTTCTGCTCGCTCTGGTTGACCTCACTCGCTCAGGGCCAAAGATGTATTTATTATTATAAATAAGTATACTATAGCTGTCTCAGACCCACCAGAAGAGGGCATCAGATCTCATTACCGGTGGTTGTGAGCCACCACGTGGTTGCTGGGATTTGAACTCAGGACTTTGGGAAGAACAGTTGGTGCTCTTACCCGCTGAGCCATCTCACCAGCTGTTTTTATGTAGTCTTTCGAAAAGCTCTAGCTCCCTTCCTGCTGAAAAGGTAGCTTGCGAATGGGGGAAGGGAGGGTTAAGAGCACTTGTTCTTATGGAGGAACTAGGTTCAAATTCAGTCTTCGGTTACTTCAGTTCCAGGGGATCTGATACCTTCTTCTGAACTCGGTGGGCCATGCACAAACTGGTGAGACACACCTATAGAGCACTCATACGCTTAAAATAAAAATAAAGCCCCAGTCCACTTGACTATTGGAATCATCTGAATTTAATTGGTTTAGCTAAGATTGTTAGTTGGCCAGCACTGAATAAAAGTTGGATTAAAGTGAATGGTGGTTCTCTATTTTGTGAATATGAGACATAATATTTTCGTGTGTCTGGATTAATTTTGTTTTTAGTATTATGCTATGCTTATTTTCTTTCATCATATTTGTCTTGAGGTGGTAGTAGGATTTCTAACACTCAAACGTAAGTCAGTTTGACAAACTGTCAAATCTCTGGAGTGGCTAGTTTCCCGAAGAGATTAGCAATTCCCAGAGCAATTTGCAAAAGCCAAATTGATTGACGTGGTATTTTGTCAACAAGGTCTTGAGTAGATCAGTGTGCAGCAGGAGAAATGGACCTGGGTTTGTGAGTGTCCTTCCTGCTTCTCTCGGGAACCTCCTTGTCCTGGCCTGTAAGGCCCTCACTATACCTAGGACAGCTAGACTAGCCTGACCGGACCGTAATTGTTTTTGTGGCTTGTTTCTTTGTTTCTTTGGAACTGTGTTGTAATGAAGGAATGGGGAATGTGGTTGGACCTGTGCTTTTGTTACTGTTGGTCTTTATCTAAATGACTTCTAGACAGGTCCTCCTTATAAAACAGCCCAATTTTGAGTTAAATCTGAGAAAATTGTATTAAATTGGACCGATCTAGGTAGTTGAGCTAAAAGAACTGTTTAAATGAAAACATCCAGGAAACTGGGCTTGGTTCCCAGTGGTCCTACCTTAAGACTCTCTTTACTCTCAGACCCTGAGTGTGTTCATTGTCCCTTCACACCAGGGGCAGTGTGGCCTTCCCTGCTTGTATTTTCCTGTGACATTTGCTCCTCTCATTTAGCATTCTTATCTATCTAAAATGCTGAAAATTGTTTTGGACTATCCCTTCACTTTTGGAGTAGCGCATTCCTTAAAGTATCCTGTCTTGAATATTTTGATATTTACGTTTTTTGGGTTTTTTTTTTTTTGTTTGTTTTGTTTTGTTTTGAGTGACAGTGTTTCTCTGCATAGCCTTGGCTATTCTGGAACTTGCTTTGTAGACCCCAGGCTGGCCTCAGACTCAGAGATCTGCCTGCCTCCACTTCCTAAATGCTGGAGAATATTTGCATTTTTTAATCTATTCTAAGACTACTCTCTTTATTACTAATATCCTGTTGTTGGAAAGTAGTTCAGTTTTCATATTTCCATCTTTCACTGCCGATACAGAACATTTATGCACTTTGACTTAGCTGAAGTCTTTTGATTGATTCCTTTACTGTTGTGTTTATTGTCTCTGGACCTGTCTCTTCTTGGTTACCTGAAGTTGTCAGGAGCTGTTTCTTCCATCACCTCAGACTGTTGTGTCTTCAAATGCTCTTTAAGCAGCCAGCCATGGTTTTGAATTAGCGCATCATAAATGTTCCCCGTATTTTGTTCTTAAATCCATTTCAGTACTCCCGTTATTCGGATTTATACTTTTGCATCATTAAAGATGCAAAAAAAAGTTAATTAAGGAAATTAATTAAACATGTGTTAATGACCGAGGCATTTTGATGAGATTTTATTTTAAGGATTTCATTTATTTATTTTATATATATGATGAATACACTGTAGCTGTCTTCAGACACACCGGAAGAGGGTAGCGGATCTCGTTATAGATGGGTGTGAGCCACCATGTGGTTGCTGGGAATTGAACTCAGGTACCTCTAGAAGAGCAGTCAGTGCTCTTAACTGCTGAGCCATCTCTCCAGACCTTGATGAGCTTTTAATAGAGAAATTTTTCTAAATGTTAATTCCCTCAGTTATTTTTTTTTTAAGATTTATTTATATGAGTAAGTCCATTGTAGCTGTCATCAGGCACTCCAGAAGAGGGCATCAGATCTCCTTACAGATGGTCGTGAGCCACCATGTGGTTGCTGGGAATTGAACCTAGGACCTCTGGAAGAGCTGTCTTAACTACAGAGCCATCTCTCCAGCCCTCCCTAAGATATTTTAATGAAAAACAATTGTATTCACAAAACAGTTGCTTACGGAGTGGTGAGTTGAGAGGCGGAATTGCTGGGAAGAGCAAGCCTGAGGCTGGCGACTAATTATGCAGGTGTGGTCTCCCCTGGCAATGGGAGCTGAAATAGAACATCCTGTGTCTGGTACCCAGCTGCTTATCACATCTTCAAAGACGTTTTCCTAGGCCACACTCAGATAGGAGTGAAATTATTTGGTATACGGGAGGGGAGGAAAGGCCGCATGTGTTGTGAACACAGAGTTCAGTTTTACTGGAAACCGAAAGGGGATTTATGACTGGGCCGGTTGGAGTTTTCTTTTGAGGGCTGATTCCCCCCCCCCCCCCCCCCCCCCCCCCCCCCCCCACACACACCTCCCTTATGTGAAGCCTTGTGACTACTTCAGTATCTCTTCTTTCCTTTTAGAATTCTGGCTGATGCCTAAGGACTTTAACTAGATAGTATTGACTTTGGCTTTTGTATAGATGTTGTTCACAAAGTTAACAAAGGGGAAAAAAAGCCCCTGGTGAACAGCTCAGTTAAAGTGTTGATATTCTTTGCTTCAGGTTAGCTTTTGCAGAGGAGTGGGAACCAGCTGAAGACCTGGGGGTTGGGAGCCATGCAGGCTGGCTTTCCACCCTTTTCCTTTTTCCAGTGAGCAGGAAAACTGGATATTCTTTTCAGTGCCCTTCAGGGAAAGGTCGTTTTGGGAGAAGAGGGACTATCTGTGCATTATTAAATCAGTGTGTGTGTGTGTGTGTTTGTGTGTGTGTGTGTGTGTGTGTGTGTATACATGCCTGCTTGTGAACCTGTGTGCCACAGTGTGTGTGTGCAAGAGAGATCAGAGAAATAAGAACTCTGTTCCTTTACAAAATGTTGACTGAAGTAGTTGTCTGGCTGAATGTGGGTGTGGCTTTGGCATAAAAATCTTATTTTCGGTTCCATTTTAAATAAAAGTTTCATGTATTTTCAATTTGGTAAGAAGGAAAAGCACACAGACATGGCTTTTCTTTCTTTCTTTTTTTTTCCTAGCCAGTTGGTAAAATAATATGGAAGAATAGTTTCTATCCAGAGTTTTCTCTGTGAGTGCTTACAACAGTGATATCCAAGTTCCGTTATAAAAAATGACGTACATAATTTGTTAACCTCACCAGTGAGAGTAAGACCACTACCATAATTGTGAGCCAAACCTGAAGCAAGCTTTAATGAGGAGGATGGACTGTGGCTAGGTCCAGGCCTGGGTTCCCAGAAAATGGCCACATTTTGCAGAGGCTTAAAAAGGCAAAACTTGAAGTCCAGCATATTTCCTCTTTGGTCCAGTCAGGGGCAAGCATACATCCTGACACAGTCCTTCCTGTGTAGCTCCCACTCACCTCCAGTCAAGCATATCAGTGCAAACAAACTTGTTTAGGGGCACAAAAACTTATGGCTTGTTATTTTCCAAGAACCATAGCCCCCGTCACTCTAAGTATTGCCTGTCCCCCGTCACTCTAAGTATTGCCTGTCCTTGGGCAAGTGGGGTTACAGGTTAACTTTGGCTCCTATATATCCTGTCTGTATTGGCATGAACTGGTTTATTTAAACACCATTTCTACAGATAGTTTCTGTTACTTGGTAAAGAGCTTACTGAATGGGGTGTACTAGCCAGGGTTTGAATGTAAGGGTCTGGAGTTCATAATGGGTGTATGATTGCTGAGGGTCATAGTCGCCCTCTGTAGGCACAGGTAGGATGACTTGTAGCTTTGCTTATTTATCCAGGGGGACAAAGGACATTGCCTGCAGGAGACACAGGTGAGGCAAGCTCTTTTGCCATTTTTTTTTTTTTTAAACGGCCCAGGGGAAGGAGTGGCCAGCGGTAAGAGTTTTTTCATTAAACGTTGCTGTTCACAGAATACTTACAAATGGCATGGTATTTACTTAACTGGTTTCACATCTATATCCTAAATTAACCTCAGTCTAAGGAGGAGTATTCATTGTATAATTCACAGTGTCTGCCTTTCCTTTTGATCTTAGGACCTTCTTTCTGAGCCGAGTTAGAGAGTGAGAAGGCAGAAATGAGGGTAGCAGGTAAGCTCTTTATTTAATCTGGTGAAAATATTGTTCTATTTTTTAATTTGTTTTATAACCTGCTTGCTCACTAATGGCTAAAGGAAGAGGACACATGGTTCATTAATGCTTTCTCATCTTTCATCTTTCTCCCTTTAACTTCCCTCTCGTGTGTGTGTGTATGTGTGTGTGTGTGTGTGTGTGTGTGTGTGTGTGTGTGTGTCTGTCTGTCTGTCTGTCTGTCTGTCGGGATGGGTTCTTGCTTCCTAGTCCACACTGGTTTTAAGCTATTGTCCAGCCTCAGGTGCCGTCAGAGCTGTAGTTTTGGAAAGTTAAGTACCAGGCTGAAGTAAGCTAATTCATATTTAGCCTTTTTATTTTATGTAATCAACAAATCGCTACTTGTACATTTAGTAGGTATTATGTATGTTTTTGTAGATTTGGCATATGGAAATTATGCCAAATATTATTTATTTTTAATGAGGTAAGCAAATTTCCCTAATAGTTCATAAAAAACACCCAAAGAATAGTTGTGAAGATGGAGAGAATGACTTTTTCTTGCTAAGTTAAAAAAAAAAAAAGAAAAGGAATTGTAAAATAGAACTTTTACCTGTGTGAGGTTAAGTGTAACATACACAAAGAATTTACTAAAATGTGGTTTTGCTTTGATTTTTTTTTTTTTTTTTTAGTCTAGGTATGAATCCAGGACATTAAAGCAGTATCAAGTAGTATGTTGTTTAAATTGACAGACGTTGGTAGATGTCCGTAGTATGGATGTAGGTATTGGTAAGCATCTTTAAAGGGTAGACACATAAATACTCAGTTGGCCTTTCCCTACCTGCAAGGGAAAACTTGCTTGTCCTCTGCCGCCTCCAGCCAGAGCCCTCTACCCGAAGCACCTTGCTCCGAGGAATTCTGCTAACTCTGCTACAGGAGAAAACAGCTTTTTTTCCAACAGCAAGATAATTAGTCTTTTTGGTTTTTTGAGACGGGGTTTCTCTGTATAGCCCTGGCTGTCCTGGAACTCACTCTGTAGACCAGGCTGGCCTCAAATTCAGAAATCCTCCTGCTTCTGCCTCCCAAGTGCTGGGATTAAAAGCGTGTGCCACCACTGCCTGGCGACTTATTCTTAATTGTCACTTTCTTACAAGCAAACCCAGTGTTCCCCTAGAGTTGTTTATCAAAGGTATCCAAAGTTGAAGCGGGTGGACAAACAGCTCTTTTTAATTTTTTAATAGTTGTATAGACTCAAGCAGAGTGGGTCAAATCCCATGATTGCTAAACCAAGTTAACCGAAGGTTGCTACACATGCTTTTGTAAAAACTTGAAAAATTAGACTCTGCTGTGAAGTTCCGGAGCATCATTTCTTAGCAGTTATGTGCTTGTGGGGTAGGAAGGCTCCAGAAACAAGAGCTTGTTTGTATTCTAAAAACAAAAACCATGTCACACTCTTGTGTTTGCTCTGCATTTTCTTTCTGTTTGTTCTTAGGTTCAGCAGGACGATGTGTGACCTCAGTCTCCTGAGGATTTTTAAATAAATACCCTGTTCAAGTGTGATGACTAGAGCAAGTTCTTGTTTTGCACATAGACCTAAATGCACTCAGTTAAATGAACTTCATCAGCTAGCTCTTGTGTTTGTACTTTTCTTGGCATAGGTCTGGGAGCCTGTGATAGGCTCTAAGGGCAGTTAGTTACGAGTTCACTGCTTTGAGCTAATTAATATCTTCTAAATGAAAATTCTTTCTGGTTGCTTTGAGACGCTCACATAGCCTGAAATGTAATGATCTTTGGTTTATAAGTGTGGGAACAGACTCAAAGCAGTGCTGTCAGTGGCTAGATGGAAAACGGAATGCCACACCGAGTCAGCAATGGCGGTTGTGGTTGTGATATCTTAAGCCCCTTCCAAGGCCAGCGTTGGATGTTGGGACCGACCCTAGAGACCATATTCTGTGGCAGGCTCCTGGAGTCTACCACTGTAGAGTCTGAGAGTGTCTCTGCTGCTCACTTTTCTGACTCTTGGAGCATCTCTTTCTTTCTTGTTGCAGACCAGAGTGAACAGGTCCTGCTCTAAGACTCAGGGCTGGGGCTGGAGAGATGGTGAAGAGCACTCTGCTCTTGCTGCAGAGGGACAAGGTTCAGTTCCCAGCACCCGCACAGTGACTCTGAACCGTCTGTAACTAATTCGGGGGACCTGACACACTCTTCTGACTTCCACGGGCCCCAGGCGTACACATTCCCATGTGTACACTCAGGCAGAAACACTGACGTGTGAAGTTAAGATACGGAAATCTTGAAAAGGAAAATACCCCATTAATGTGACCCTGAGCAAGTTCAGCCTTGAACAGTGCAAGTTTCATCCATCTGCTTTAGGAGACAGGGAGGGCTTGTCCTCTGTTTTAAATGCCCATGACTGCTAGCTGTACGTGAGGGGATGCTAGAAAAATCTCTGTACCTTCCTCCCAACTCGGTTGTGAATCTAAAACTGCTCTAAAATAATATGTGACCTAGCACGCGATCACCTTCACCTAGCATCTGTCAACGTCAAGCCATGTCTTACTTGGCAAAAACAGTGTGTGCCACCTGCCGTAGTCATTCGTCTATTTAGCGTGTATGTGTTGAGAGCATGCTTTTAATGAGAAGGCGGTCCAAACCAAATGGAAGTTTGCTTGCTTATATATTAAAATATAGGCAGCTAGTAGTTGCTCTAAAAGGCAGGAAGAGCAGACTTTGGAGGGAGAGGTGAGGTGGAAGAGGAGAGAAGGATTAAGCGGTTGGACATACTCATTCCCTCTTCATTCCTGAATTATAATAGACTTTTTTTTTTTTTTTTTAAAGAGCAGTTTTGGATTCACAACCAAATTAGGAGGCAGGTACTGAGATTTTTCTAGCATCCCCTCATGGATAGCTATGAATAGAGTATCTCTAAATAGTGCTGAGGAGGTTCTAGATGTGGCTGGCTTTCAGCATGGGCGGCCTTTCCAAACATCTTCAGTTCCTTCCTGCCCTCCCCTCCTAGAATATAGACCCTTCTTTGGGGTCTCTATGAGATTAGATCTACTTTTTTTTTTTTTAAATTTGTCCTTACTGCTGTGTTGATTTTGACAGAAGGATGTGTCATTAGTGTTAGAATGGGGTGCTGTGTGGAACGCTAAGTTTTGCAGGGAGGCTTGCGTTCTGGACCATGTGCAGCCACTGGCTTATCTGTAATCTTAGGGGAATTACTTCATCTCTGGGACTTTTTCTTTTCTCTTCAAGGTTAAATAACTGCAGATTCCATCTACCTCTTTCCCATCAATAGAGATTTAAACCTGCACTATTAGTATGAGTGAGCAATCGAGAGATTGGTTAAGACACAAATAAATGAATACTGTTTCTGAATAAACACTCAAGGTCTCTGAAGTCCAGTAGTTGAAAAGGAAGCCACTCAGCTGTTGGGCCACTCCCTTTTTACCTTGCACTTTTATGGTTTGCTCCCTAGTGGTACCTAGGAGTCAGAGATGACTCACAGTAAACAGATGTGACAGTGATGGCTATTATAAGGTAGTCTGACACCCTGAAGATACAAAGTCAAAAGCTGGGGAGCAGGTGTTCCTGGAGCTTATCACACAGCCAATGACTGTGATAGCCAAGCCTGTCCTGCAGGGAAAAGTCCTGTGTTGACCTAGGTATTAAGCAGTAGGAGGAGGGTGGGGCTTGCGGTTCCCCGTGGGTTTTAAGGTAGCTCCAGGAGATGGGTTGGTGATAGAACAGTAAGCTTGCTACATTTCATGTCAACTCTTTACTTCCTGCATGTCCTGGCCTTGGCATCTCCAGAAGGGTTTTGTATCATCCCTGGAGGGCATTGCTCTGTAGGGATTGGAAAGGGTGTAGTCCTGCAGGCTTGGCAGTGTTCCATTCACCAGGACTTGATGGTAGATAACTCTCTATCCTTCCCATTCCCCTCCCCCACACTGCCCCAAATCCCCCTAGACAGGTGTCTCAGGTCTTCCATCTGAGAGTTGATTGAGAAAGAAATCCCTTGATTTGGTGGGTATCAGTAGAGTCATTGTAATTCCAGTAACATTAAGGTCATGGGATGACCAAATAGAACTGTACCGTCTTCACGCTTTTGTAGGAATGTAGTATCTGTGTAGCAGAAATGCCCTTCGTTGGCTTATAAAACCATGCTGAGTTGCTTCTGCCTTTTTTCCAGGAGCAGCAAAGTTGGTGGTGGCCGTGGCAGTATTCCTACTGACCTTCTATGTTATTTCTCAAGTATTTGAAATTAAAATGGATGCGAGTTTAGGAAATCTATTTGGTAAGTTTCACACCCTCCCCCAACTTTATTCCTTTTGTTGTCATCTATCTTATTTTATTTATTTATTTTAGTACGGACTTTATACTTTCTACTTTTTTGTATGTGGAAAATGTTTTGATTGTGAATCTCCCATTACATTGTTTCCTCTTCCCATTCTTATTCCCATCTAGTCCACACCCTCCTAGTTTCATGTCCTACTTTTTGGAGCCTATTCAGTTTAGCCTTGTTCCTGTGAACATGACTTTGGGTTGTTTCCTGGAGCATGGGCACCTTGCCCGTGGCTACACCACCGAAGACAGTGGCTCTCCTTCCTACTGTAGCAGTGACAAAGTTCCAGTGGCTTCTCAGGGATGGGAAGTATGTCACAGTTTCCGCCCCATCAGTGACTGAGTGTTGCAGTCCAGTCTTCGGCAGGCAGTCACAGCTGATGGGATTTCCTGAGTGCTGTGGCCATGCTATGCCTCGGACACAGTACTTCTCAGTTCCCCACCCCTTTAAATTCTTTTCTGCTTTCTCTTCTCCAAGGCTATCTGAGCTTTCAGAGAGGATGGTATGGGTGTCCTGTATAGGGCGGGGTGCTCAACAGTCATAATCTTGTAGTCTGTTGACTAGTTATTGAGTTTCTTGAGTTAGCTGTCACCTACTGTAGAACAACTTTATTCTTTATTTTGTGTGTGTGGACAGGTTTTTTTTTTTGCCTGCATGTATGTCTGTGTACCATATACATTCATGTGCCTGGTGCCATAAGAGGCCAGAAGAGGGCATCAAATCCCCTAGAACTTGAATTACAGACAGTTGTGAGCTATTGTGTGGGTGCTAGGAATAGATCTTGGGTAATCGGGAATGGTAGTTAGTACTTTTAAGTGCTAAACTACCTCCTAGCCTCAGAATCTTATTTTTTTTAATGAATTAAACTAACTTTATATCCCGATCAACTGTCATTCCTCTCCTCCCATTCCTTTCCCTCCCTCCCCCATCCACTCCTCCTCTTTTTCTCCTCAAAGGAAAAAAAAAAGGTGGGGGGGACCTCCCATAGATATCAACCAACCTTTGCATATCAAGTTGCAGTAAGACCAGGAGCAACTTCTTCTACTGAGGCTAGATGAGGCAGCCCAGTAGCGGGGAAGGATCCCAAAGGCAGGTTACAGAGTTAGAGACATCCCCTGCTTCAGCTGTCAGGGCTCGCAGATGAAGACTAAGTTACTCAACTGTAGTACACATAGGTGTAGAGGGCCTAGGTCAACCCCATGCATACTCCCTGGTTGGTGGCTCAGTCTCGGTGAGCCTCTACAGGCCAAGGTTAATAGATTCTGTAGGTTTTCATGTGGTATCTGACCCCTCTGGCTCCTACAAGCCTTCCTCCCCGTCTTCTGCAGGATTCCCCAAGCTCTACCTAGTGTTTGGCAGTGGCTCTCTGCATCTGTTTCTATCAGCAGCTAGGAGAAGCCTCTCTGAGGATGTTTATGCTAGGCTCCTGTCTGAAAGTCTAGCAGAATATCATTAGCAGCGTCAGGGCAGGGCTTTCTCTCCTGGCTCAAACTAGTAATTGGTTGGCCATTTGGTCAATTTCAGTTCCATTTTTACCCCGGCACATCTTGTAGGCAGGACAAATTGTAGGGGTAGAAGGTTTTATGCTTGGGTTGATGTCCTAATACCTCCATTAGAAACCTTAAGTGGTTATGGTAGATGGTGGTTGGTTAAGGATCCAAATCCCTCATCGCTAGGAGGCTTAGCTAGGCTCACCCTCATAGATTCCTGAGAGTTTCCATTGCCCTAAGTTTTTAGCTCATCCTGGAGATGCCCACGCCCGCCCCCGAAATTGTCTCTCCCTCCATCCTCCTTTCCCCAACTTGATCCCCCCTGTTCCCATCCCCACCCCTCACACATCCCCCAGTGTTTATTTCTCATGTTCAATGGTATTAATGTGTCTAGGTCCATACTCCCCCTCCCCCACCTTGTTGAAAAGAACAGGCTTCTAAAAGATAGCAACCAAACATGACAAAATAAAATAGAGTAAGATAAAACAAACGTTGGACAAGACAAACCAAGAGAAGGAAAAGAACCCAAGCTTTTTTTGTTTGTTCATTTTTTGAGACAGGATTTCCTCTATTTAGCCTTGGCAGTCCCTGAAACTCACTCTGTAGACCAGGCTGGCCTTGAACTCAGCCTGCCTTTGCCTCCCAAGGCTGTTGTCTTCCAGGTTATCCTTCCACCTGACACTTTGGCAGTGCCCTGTAGTTATGAAAATTAGGTCATCTGCTCGCCTGCAGGCTTGAATTCTGTAATTGCAGCCCTGGGGAAAATCTTTCGGTTGTGATGGGTATTGGATACAAATAAACTAACCTTGTATAAAAGTGCTTCTTGAGAGTTTTCTTTGCCTTCAAGCACCTCCTCAGCTAACACACGTTCCACGGAGGGACATTTACCCAGAAGCCTGATGACTAACAAACAGATTTCCATGACAGTATTTTTAACTAAGTAGCAGTTCCAGGTTTGACTTCTGAAATTTAACAAGCAAAATGATTTGATTTTTTTCAAATTTTTTTTAAACATCTGTTTTTACTATTTTATGTATGTGGGTGTTTTGCCCACATGGATATCTGTGCAGTACCCTTTTACGTGGTGCCTGAGTCTATAGTGAGCCTCCACGTGGGTGCTGGGAGTGGAACCCAGATCCTTTGCAACAGTAAGTGAGCCAACTCTCCAGTCTTATAGTCACTCAGCCCTTCCTTTTCTGAGGCTGTCTACTGAAAGAATAGTCAACACCTCTCGTACTTTCTGGAATTGGCTTTTTTAAAAAGCCTAGATGATATCAGCAGGGTCTTTGATAGATAGACTTAGGCTTGAACCTCTCTTGTCAGAAGAATTATTCTAAAGGTCTCTAACCTGCCACTGTGCTCCAGGAATGACTGGTGTCCTTTCTGTACATAGTCACCCTTTAGAAGTGGTGTAGCTGCCTGGGTGCTACACGAGATGATTTTAAAACCTAGTTCTGGACCTAGTTCTGAGCAGGATTGCTCAGTGGGGAAATAATACTTGTTACCAAGCCTGACTTCTTGAGTGCAATTCCTAGGCCTTACATGGTAGAAGGAGAGAACTGACTCTTGTAAGTTGTCCTCTGAGATTTCTACATGTATCCCTTGGCATGCCTGTACCCATATATATACACCATATGCATACACGTTGTATGCATATACCTCAATAAGTAAATGTAATGAGAAATTAAAAACTAAAAAATAAAAGCTACCTCCACCAATCACAGCTATGACCTAAAACAAACACACAAGTCAACTGTTCTGTCCTCGGTTTCCTTATCTCTGAAACTCGATGACCACCTCAGTAACTATCCAGAAGTACTTGACAGAGCTAGCACATAGGGATGAGTGGTGGTGTTTAGCACTGCTCCGATCTTCCTCTCCCATATCCTACTACCAGAATAGATCAGATGACTTTTCATATAAATTAGCCCAGCCCGGGTCAGGAGGATGGGAATTCATGATTTTAACAGTGTTCCTTCCTAGGAATTTAAACACCTGAGTCTCGTGATCCATTTTTTCTTTTATTAATTAATTATTTAATTAATTATGTTTGGTTTATGTGTTTTGAGACAAGGTTTCTCAGTGTAGCCTTGGCTATCCAGTTTGTAGACCCGGCTGGCCTCAAACTCAGATCCACCTTTCTCTGCCTCCTGAGTGCTGGGATTAAAGGCATGTACCACCTTCGCCTAGTTAATTGTTTTTTTTTTTTGTTGTTGTTGTTAATTGCATTAATTAGTATGGTGTATGTGTTATATACATATTTGTATATGAGTGTCGGTATACATGTGTATAGCACGTGAGTGGAGGTCGGAGGACCACCTGGGAGAGTCCTCTCCTTCCAGCATCTGGATCCACGCGCTTGGTGTCCAGCCCACTACCCATTGTGCCTTCCCATCCTTCTTAAAGACAGACTGAAGTTGAGCATGTCTAGTCTTCATATTGCTGATTTTGTTCTGGGAGTTAGTTTTTCATTCAAAAGAGTGAAAGCATAGGATCAAATCTCTGTGATTAAACCAGGAAATGGAAAGAGTAAGCTAGGGAAACCCCAGCACCCGAGTGTATGGTTGTTCCCCTCTCTGTACCCCTCCGCCTTTTCTGTTTTGTTATTTGCTTGTTTGAGTCTGTCTTTCCATGGGGATCATGTCTGTGCTTAGGTTATGGAGTTGGGGAGGCTGTTTCGCTGTGTCTGGTGCATTACTCTTTCCCTCCGTTGTAGCGGCGTGAGTTTAGTGGTGCATACTATTCTCCTGAGTGTTCTCCTGAGAGGTGAAACTGCTGACTTGCTTTCTTCTCTTTAAACATCTAGACACTCTCTTTCAGCTTTAACTTTCTGTTCCATAATTTGAATAGCAAACTTACAGGAAATTCACAGTTATCAAAAATAGTACAGAAGTAAAAACTAAGTGCCTATTTATAGTCAGACAGCTGGCCAGCTTCTATCACTGTGTACTAATTAAGCCAAATCAGGAGCCAGCTGCCCACGGTACTTTGATGACCCTTGCTCACATTTCTTGGACTGGGATCAGACACTGGTGTGTTACAGAGCACCAAGCATAACTGTGAGGGAGGACAGTTGAGACCCACTCTGGGGGCTAAGAGTTGACCTTTGCTGTTCCTTGACCTGATGAAAAAACTCTCAGTAGCAGTATTAATATCATTATGCCCAGTACATTTCTGTTCTTGAGAAATCCAGGTTCCCCAACATTTACCTTCTTGTTGTACTTCCAAATCCTTGCCAAACTCCCAAGATGGGTTTACGAGCATTGTCCAAGGCTGTGTGGGTACCCAGCACTGCCCAACAGCGGCAACAGGAACAGTAATAGGAGCTGTGGCAGCAGCATTTAAATATCATGTTCACCAACACACGTCTGAAATCTTTTAAAGCTATATTTTCAGGCTAACTTTTTTTTTGTTTTGCTTTGTTTTTTGTTTTTCAAGACAGCCCTGGCTTTCCTGTAACTCACTCTGTAGACCAGGCTGGCCTCAAACTCAGAAATCCTCCTGTCTCCCAAGTGCTGGGATTAAAGGCGTGCACCACCACTGCCTGCCCAGCCAGGCTAACTTTTTTGAGTAGGATTCAAATTTGCAGTAAATAACTAAATAAAATAATAAAGTTTAAAATGACGTTTCAGTGACAAAACACTGCTCTCCAGGTTTTCAGTACACACTTGCCCATAATGAATGACACAGTAGAAAGGTACCCCTTCTCTGAAGTGATATTGGTGTTTACTGTAGATGAGCAGTCATTTAGACACACATTGCCTAGGCTTATTAGAAGCTTTACTATGTTGAAAGTAGGTAGTTGTCAATGAGCCTGTGCTTTCTAATAATATTAACTGTTTCTCTCCTTAGCTCGATCTGCGCTGGACTCAGCCATTCGCTGTAAGTCTCTCATCTTGGTTTTTTTTTATAAGTACTTTATCCTGTGTGTGGCCATTCGAAGGCTTTTATCCAGGGAGTGTGGGCAGGTTGTGAACAAATCCCCGAAGGAGATAAGTTGAGTTGGATGGCCGCTTCTCATAGATTCCTCATTCTTAATAGGCGTTTGCTCTTTACTTTGGTTTAGACCCATGGTGTGAGCACAGATGATGTTTAGCAAATAGAAGGGTCATCTGCAGCTGATGCCTGGATGGATGGAAGGACCAACCTTTTACTCATCCTGGTTTTGGACTAGACAATGCAAAGGAACCAATTAAAAAGCCTCAGGCAACCTGAAATTGAAAGATAACTTCAAGAATAGTTAAATAAAATCTGCCTTAATTAGCAAGATCGCATGGCATGGTCCGTTTCCGTCGGCTTAGCGCATTCCTCAGGAGCGTCCGAATCGTGCCCTTGAGCCTTTTTATATCGGAGGCTTTCCCTTTCTTCCTGCTTTCCTTGCTGTTTTGATACCCTCAGAGAAAAAAGTTCTGGCAGGTTTTAAAAGTGTTTAACATTTATTTATATTTAAGTATGTGTATCTCTCCTTTTTAACTTAATTTTTAAAATATGTGTGGTGTACTGCCTGCATGTATGTATGCGCACCACATGTGTTCCTGATACTCAGAGTTGCTGGAGAGGGCATGTGATTCTTTGGAACGAGAGTTATAGATGATTGATTATGTGGGTGCTGGGAGTTGAACCTGGGTCCTCTGGAAAAGCAGCCATTTCTCTTTATCATTGAGCCCTTCCTCTAGCCCCTAACTAGGTATACCTTAATGTCTTATGTATATGTTTTCATGTGTCTGGTTTGATATCTAAAGCTACCTGATTATGAAATCTTAATTTGTTTGCTAAAGAATCTCAAACGTGTTTCTGTTCTCCCTGAAGCTACGAAGCCTCCCAGGTACAAGTGTGGGATCTCAAAAGCGTGCCCGGAGAAGCATTTTGCTTTTAAAATGGCTAGTGGAGCAGCCAATGTAGTGGGACCCAAGATCTGCCTGGAAGACAATGTGTGAGTATTGGCTGGCTTGGAGCTCGAGCTCGAAGGTTGGGTATTGAGTGACAGCCGGTGGACTTAAGGGTAATGGCGACGTTCTGAAATGCTTTTGCTAACAGCTAGTAATTTTGGTTACCATTGTATGATTGTTTTTCCTCCCCTATACATTAAAGAGAGTGACCAAGAGACCTGCATTTTTTGGCTTTGTATATGGATGCAGATGACTGTTTTCATTTGATTCGTAAGTATTGGAAAAATATTTAACTCATTTAAATTCATTAAAATAAAGGCATTTCTCTAGTTGACATATTTCAAGTGCTCAATGTCCCCACATGGCTACTGGCCACCAATTCCATATAGAAAACGTTTGTATCAGAGCAAAGTCCCATTGATAGCTTTTCCCAGAGCGATGAATGCTTCCCATGTTAGGCCAGAGGTTTTCATATTTGATGCTTGGGTGTTGCTTACACTCACTCTGCTCTGGGTTGAGCTGAGCGGCTCCCAGGTTGCAGTGCTGCTCTACGTGGGATGCTTGTAGGCTTGTCATCGTACCTTGCCAGCTGTCACAAGTTCCTGCCTCTGACATTGCAAAGCCTCCTTTTAGTTGTTCTTCATCCGATTGCCTAGAAAACATAGGGACATGAGCTCATATGACATTCATGTAAAATAATGGCTATGACGTCAGGCTACGAAGTCTAAAGAGTAAGACAACATACAGTTAAAAAGGGCAGACTGGGCCTTTTCTCCCAGCTCTTTATGTGTGAATTTTAGGTAGAGCCTCTAAGTTAAAATTTCAGTGAACTGCAAAAGGATTGGCCTTGTAAACCAATAATTTCTTGCAAAATTGATGCTTGCAAGCTCTGCTCATTTTTCCCACATGCTAATGGACAGCCATCAGTTACATTCTGACTTTTCAGTACCCCAGATCTGTTGAATGACACAGCAGGGCGTGCACATTTTGAATGTTTCTAGTCTTTAGAAACACTCCCCTTTGTCTCACTAAAGAGTCCAAGTCTGAGTCTAAATAATGGGACAAGAGTTCTTTTGGAATACCTTGCCCACAGGCAGTCTGCGGACTTATACTCCGCCTCTTTGAAGCCCGGAGTTTAATGCAAGGAGGACATTAAACCCTTTTCCAAAGCCAGTTTTCCAACCGCAGTTACATAGGTCAGAAGATAAATGTTTGGCTTAGTATAACTGTCCTGGGCTGGCAGCCAGATCTTTTGGTTCTAGCGTGGTGGGCATGTCATGTAGGATTTGTACTCTGTTGTAGTTTGTCCAACCAAAAAATTGAGGCTGCCCACTAATCAGCTGAATTTCAAGAATCATTCTGCCATTCCCACGAGAGATTAATAATTGATGAAATTTTATAGCTAGAGCTCAGGTTATGAAGCTGCTCCCTGTAGAAGGGCTTCATAACTGGCCAAGGATCTCTAGTGGGGAGACTGCAGGGACCAGTTCTTAGCCCTGTGCCTTTTCCTGTACAATTGTTTCTATATTGAAAACTTACTAGATTTTTAAACAATGCTAACGTAAAGAGACAGCTTGCCTAGGCGGCCATTTATTCATCAGGTGTTGGTTGAGTGTGCTTTCCCCTGTCATGGAATGTATAATCTAGCAGGGGTGACAGATACCTAAAGAGTGAATGCAACTCAGCTGATTGTCAGCCAGGACCCCAGCTGTGTGGGCGATGAGAGGTCTTCTCTGAGAATGAGTAAGGTAGAGTCTAATTGATACTGTCATTGAGAGGAAAGGGCTCAACTTTAGGTCAACTATTGAGCATAGATTCTAAGACACTGAGTGGGGCCTGAGAATCTCGGGATCAGGAGACAGCCAGAGGCAGAACAGACATTTCTGAACACCTCCAGACAGGAGGCACATTTTTGCAGGCCTTAAGGGAGGAAAAAGTTCTAGAAGTGAGTGGGCCAGGCCACACACGAACCTCTGAGCGTTGCAGGTCAAGGGTTCAGATAATTTTATAAGAGCATTGAGCAAGTTTTCAGACTCTGAACTGTGTCATGATCTCATTTGTATTGAAAAAAAAACTAATTTCATAGCTGTATAAGATGACTCACCTGGTGAAACAAAGAACAACGGGAAAGCCATGGTTAGTTGAGCCAGCTGTTTGACAGGGCATCTCTAATCATAACAAGTTTTTTTTTTACCCTACAAAATGTGCAAGTCCATAATAAAATATGTATGTCTCTACAGCTGTCTTGAGTACAGGAATTCACTGTAGAGACGGGCACTCCAGATTGCTGTCTGGACAGGGCTAAGTGTGCGCCCTATGCTATGTTTGTTGTTTATCATAGCTGTGGAGGTGCCAATTGCAGACCCAGGGCTTTGTGCCTTTCTAGTGCTCAGGCAAGCTACTAACTGGTGGCAGGTGTATGAGGTAAAACTGCAGTTGAGAGTGTATAGTGTTTATGCCATTTCCTTAAGTTTTTTTCTTTTTTTTCTCTAGAGGTGTGTGTAGTGGGCCAGAGGGCCTTTCACAGTCATAAGGAATAAAGTGTATGTTTTAATTGCTGTGACTACTCCTAATGTGTTGGTGTCTTGGGTGGTTTTTCCTTGATTGCGGGTTTTCCTTGCTTTAATCTGTTTAACTTGATAGGCTGCTGCCCCCTTGTGGGAAGCCCGCAGCACTGTGCGTCTTTATTGGACTATTAGAGCGTGTTCTGAGCCGATGGGGACAATCCATGTGGAAAGTCTCTGGGGCTTGATTATTAACCAACGCATTGGTTGTGACCAGCGCCTTTTGGGACCATCCAGTGTTCTTCTTCAGGGTCTGGAGCGTATGCTTCGAGGCGCTCCTCTCTGGATGCAGCCCAGCCAGTTTTCCTGTGGTGAAGCTTATGTCCATCCTATGCGTGTGCTCAGCACACACACTCTTTTGTTTAAATAGCTTGGAGATGTAGTTTATAGATACCTACACTTTACTCTTTTGCAGTGTAATTCATTCTTGTGTTTGTAGTATGGTTCATCATCCTGTACAAACTCTGTGTGGTGGTTTGATTATCTGTGGCCCAGGGAGTGGCACTATTAGGAAGTGGCACTGGTGGAGTAGGTGTGGTCTTGTTGGAGGAAGTGTGTCACTGTTGGGGTAAGCTTTAAGAGCTTTCCTATCTGCCTGGGGATGTCAGTCTTCTAGTGGCCTTCAGATGAAGGTGTAGAACTCTCAGCTCCTTCTCCAGCACCATGTCTGCCTGGATGCTGCCACGCTTCCTGCCATGATGAGAATGGATTGAAACTCAGAACCTGTAAGCCAGCCCCAATTAAATGCTGTCCTTATAAGAGCTGCCTTGGTCATGGTATCTGTTCACAGCAATAAAACCTTAACTAAGACAGTCTGCCATGGTCATTTTAGGCTTATTCTTCCTTCCTTTATTTTTCATTTTCCTTCCTTCCCTTTCTCTCTCCCTCCCTCCTTTCCTTCCTCCTTCCCTCCCTCCTTCCCTCCCTTCTTCCCTCCCTCCCTCCTTCCCTCCCTCTATCCTTCCCTCCCTCCCCTTTTCCTTTCCTTCAGCCTCTGCCTCCAGAATGTTGGTGCTTGTAACTCTGGCCCTTCTCCATTTTCATTCATTCCACACCCCACACCCGTGTCCTAAACAACCTCATTTGCTTCTGTCCCTGTAGATCAGCTTGGTTTTGATGGTTCCCGTAGATGTGTCATCTTTGGTAACTGGCTTCTTTACTTCGTATAATGTTTTCAAGGTTCATCCACCTTGTAGCTCGTCCTAGTTAATTCTTTTCATGCCTGAATGATTTTCCATTATAGATATGGCTCATTTGTATAGCCCTTTATCAGGTTGATAAGTGTATGAATTATTTCCCCTTTCTGACTATTATGAACAGTGTTCCTGAAACATTTTCTATACAGGTTTTCCATGGATGTGTTTTCACTCTCTGTGCTTGTACTGCATTGACTTTTCGGTGAAGATTGCTGTCTGGCTTATAAAGGAAGCTTATCTTCCTTATCTGTCAGATTGTTTTCCAAAGTGACCCCGTTTGACCTTTGTACCAGCCGAGTATGAAGTCCTGTGTCCTCCATATGCCTAGAGAAGACAGCATCTAGTAGGAGTGAAGTCGTAGCTCATTGAGGCCTTGATATGCATGTCTCTAATTGTTGATAATGTCTTTGCATTTTTAAAATGCACCATAGGGAAATGTGTATTTTGTTTGTTTCTAAAATTGATTGATGATTATTAATTTTTCCTTGCTTGGGCGTTTGTGTACGTCATTCTCACCCCTTTATGTTTTATTACCTGTACCCTTGTTTCAGATGAACTTAACTATTGTCGTCATCATCATTGTGTAGCGTGGTTCTGTACTAACCAATGGTTCGAGTTGTCTTTATTTTGGTGTCTTTGAACCATGTACATCCACTGTCCTTGCTGATAGCTGCGGCTTTGGATCTATCATTTTAGCATTTTTTTTCTATTTTCAGATAGTGTTACTTTGAGTTTCATGATATTTTTTAAAGTTCTATTTGAGGGGATGAGTTGGGAAGGGGAAGTGGAGTCAGCAGGAGTGGCTGGGGGCCATGACACGGCAACGGGGAATGAGGGAGGATTATAGGATATGTGATTAAAATACTTTCTAAACACACAAAATTATTTGAATTAATGAAACCCATTGATATTCTATACCATAATAAAAACATTTTAAGAAGTTTCTTTAGATTTACTCACTGTTTTTGAGCGTTTCTCTTTGGAGAGACTTATAGTGATACTGTCTGTCCCTTAACAGGAAGGTTTTGGAATTAAGGTCTAGTGTTTCTTATGTAAACGAGACTTAGATGTATGTCATGGCACCATGCTTGGTTTGCAGTCATTACACTGCAGCTAGCAGAAAGAGGAAGGGACTGGCTGGCACGGAGCCATTCTCAGCACCAGATACACGAAGCTTCAACATTAGTTTTCTTTCTCCATACTTTGTCGTGCTCATTTACATAAATGAGTATGCCACTCAAGTATTAGAATTAATTCCCTGCAACTATAGTTCAGCTACAGATGGGAGTTCTGTGGAAGTCACAGACACCTTCTGTGAAATCCAGTCGACTATGGGAATGTATAATAAAGCATGAGAGATTTCATTTGCGAAAGTATGCACTACACATTCTATCTAATATTCGCAGCGTGCTAACATGAGCGTAAGCATGCTCATGTGCCTGCGCAGCACCCCTCACTTGCAATACACGGCTGGCGAAATTGCTAATACCTAGAATTCTTTTAATATGACTTACAAATTTTGGTTTCACATTCCAAAAACTAAACTGCTAGCAAGCCAGTATGCCACTGCACCGTCCATCTCATGGGGTCACCTGGCATTGTTAACGGGCCGTAAGCTGTAGAAGGTTCCCCTGGTTATCTCAGGCAGCCCATGCTCGGCTGTGATGAGGTCATTAGCAAGTACAGCATTTCTTCTGAGTGCAGAGAAGGTTTACATTGAAAATGAGTAGGAAAATGTTCATGGTGGGGTGGCCTGGGTACAACAGTGCTCGACTACTCCTAGCTTCTGGTTTTAAAGTGTTTGTATAGCATAGGACTCCATTTCATGTCACCGTGTCACAGTGAGCCTGTAGAAGGTGGAGAAGAGAGGGTCTGTCCTTTGGCCTTTTGAGAATGCTAGAGATCATGTCCTGTGGTGGGCTTGAAGGGTGCCTCAGATGGCACTGCACAGTATTATACAGAGCAGCAACGGTGTGGCATTTTAACCGTAATTATTTTAAGATTAATTTGTTTTCAAATTTGTGTGTGTCTGGGCATGTATACATAAGTGCAGATGTCAGCAGAGGGCAGAGGCATACAATCCCCCTGGAGATGGAGTTATGGGAGGATGTGAGCCTCCAGGCATGGGTGTTGGTCCTCTCTATAAGTAGTACATGTTCGTAACCACTGAACCATCTCTCTAGCACTATTATACCTTTATGCATAGATTTTAATTTTATGAAGTATTATTTGAGTTGACATTACAGTCGACTCAACAGAAGACTGTCTTTGATAATAAATGTTTTTTTTTTTTTGTTTGCTGAGTTGAGTATCTGGTGTGTGTATAATACCTTTTTACATTTTATTTCTGTGACACATTTACATATGCTGTCTGATCCTAATGTTTGTCTTGTCTTCTCTCCCTTTAGTTTGATGAGTGGAGTGAAGAATAACGTTGGAAGAGGAATAAATGTTGCCCTGGTAAATGGTAAGAATAATTATTGTACTTTAAAAGTGTAATCAGTAGTCATATATATGGCCCACACTAAAATTTACTTTTGGGGTCAGTGTTGTAGGCACGACTTAACCCTCTCGTCCAAACCATTGCAGATAGACATTTGGAATCTACTGATGGGTAGCATGCCTGCTTGGGCACATTGCAGCCATGTGCATTGCATGTCAAGCTTCTTATGAAATTGCAAACTACTAATTTCATACTAAATTGGTGCCACGTTGCTGTGCCTTTCAGAACTCTTACTTAGTATGGAAATAGGAAGACATATAGGAAGGGTTTGTGAAATGACAAAGGATGGTGGATTATTAGATAAGTATGGGGAAATAAAGCCATCATTTGTTGTGAGTTTTCAATCCTATCCACATTCTCCTCAGAGGTTCATTGGTGTAAATAAGTCCACTGAATCCTGAATGTAGTGAATGTTACAAAAGTAGATCTTAAGCATCCAGCCCATGGGTGCAAGGTGCAACCTGTGTGGCTGCCTCTCTTCAGACAGGCGCACATTCCTCTAACTGCTGGGATGACTAGAGACTGCCGGCAGTTCATCCAACCCACGGCAGAGAAAAGCTGCTCGCTTTATTCACAATGGCAGTTACAGGAGTTTGTACTAAGGAAACATTTCAATGTCTCTTCATCCGTTTAATTAATCTTAAAGGTAAAATAATTTTGTTTTAAACTAACTGTAATATAGATTGTTGTTTTAGGTTGATAACTTCTTTGCTGTAGCGTTTTATGTATTGGTGGTGATTCTCACAGGATGATGGCCCCACATGAAACCGAAGTGGAGCGTAGAATTCATCTGAAGCTACTAATGCACTATGTGTATAGTTCAGATTGTAAATTCTAACTAAATTCTGTTAGTGAATTCATATTACTTGATGGGTAACACTCTTTTTTTTTTCCCTACACTAATATTTCAGTTGTGTGATTTAATATGTGTTCTGTCTCTTTCAGGGAAGTCGGGGGAAGTGATAGACACCAAATATTTTGACATGTGGGGAGGAGGTATGTGCCACTTAACAGTGCGTTCCGCTATCACACTGAGCCCATCTGAGAGAGAACTGTTCGCATTTCACTCCCTTGGGCCTCACTGCATGTCTGGTCATATTTAAGCAATATGTTGCATACAGATTGGTTATTGTGGGAAAGTTGTGTGTGGTTCAGATTCCAGTGAGGTTTGGAGGACATCAGTGCCCCATGTTGGACAGGACACCTGACTCAAAGCTCTGAGTTTGTTTAGATTTCTGCCTGAAATTAGAAACATCAGAAGACCGGTATAACCAGTTCACACAGTTTTTGACTGGATTGGCTTATGTACGGTTTTTGAATCTCACAAATTAGTCAAAAGTGGGAGCCTTCAGTAGATAAGGTAAACTCAGGTTCTAGAAATGTAATAATCTCATTAATTCATCCTATTAACTATTATATATATATATGTATATATAATATATGATATGTATATGTTATATACATACTCATATATATGTGTACATATATATTATGAAACTGGACTCTGCTATTACATAGTAAATATTTGAGAGAGGGCATAGACTTTTTTTTTTTGCAGTTTACAGGACTCAGAACAAGTCTCAGATAGTTATCCCTTCTGTGTTTGGGAGTCCTAGGGACAGGATAAGGTCGCCATCATGCAGAACAAGCACTGACTCCCCAAAGAATGTTAGCCCAAAGGGAAGGATTTCTTTAAAAAATAATATTATTTTTATTATTGTAGTTATGTGTAGGTATGTGCCTGCATGTAAGTATATACATATAAGGACGCAGGTGCCTGAGGAGGCCAGTGACATTGGACTCTTAGAGCCTGAGTTACAGGCATTGTGAGCTGCCTGACTTGGGAGCTGAGAGCCAAATTCAAGTCCCCCCGGAAGAGCAGCAAGCACTCCTAACCATTAAGCCATCTTTCAAGCCCACAGAGCTTCTTCATCTTTAAGAAAGTCAGGCCCATCCCCAGCTTATGTTTTGACTCCCTGACCTAGTTACATGTGCCCTATGAGCCGGTAGCTCTCAAGCCACTGGCTATTTATGTTCAGTTTCAAGACAAGCTGATGTGTCTAATATTTCTTTGGCTCTTAATAAGATGTCGTGTGCTATTTATTTAAGCGTTAGAGAATGTTTCCTAGCTGTCAGAGCTATAGATAATTACACTGTTCCCATCAGTTTAAACTTCCAAGGGCATAATTGCTCTTAGTGTAATTTATCGCACAGAAACTCTTCCGTGAAGCTGTTGAATTCAGGCGTGGAAGCAGAGCTCCGGTATGGCTCTCCCTGCCCATCACTAAAGCTGATTTGCTGACAAAAGACTCTTCCTGGTTCAAAAATAATAGCAGTTTAGTGTCATCTCTTCATGTCAATGGGAATGACTTGTTGGCATTTATGTTTCCGCATTAAAAATGCTCTTATTGTAAAGTGCAATCAGTTGGAGAAAAATGTTTGGAATCCTCACCATTGGGGAAAAAAATGAGAAGGCTTGCAGTAATATAGCTTTGGAGTCGTTTTAGACTTGTGGTCTATAAGGAAAGCTAACACTGCAAAGAGCTCTCAAGGGAAAATGCTTTAGTACCTGACCTGTCTGTCTGGCAACACCGGTCTGCCCTCACTGAGCTG
Source organism: Mastomys coucha (assembly GCF_008632895.1). Classification (NCBI taxonomy): domain Eukaryota; kingdom Metazoa; phylum Chordata; class Mammalia; order Rodentia; family Muridae; genus Mastomys; species Mastomys coucha. The sequence continues at coordinate 17,655,146 of NW_022196903.1, read as the reverse complement.
GATTACTCTGAAGTTCCTGTGGCCTGGATACAGAAGAGGACCAATGTTGGCCATAATTAGTGGGGCTTTTAGTTACTGTCTACATTCCTTTCCCCAGTTTGTTATCCAATGATAGACCTAGAAACTCTTAAAATATGCTGTTTTACATATTGCAAACAAATTTTTACCGATGTCTCTTGAGTAAGTGGGGCCTACTTTTCCTGGAAGAGCACCCGTATTAACATTGAAGGCCACGACTCTTCCTGGTCCCCAAAACCTCACATGGACCTCAGAATCAGGATTCCTATGGACTGTAGAGCCAGTTTACACACTTCTGAGAGGCCTCTGACGTCCTCACTATACAAATGATTCTCTTACATGCATTTGCCATGGATTTTTAATGGCCCCGGTGATATGACTGGGAAAAAGACAAGATGATTCAAAGCTGGGAAATAAATCACGCAACAAAGAGAGCATTTTAAGGAATAAATTTGGTAGTTTTGTTTAGTGGATTCTTTTTGTTTTTCCTTCCTCAGGTAAACTTGAAAAACTTGGGTTTTTAAGCTTTTCCTAAGATTCATGTATGTTACCTGACATCATTTTTATTAGAAACAATTAGTCATTTTATGGATGCTTCCTATAATATTAATTCTTAGAGATCTGTGATAGTAAGAAAAATCCCCAACCATTCTCCATTCTTTTTCTTCAGACGTGGCACCATTCATCGAGTTTCTGAAGACCATACAAGATGGGACAGTAGTGTTAATGGCAACATACGATGATGGAGCAACCAAGTACGTAAAATCAAAGCCTAACACAACTTTTGGAACTATAATACTTTAAAAAGCAATATATTTTCATTGAAAAACAAGTCCATTAAGTAGTTAAAGTAATTGTAGATAAGTACATTATCTTAAAAAGTCCATTTTCTTCCTGTCTTTATGTAAAGTTCATCATTCATGTTATGATAAAATTTGAATACATTGCACATACGTAGTTTGTATGTTCATGTTGTAGTAGGATTAAACAGTTTTCTCTAACATTCTCCTTTTGTTTTTTGGATTAACATCCTTCAGTAGCATTTTTTATGGCTCAGAGCAATTTGTCCTATAGGCCCACATTTGTTTTTTGGTTTTTGGTTTTGGTTTTGGTTTTTGGGTTTTCAAGACAGGGTTTCTCTGTGTAGCCCTGGCTGTCCTGGAACTCACTCTGTAGACCACACTGATCTTGAACTCAGAAATCCACCTGCCTCTGCCTCCCAAGTGCTGGAATTAAAGGCATGTGCCACCACTGC
>NW_022196903.1:17612345-17653672 GCF_008632895.1 Mastomys coucha | reverse complement strand
AAATCCGCCTGCCTCTGCCTCCCAAGTGCTGGGATTAAAGACGTGCGCCACCACGCCCGGCCTGATAACTTTCTTTTGAATACATTTTTTTTTCTCTTTTGGACCTTTGTTTGTAACCTTAGAGTTAATTTCTGAAGGTGGAACTAACAGTCAAGGACGCAGATGTGAGGAGTACCTGAGTGCGTGCGTGTGTGCGTGCGCGCGCACGCGCGCGTAGGTGTGTGGATGTGTGCGCACACGTGTGTATGCACGCGTGTGCGTGGGGTGTGTGTGAGTGTGCGTGCATGGGCCTGTATACCTGTTCGTGGGTGCTGCTGTCTGGGAAGATTCTGGAGCTGGAGTTACAGGTCATCATGAGCCACCCGACATGTGGGCTGTGAATCTAACTGGGTCCTTGCAAAGAGTTAGCTGTTGTACTCGCTGAGCCATCTCTCCAGCCCAAGATATTATGTATTTCTCATAAAGTTTAGCAGATGATGATGACGATTTCGTAACTTGTTTTCTTGTATTGTGTATCCTGGGAAGTTAGGAAAGCGTGGAAAAGCACAAAGGGAAACAAGTTCCATCATCCCGTCATGGAGGGATAGCATGTGAAAACACTGCAGTTTCTTTCCACGTCAGATGACTTAGTGAACACTTTCCTCATTTTGGTGTATATTTTCTCATATTAAGTATTCCTTTTGGTTGTTCATATGCATTGTTTTAAAATGTATGTTATGATTTTATAATCTTAAAGGCTCAATAACTTGTCTTTCCTTAAAATAAAATTTTTAAGTGAGATTATCGAGTTAAAGAATGTGTACATTTTTTTAGAGTTTCCTGTTCTAGATGATTTTCATGTTTTTGTTGTTTTTTTTTAATGGCTTATTTCATTATTTGTGAGATTAGACTTATGTGTGTGTTCACTAGGTAGATTTTTTTCTTTTGTTTTTTGCATCATTAAAATATGACCATTCAAGTTGACCCATATTGATTAATAAAAGTCCTTTATATGTTAAGGTATTAACCAGTTCTCTTATTAAAAATAGTTTTTGTAGACAATCTTCTTTTAATTTTGTCAACTTAAGATGCCTCTGACTTTTAGCAGAGTAGGGGGCTTGTACATAATGGGGCTGTAGGTTTTTTCCTTTTAGTTTCTCTTACTCTTAAACTCAAGAAGTACTTTTCCATCTCCAAATAAGATAATTAGTATATTCTCTCTTACAGTGATTTTACTCTTTTCCTGTATTTTCAAAACCCATTTGTAATTTCCAGAGCTTTACAACGCCTGCGTTATGTCAGGTTCTAAGATGGCATAGGTTCGTTTCTAATTCTCTTCTGTTAACCTCTTTCTTTCTATTTTTCTCAAAGACACTGTTTCAGCTGCCTTATGACTGTTTTGTAAAAAATGAATGTGCTTTATTCCTCTCTGATATAATCTTTTAAAAGTTGCCATGAACAACACTGGCATTGTACAATTTTAAACTTGTTCAACTGACGATTAATGTGAAATCTGTAAAGTGAGGCTTAATGTAACTGGCAGATTCAGCTGGTTTTACATAGTAAACTAAATAACATACCAAGTCTAATTAAAAAAGGCTTTTTCCTTAGAAAAAGTGGCGTGTGTTGGTTTGGCTAGAGTCTAGGGTATATGGGTATCGTGTCATTTTTTTAACATAAAGTCTCCTTTTTTTTGTCTAGACACACGCAATCTTTCTTTTTCATGCTTTTATTATTGAACCTGATGGGAATCAGAACTCCGATGAGATACTGATGTAGTCTTGAGAAGGCTGCACTGTGGGTGTCCTGAAGTCCTCCTGAAGCAGCCAACCAGCCTGAGCCAGTCTCTTAAATCTCAGCCCTGGTCCTTAGGCTCCCCACCTGCTGGAGGCCAGCACTCACATCCCTAAGAAGCCCTGGAGACTGTAAAGAGATGCTGTCTTCTCGGGGTGGGCTCTAAATTCTGTTCAGCATTCCTCATTTTGGGTAAATGGAACAGCAAGACAATAGAAGCGTTCCCTCGAGACCCAGTACTGAAGCAGTTGAAGCTAATTGACGTTTTCCTTTTAGTTTTCCAGGCTCAGTGCACATAGCTCTTTTAACCTCTTATCATATTGTGTTTCTCCTTCATTTCCTTTTCTGGCTGTGTTTCTTGGGCATCCTTTAGTTCATTATTGTCTCTGTTAAAATGAGTGTCTCAAATTAAGCACAGTGTTCCAGATGTGGTCTGGCCAGAAGTGGCTACAACGGAGACGCTAACTCGCCATGTTTCAGAGATTACATTTCTTTGAATATTCATGCAGACTGGAATTATATTAGTTTTCTCTAAGCAATCAAATCACATTTTTGGCTCATGAATTTTTGGTCAAGTTAGATTGTTAAATCGTCAGATCTTTTTCTTTGATGTCAGATTTTCCCCTCCATTCAGAACTTGATTTTGTTTAATGGAAATGAAGAACTTTATATTCATTTATTCCTGCTAGATTTGATTGTACTGATTGGGCCTGCTTGGTCTTGAGTCTGACGTGTGTCCTAGGAGGGTTCCACGATCCAGGCTTTGTACTGGCTCCAAAGTCATTCATGGGCCTAAATTTAAGCCCTTGATAAAATTGTTTAGCAAGGGCAGTGTGCTGCCAAACTAGAGACCTGGTTCCTCATGGAATTTTTCTGTTAATCCATTGCAGGGATGACTTTGCACTCAACTGCCAGTGTCCCCCAGTAGACGTGCTATCCCGCTGCACCTTAGTTATTTTACTCGCAGCAGCTATTTTCTGGGGCTATCAGATACTAACTTGAAATTCATAGAGGAAACTAATTACAGTACCCTGATCTGCTGCCACATAGCTTAAGTTTCAGAGATGTCATTTAACTTGGCCTGACTTACGCCCGTGCCCTTCCAGCTGCTCCCCCTTGCTTGTCTCCCTTCATTGTTATTCTTACTGGGGCTATTGTGGTCTTCCAGTCTAGATTTTTGTTAGGAACTGGAATTTATTCTATTGGAACCAGAGTTACAGATGAACACTGTCACTTCTGACTTTAAGTGTGCTTTTAGAATCAAACTCTCGTCGTCTTGCTTGCCTAGCAAGCATGTTACTACTGAGCCTTCCTCTTCTTGGCCCTGTTTGCCTTATAAACAAAGCAAAAACTAGATAATCAATTGGTCTGCCCTGCCCTATGGAAGACTTTCTCAGCATTTCTTAGTTGCCTGTAGTTGTTGGGCCTGGTTGAGGCCTCATGAGTGCCTGGTCCCTGCCATGTTAGCATGCTCATTGCTGTATGTCATCCTTGTTCAGGTCATGTTTAGTCATGTGTGGTTGAGACTCTGCCTGAAGCTTCTGACGTTTCTGGAGAGAAAGAAGAAGCCTCATGGCAAACTTCACTTTCCTCTGGTTCTTATAATGTTTCTGCCTTATCTTCTGCAATAATACCTGAATCATGCAAGCCATGTTATATTTAGGAACACACACACACACACACACACACACACACACACACACACACACCAGCAGCAGCAGCAACAACAACTAAAGAATAACAAAAGTTATTTTTAAAAGTAAAAAATACATTATTTATAAAAAAGAAAGCCCTGGAATATTAATCTTGTAACAGTTTAGCAGCTCCATCTTTTGTTTCTAAAACAATTGACACTTCTTTAGAGTATATCAGTGGTTTGTAACAATTGGCTGCAACAATGGTTCTAACAATTCTAACAATGTAACAAATTGTGTTAGTGATGTGTATCTATCCAGAAGCTTAACCTGAGCTAAAATACATACCTGGACTTAGTTGAGTTACTGTTTCCTTTTTCTGTTGCTCAAACAGTGCTTGCCTCCTGGGCAGATCCCTTGATCAGATAGTATCCTGGTACTCATTTTGTAAATCAGGGTTCCTTCATTACACTTTATTACTCTTTGGTCTTTATAGCAGAAATTCTTTAGTGGTTTTGAGTTCTGTTTCATTCTGACATGGAAGGTTTTCATATAATATTGCTAAAATCTTTGTCCTTAGTAATGTAATTTGCCATATACTTCAAAAGCTTTCCTGTTTTCAGTTAAGTACATTGCTATGACAGCAGCAATTTAGAAACTAACCCTCTCCCTAATTATGATATAGTGAAAATTTATTAGTTTTGTTTGTTTGCTTGCTTGTTTTTACATTTATTTAATTAATTTATTTATTTAAGTTATTTGTGTGGACGGGTGTGGTGGTATAACTCACATGTGTGGAGGTCAGAGGACAGCTTTTAGAATCTGCTCTCCACTGCCATGTGTACAGGGTTCAAACTCAGGTCACTAAGCTTGCTGGCAGGTGTATTGACCAGCTGAGCCATCTTCCAGGCCCACCTTTGCTTGCTTTTAAAGAACTACATTCTCAGAAGAATTTCTGGGAAAAGCTGTCTTTCATCTCTGGTTTTGATGACCCCCTGTGTCTTCTATTTTTTAGTCTTCAGATTCTATGTGACTGTTTTCTTCCATAATTCCTGTTGTTTATATTTCCTAGCTTATTCTTCCCCACTAACCAGAATTGATCCCAGAAAAATCAGCTCTCTCTTTTCTTTTCATGCTTTGGAGGCATGACTCAGCTGGATGGTGTAGGCCTGCTGGATATACCTCCTCTCCCAGTAAGGATGGGGCCTGAGGCAGACGTTCATCTCTAGTCTAGCCTCTCCGTGTTGGAGGGTATTCACCAGAGAAGATTGTTTGGGCATGGGTTTCAGCCAATAGAAAGTCTTTATAAGCTGGGCCGAGACTGCATTGGGTGTTTAGGATCCCAGTGTAGCTCTGAGTCTTACTCAGGGTGAGTTTTTAAGCATACACACACAAAATGTCTCCTAGGTTAACATACTTCAGTTAACAAGAACAATCATCCAGAAGGGGAACTACAGAAGCCAAAAGGCAAGGTTAATATATTTAGAGGCTTTTCCAGAACTATGGGCTTTGACACATTAGGTATCGGTTTTATTTTTGGAGGGTAGCACTGTCTGTGTTGCAGAGTTCTGCCACTTTGATGGTACTTCCATCATGGAGTCAGTTGTGCTAAATTCTTGGGGCCTATTCAGATCTGGGGCCCTGTTACAGCAGTTTCTGTTCCAAGGAGACCCTATGCAACATTAGGATATCTTTAGGAAAACATGGCCCCCTTGCTTTGTTTGCTTCTCTTCTTTGTTTGCTGTGGTATTGGAAAGTTTTCTATTTATCTTAAAAGAAGTCTTCTCTAAAATAGTTGATTCAGTATAATCCTTTTAAAAATGTGCTGTACTTATTTATGGTGGATGTGTGAATAAGCATACACATTCTATGGTGTGCATATGGAGGTCAGAGGACAGCTTGCCAGAGTTGGTTCTTTACTTCCACCATGTCTCTTCTGGGGACCAAACTCAGATCTTCATGTTGGTGTCAAGAGCTTTTATCTTCTTGAGAAATCCTGCTGATCCCCGAAATAAAGTTTTTAAAGTGTGTGTGTGTGTGTGTGTGTGTGTGTGTGTGTGTGTGTGTGTTCCTGAGGACATCAGATGTCCTCTTCTTACTCTCTGCTTATTCCCTGAGAGCGGGTCTCTCAGTGCACATGGAACTCATCATTTCTCCACTGGGTTATCAGTCAGCAAGCCTCAGCATCATGTTGCAGCCTCTGTGCTCTCCCTAGCACCAGGGATACAGATGTATGTGGCCTCACTGGCTTTTCACGGAGGTGCTGAGACTTAAACTCAGGACCCCATACACACTTAACAACCAAGCATCTCCTTAGCTTTCTCAGTATCACTTTAGAACTCAGCTAGTAATGCCGTTAGTAAGTCCTAAGAACACACAGCATGCTTTCAGTTCCTCATTCAGAACAAAAAAAGCTTGTATCTCCAAATTTGATGCTGTGTTTATTATTCTGGGCTTTACATTTTGACACCTGTATATATTACAGTGTTCTCACCCGGGCTGTTTTGCATTGATTTAAACTTCCTTCTGAAATATGAAATTACCCTTTGCTTAAAATAGAATAGAACAAAAAAGGAACACCAAAACTGCCCACGGACTCTACGGAGGAAGATCAGAAAGCATTACAAGGCATTGGGAAGTGATTTTATAGTTGGACATAGACACAGGTATTGGGGTTTGATCCTTGTGGCTATGATTTGTTTCAGGAAAAGGGAGAGAGAGAGCAGTTACCAGCATGGACATGAATCCAGGGGGAAAAGCTGGAGGGAATCAGGGCCAGGTTTCCAATAGTTCTTTTATGTTTAATTTTAAAAATCTCTGTGTGTGCTTGCTTGCACTTGTGTGGTGTATGCACAGAAGCACCTGCCTTCATGTGGAGGTTAGAGCAGTATTTTGGGTCTTTTTGTATTGCTCTCTGACTTACTACCTTGAGACACGGTTTCCTACTGAGCTGAAAGCTTACTGGTCAAGGTAGGTTGGCTGCTTGATGAGCTCTTGGGATCAGTCTGAATGCCATCCCAATGCTGGGATTACAGGGACATGCAGCCATGCGTGCCCTTTCATGAAGGTGCTGGGGATTTAAAAACTGAGTTCCTGTGCTGTCAGAGCAAGTTCTTTACCCATTCGGCCATCTCTCCACACCACAAGAATCACTTTTCCAGCAGGGTAGCACTAGGCATGCTCAACTGATCCAGCAAAGGTGTAATGGTACACACCTTTAATCCCAGCACCGGGGAGGCAGAGGCAGGTGGATCTCTGAGTTCGAGGCCAGCCTGGTCTACAGGGTGAGTTCCAAGACAGCCAGGGCTACACAGAGTAACCCTGTTATGAAAAAAACAAATGATCGAGCCGTAAATGAAGATAACCCATATAAATGTTGTCACCTGGGGAGTGTATTTATTACTCAGTGCCCAGCATTTCAATCGGAAGTTGCTCACATGACCACACTCTATGTTACCTATCCACAAGTTGTAGACACTCACACAAGTGTTCAGTGTAAATGATGTCATCTGTATACCATAGGCACAGTTCTGGGAAGGGTAGGTGCTCGCCTCAGATCCAGGTGACTGATGCCAACAATGTCAGACTTGCTGGCAGGCCTTTCTAAGGGGGCTCAGGGCTTTTTTGTTAATTGCTTTCTGCACAAGAACATTGTAATGTTCCGGTGGAACATGCAGAACTTAGTAGAGTCAAGTTGATTCTAGCTGTCTGGCTAAGTTAGCTTGGTTTACCCATATGGATCATAATGTTCATTAGTAAAATTCAAAGGGCAGAAAGATGATTGACTGTCTTTTCAATATATATAATGTATATGTACATAGATATATAGACTGTCTCTTCCTATAAACTCTTCAATAGGAGAGATTTTACTTTTTATTTTTTTAAATAGGGGGACATACTAGCATTTGGATAATCAACCATTTGGGGAGCAGATATTACTGTTGTTTGTGATTTCAATATTCATTATTTCAGTTTCTGAGGAATAAATATGAATGGAGCCCTGTGGTTCTCTGAGGAGGCAGCCATGTTGGCACACCGTGAGCTTATGGCCTGCCATCCACATTGCAATATATTTTGTTCTTCCAGTATCACGGCTCATCTGGATGTGTTGACAGAGGCAAAGAAGTCTTTAAAAAGTAGCCAGAAAATAGAAATAGAGCATATAGCTAATCTAAAAGGCTTCACAGAGGCTCAGATGGCATGGGCTTCTTCTTCTTTTTTTTTGTTTTAGTAATGTGTTTATGTATGCGTGTGTGTGTGTGTATGTGTGTGTGTGTGTGTGTGTGTATGCATGCATGCATGCCGATGTCCTCAGAAAATTCCCTAGAGCTGAGGTTCCAGGTGATTGTGAGCCACCCATTATGGGAGCTGGGAACTGAGGTTGAGTCCTTTGCAAGAGCTACACAAGCTCTTAACCACTGCTCTGTTTTGTCCAGCCCCTTTAAACATTTGTTTGTTTGTTTGTTTATTATTTCCATGGGTTCTTTTTGAACACAGACATTACACTCCATTTTGGTTCATTTGTTCACACTGCGTTCTTCAGAAGTGGGTCTGACAGCTTGGATATATCCATGGTTTTTGTTTATTTTTGCACTGATTCTCGTGAATTTGCTCCAGGGGAACAGCCATACTCAAGCTGCCCCCATCCCCGCCCTTCCCCTGCCCCTGCCCTGTGGATGTGATTCTTTGTATTATTTGTGAAAGCTGAATGATCCATGTGTGTTTCATATTTTATAAAGCTCCTCTCTAAATGCAAAGTACCTCACTTTAAGTTAGTTTAAGACAGTGGGCGTTTTTGTTTTTTTGTTTTTCGTTTCCACTAAGGCAGAGAGCTGAGGTCCACTCCTGGCATGAATCAGCCCCTTCCCCTGTTTTCACATGGACCACTTTGCCTTGGTGTTAGTTAGCAGGGCAGAGCTGTCTAAATAATCTATAGAAGTTGGGTTGGGTGGTGGTAGTGATTTTGTTTGTTTGCATAGCATAGGACTTCATGTCAAATAACCGGGGTACCTGGCCCCTAGTTTTCTTTTTCTAGTTCTGCAGCTAGTGTTCATGTGCTGCTTTCTGCTCTCTGTGAGACAGGGGAGGGAATCACTGATCCACGTGGCTCTTTCTTTCTTTTTCTAAAATATTATTGTATATATGTAAGTACACTGTGTTCAGACACACCAGTAGAGGGCATCAGATCCCATTACAGATGATTATGAGCCACCATGTGGTTGCTGGGAATTGAACTCAGAACCTCTAGAAGAGCAGTCAGTGCTCTCAACCACTGAGCCATCTCTCCAGCCCCACATGGATGTTTCTAATGGCATCTATCAGTTGAGGGTTTCTCTGGAGGCTAACGTGTGTCACTGCCTTCCGGGCAAATATTTAGTTCTAAGTTCATTTGGACTAAATAACTAAAGTACAATTTATAGACCTCTTCTCAAGATTTGTTTTAAATAAAAGGTAGTGGTAAGCAACCTTCAACATCTATCAGTGTTCACTTTTGCTCCATTCAAATGGAGTTCGGGTGGAGAGTCCACGAAGACACAGGTTGCTTAAGACCTGGGTATAATTTAGGTAGGCATCGGGGAGCAGAGCCTTGCTCTCTCTGATGAACGTACTTAGAAATAGCTAAGGGAAGACCAATCGTTAGGCAATGCAGATGTTTAACAGATGCCTTCTAATTAACTTCTTGACTTTTCCTTTCATCAACTTTCATCAAGTAGGAATGTTGTTGTAGACATTTTTTTCTGTATCCATTTTTAAAAATATTCTTTGATGTAATTTGAAATGTTTTCACCATCATATTCAGTGACTCTCTTGGTAAGTGTTTAGAAAGCGCAATACCCCAAGTCTATTGCTTTGTCTTCTCTTGCAGACTCACAGATGAGGCACGGCGGCTCATTGCTGAACTAGGGAGCACTTCCATCACCAGTCTTGGTTTCCGAGATAACTGGGTCTTCTGTGGTGGGAAGGGCATTAAGACAAAGAGCCCTTTCGAACAGGTTAGTGTCTGGGGCATTCATAACTAATGGACGAGAATAAACTAGTGAGACTTTCTCATATAGTATTCTCAATGCTAGTTATTTGAAAATTAGACTAACCTGATACTGAAGATGTCCAGATAGTTTTTTTTATAGTTCTCAGTAAGTAAATAAAATAATGATATCTTTTTTAAAAAGCTTCACAATAACTTAAAAAATGATTTCCTTCTTATACACCAATGAGTTGTCATACTTGGGCCTTTTTAAGATATCTAGTTATTAAGGACTCCAGTTCTACTTTCATACAGAATGAGCTGAGTCTGCAAATGTCTCAGAGCTCAAATAGAATATAAAGTTTGGACAAACAATTCTTTAAAAGTAGTGTTTTTTGATAGTTTGCCACATAGCTCCCTGCCCCCATTTAACATTCTAGAGTCTTAAATGTTACGTGACCTCATTGTTGGCAAGTGTGTTACTGAAACGAGAACAGGTGGGTTGTATTACTCTACGTTAGCAGATCACAAACTTTTTTTTTTTTAATGCCACGTATCGTCATTGTGTTCCCTTAGCACATAAAGAATAATAAGGAAACGAACAAGTATGAAGGATGGCCTGAGGTGGTGGAAATGGAAGGATGCATCCCCCAGAAGCAAGACTGATGGGAAGGAATGTGAGGCGAGGAGGAACGCACTTTGACTCTGCAGGAGAGCTGTCAAGCAGCCGTTCTGTGTACATATTTCAGTAGCATGTGGCCGTCCAGGGTGTGCATGAGCAAGACTGTCTCTGTCAATTCCAGGATTATTTATTGCTAACAGAAATGGCTACCTTTGTAAATAGTCCTCATTGAGCCAATCACAGAACTATTTGTAAGCACATTTCCCCGAAAGTACAATGTGTAGACGACAATGGCAATAATGTATTTTAATTCTAAAAGCATATTCAATGGATAACCAGGCAGGTTGTACAGGACATTGCTATTTATCCTGGTTGCTGGGAAACCCTATCATGGAATAATGTGGCTTTTAGGGAGGAGTTTTTATTCGTATACGTGTTTCTGTATAAATATCTGGCATGTGATGACAGTATCCTTTAAATTAAAGAGATTTCTGGCTAGTTGTTTGTGTATTGTCACCTTACAGTCTGACTCCTGTTGTATCTTTTCAGTCTTTATTTTTGTCCTTCCAAAGATATCCAGAAATAAAATGTTTCACATGAAAATTTACATCAGATTTGTGAAAAGCACAACAGTTTTTTTTTTTTTTTTAAATAACAGTGAAGAGGAACATTAATGTGTCATTCAGGGCTCATTTTCTCAATTCTATGTTAGCAGTGTGAATTCTGTGATTCTGTAGAAGCTGTGTAGAGTGAGCCTAGAAGTGGGATTCCACAGAACTGGGGGGCCAGACCAAGTCCCTTCCTCAACCTCATCAGGTCATTCAAGACAACTGGGTCAGTACGTTTAGAGTAATACAGACATTTATCGGCTTTTTTTTTTTACCTTCACTGACCATGTGGATTTAGAACAGGAATACTTGACTATCATAGCTTTGATTTGTAAACCAAGAAATTCTGTTATTTATTTCTAACTTTGTGATAGCAGCTGTTACCTAAACATGTAGCAGAATCTTTGAAAAGTCCTGATTAATGTTTTTTAGGGCATTTGATACCTATTGTACATCAAATCTCGTGTATGGAATCACTTCAAATACAACATAAAGAAATGAAATGTTCATGCTGCCCTTCATGGGATGAGGCAATACATAAAATTTGAACCTAAAATTTAGGTGGTTTGCATAAAAATCTATAACAGTATTTACTATTTTTTTGTTAAAAGCTAGAAGCAATTCAGATACTTCTTGACTATTATTGACCTTGTGGTACTGTTTCTTTCCACAAATTGAATGTAGTTCCTAAGGAGATACATCTTCTGTGTTCAGAGCAGTTTTGTAAACTTTTTAGAGTCCTGGTGCTTCTGTACTAACTCGCATCCAGCATGTATGTTTTAGCTTTTTTTTTTTTTAACAGTTCTAGGGATTGGAAAATAAATATTGCAGGGTTGTTTTGTTTTTTAATACTGAACATAAGTACTCTTGGTTTGACATTGAATTTTTTTCTTTTTCTGTTTCTGTATTTGACAAAGCACTACACCTGTACAACATCCTTTTTTTTTTTTTTGTATATCTTAATATGTAAAAAAAATTCAGTTTTTGCCATTCAGCATAGTAGTATCATATCGTCTGGCTATATTTGAACATGTATAAAAATTAAGTTGCTTTTCCATTTGTATAAACTGTTGGGAGGGGTAAGACTGGCTCTGAAACTGCTGTGGTGCAGTGTTTTTGGCCTGGATTCTGTTTTGTATTGGTTACACCGGCTTCACTCTGGAAGCAATAATCGACTGTGTTACGTTCACATCAGCCTTAGAAGTGAAACAATGCTCATTTAATGTTGAGAACGAATTTTCTTTATTAAAAATCAGTACTCTTGAACACTGGCGTATAGTAGTGCAGTGATGTGTAAGATCTACAGACGCTTTGTTAAACCAGCCAAAGGAAGGTGCTGTAAGTGGATACCTGGGAAATAAGACAAATACAGAGAACCTTCCTAGTCGTCATTGTCATTTGGTTAACAGTAAATTTGTTGTGCCGTCTGTTTGTCAGCCCCCCTACTTCATCCCTTTTAAGTGAAAAGAGATATGTACTGTGCGCAATGAGCAAAGCAATTTACATTGGAAATATATTTGGTATCTTTTCAAGTCAATATGAGAGGGCAAATGTTTGTTGAGTGGGTAAAAGACTGGCCACCCAACCAATTCCTTCCACCCTCTTCAAATACATATAAATGTGGATCAGTAGAAGCCACAAATGGATTTTCCCATTTCTAAAGCATTTCTAAAGTTTCTTTTCTACCATAAGCTTGAGTTTTGATTGTCACTAGCCACTGATCAGTCAACCCTCCCCTCTGAAATCACTTCTTTCTCCTAGTATTACTCCATTCTTGAAACTCTTGGGATCAATCAAATCAAGTGTTAGATGGGATGAAAAACAGGCTGCTACATTTGTAACTTGACAGTTCTAGGCCAAAAGGAGCCAGTCAGTGAACTGGATAGTAATCTCCTTAACCAGTGAAATTCAGCAACACTTGAGGCCCTCGATGATCTCCCAACATCTTGACTTTCACGTTCTGTGTCATTCATTACTTTGAACACCATAGGCCTTGTCACATGCAGAATTCAAGATTTAATGTCTTGTAGGTGGTCACCATTTGAAAGCTGATAAAAAGGGCTCCGCTTGCCTAGGACTGCCTTTGCAAAGGAGGAATCTTTAGTGGGAATTCTGAAATTATCGTTATTATTGCTGTTATTGTTAGCTTTGGGGGTAGTTCTAATTAAGCATGATCTGTTAACCACCATTCAAATGCATTTCTGCTTACCCGGGACACTGATACCACTATTTGGATATGGCCTGATATGAACAAACTCAACCTAGGGACAAGTGAATTTTCTGCCAAGTCTTGCTTTTCTGTATCGCCAGTGGCATATGATGGCCCATTGTATGTCTACTGCTAAACAGAAATGTTACCTTCTGTAGAGATGTCTCTCCAAGCAGGGGAGACTTAATACTCACCCCTTAGACCCAGGGTTTAGCTAAGAGTTTAGTGTGGGTCTCAATGTCTTGTCTTAAACCTAACTGTCAAGTTTTTACATTTTCTGTTGTTTATGCACATTGACATTAATGTGGAAATATGAATATTTTTCAATTGCGGCTATAAAACTACTGTTCTTATGTTTGGTTCCGTTTATTGGGTACCTGGTTAGAGACCTGCATTCTTTGACAAGAATAGAAATAGACAAGAATTTCTTGAGAGTTCAGTTCTGAGCATTGGAAAGATTTAATCATATTAGACACTGTCATCTGAACATGTTCAGCTCATGGGACACAGTTGCTGAGTTCCCTTAGGTGTGAGGAGTAGGTTCTACTAAATGTGCCCTGCCCCAGAGGTTTCCTGCTCATTAGCAGGGAGCTGTGAGTTACTAGATAAGTGAATGAGCCTGTTCCTAGATTCCTACAGAAATTGGAAACTCCAGGCCAGAATAAAAGCTGAAAGGTAACAGAACTGTCCATTGTATATTTTGCAGAATACTTTATGGAAATACTCTGGAGTAGGTTCCCCGTGGTTCTAGACGCAAAGCGTATTGGCTATGGAAACAATGGCAGGTATTGCCACAACTAGAATTTTGAGATTGTTTCTACATTTTGTCAATAATGTTTAAACTTGAGAAATAGCAGGTTGGTTATTTTAAGAGAGAAAAAGTCTCCAAGTTGTCAAAAGGAAGGATTTCTCAAAATAATGAATTTATCTTTATGAAATTATCTTATACTCATTAAATAGAAGATAGATCAGAGACCATGTACCTACTCCATTGACTTCAGTTTTCCCATTGTGCTGTCTTACTGTATGCAATTTTTATAGCAAAAAGCTTGAGAGGAGCAAATATTACTATCCCGGGAGTTTAAGGTGTGGAGATGGTAGTGCATAGGATTAAGGAGGGGTGGAGATTATGTAGGGGCGGGGGGAGAAAGGAGATTGTTGATTTAATTTCTGTGTTCCCTTTGCTTGCCTAAGAGTTTAAGTTGTATTGAAATATGCAGCAAAATAAAAGACTCAGTAGGGACACAGGTTTACTTTAGCTCATTTTTGGATACCCAGAACTAGGTAGATATAGACTATGAACACAGCTGTTAGGCTGTTACTAAGATGTTTCTTGGCAGCTGTGGAGGTCAGTCAAACCCCAGGCTGGACCAGCCATTTAACAGATGGTCTTTACCACACTACATTTGCTTCCAGTTCTTATAAGTCAGATGAAGGCTTCCCCATACTTTGCTCATTAAAAACATACATAAGAACCTTTAGTTTGTGTCGACTTCATCTACATTTACTGTTACCCTCTCTTTGTAACACTTAAAAGGGTTTCTTTTCAAAGCTTTAACCTGGTGCAAACCCCCACCGCTGGTAGTTTTTCCTTGTATGTGAAGATAAACCATTACAAATGACAAATGTTATCTATCTTTGTAAAATCTATCTTGTGTAGAATTGGCTATAAGGACGTCAGTAAAGGTGTATTTATTTTATTCTGACAAATTATTTTATTTACTCAGATGATTTCTTTTTGGAAGATTGATAGGTTCTTGGGTAATCCAACTGTGAGCCCTGTTGGGATGTAAAACAGAGGCTAATTTAAATCACTTTGAGCTCCTTAGCCAAGTTTGTATAACCAAACAATGAAACATCTGTAATGTTATTTTACTTTTAGATTCCTCGAAGTTGACATGGTTGTAAACCTAGTCCTGAGGAGTTGGATGCCATGAGCTGCACAGTAAGAGTAGTGTGGCTGGGGAGGGCACAGATGTTGCAGCTGGTCCATCCTGTGTGAGCATGGCTGGGTACTTGATAGTACTTCCCTCATCTGGGAAATGGAGCCACAATAATGGTGCCTAATTTATGAAATTGATATGAAGATTATTTGCATATATATTTTTGCATACATATTCATACACATATGCATGAGTGAAATTTATTCTGCCAGCTACACAGCAAATGCTATCAAGGAGTTTGCTAAAGTTCTGGTTGCCTTCAAAGGAAACGAGTCTCCCTTTCGTCTCTGGCATACCACTGTGTTGTCCCCTTTCATGCTGTGACACAGCCCTGCTCTTCATGCAAGGCATGTTACACTTGTTGCATAGTGAAATTGAAAGTAAAGCAAGGATCAGTATAACTTAGCTCTTCTTAGAAAAGTTTGTCTTGGGCTCTGCTTGTGATTCTTGGGGAAAGAGTTTGAACTTTTTTCTCAAATTAGCTTCGAAGCTCATAGTGCTCCAGGTAAGGGACTAACTAACTAGTGGCTTGTTTTCTAGTCATTGAGGCCTTATGGGAGGTGATAAACTACCAGCAACTCCTGAAGGGCCTCTGCTTCCACAGTTGCCAGCTCCACGTCTCTCCTTTACTCAAATATAACGTGGTTAAATTTTCAGAGACACGGTTAAATGTTCAGTACTGATCTTTACACTAGAACTGTTCATATCAGTACTATCAATGCTTTAGAAAAAGTGAGTTTCAAAATATGTACTGTGACTATCACATAATTCTAATGCTGCAAGGACATGCAACATTCTGGCATGTAAATATATGTAATGAGATATCTTTGTTCTTGGTATAATGTATGTTATTTAAACTATAGAACAAACCAAATATCATCCAATTTGGGGGTAGGGAATGCTGAGGTCATTTATGTTCAAAAGAAAGAAAGAATGAATGAATGAATGAGGGCTGGAGAGATGGCTCAGCGGGGAAGAGCACCGACTGCTCTTCGGAAGGTCATGAGTTCAAATCCCAGCAACCACATGGTGGCTCACAACCACCCGTAATGAGATCTGATGCCCTCTTCTGGTGCGTCTGAAGACAGCTACAATGTACTTACATATAATAAATAAATAAAAAAAAAAAAAATGAATGAATGAATGAATGTGCTGTTACCAGAGAAATGCTTCCCGTATTCCTAAACCAGAGGTTACAGATAATGCTATTGTTTACTATACTTTTCCTTAATTTAAAAAAAAAAAAAAAAAAAAAAAAAAAAAAAAAGGATAAGAATCTCACTATGTAGACCTGGCTAGATTTGAACTCACTCTATAGGCCAGACTGGCCTGGAACTCACAGGGATCTGCATGCCTCCACCTTTCCAAGTGCAAGCATTAAAGGTGTGTGTTGCCGTACCTGGCTTAATTTTCCTTAATTTCATTTTAAGGTGATCCATTCTCTCTTATTAGTTCCAAACCAGGAAAACAAATAAACAAACAAACAAACCCCCTAAAATCTTAAACAATCAATATATTACTGGCACTGTTCCTATATACATAATCCACAAGATTTGGGTTGGATTTTTTGGCAGTGAGCTCTATGTGATGCCAGACACCACAGACATCACTAGAACTAGGACATGTAAAGCTCTGGTGGCTGTGGGCATTTACCCTGGTTTTCCTCTACACCTAATCCCCTCTTCCCTTGTCTTGAACTGTCTAAATTAGTTAGGCTTAAAACCTACCACCCAGCAAGGGCCCAGATTGCTATTTGACAAATATGAATACCTGCCGATCACCCCCAGCTCCCAATCGTCATTGTGATTGTCTCAAATGTGTGCACATTTAAAGCAGTCAGTGCTAACGTTAACACAGAAGGCCTTTGCCAGACCTTTTGGGAAGGAAACTTCCCTGTCTTCGAAGTATACAATGATAATGAACTCTGGTTTTCTTTAGAAGGCAAGCTCTGCAAATGTGGTTGACATGTGACCAAGAGAAGGAGAGATGGAGCTGCTGGAGGGTGGGGGCAGGGCAAGAAGTTGAGGCACACAGCTACAGAGCCTGGCATTTAAGACAATGCCAGAAACCAGATGAAAGTCAAGGTGAGAGCCGAGCTGAAAGGACTGCAGCGGCCGGCCATTTACTGATATTGCTTCCTCAGATCCAGTTAAAAATTTCTGAGTCAGCATGTTTTCCTTGCGGGGCGGTGGTGGCGCATGCCTTTAATCCCAGCACTTGGGAGGCAGAGGCAGGTGGATTTCTGAGTTCAAGGCCAGCCTGGTCTACAGAGTGAGTTCCAGGACAGCCAGGGCTACACAAAGAAACCCTGTTTCAAAAAAGCATGTTTTCCTTGATGTCTATGTAGGTCTAGTCTGGCTTTATTGTTCTTTGCAACATAAAGATAGATGCTGAAAACCTCAAGGATGACTGCAGGGGCAGAGCTAAAGCATAAGACCCAGATACAGCTTGGGAGTGAGAAATTCTTCCTTGACATCCTAGAAATCACAAGCAAATATGCACAGGATTTTTGATGCAGTGGCTGAAGTTAGCAGCTATTACAGAACCAGAGGCTGACTGGTTCTCAGTCAGCTGATAGAGTAATGGGAAGTTTTCTAATTAGTAGTTAAATGTTCACTACGGGCTTCCTCAAGGTAGATGAAGTAGAGTTACTTTGTAGAAAGAGCATGAGAGTGCCCCACCCCCACATCCCTCTAGTCAGAGAATAACAAGAAATGGAAAGTGAGTCTTTCAAATTAGCTTTGTATTTGTTCATTTGCCATGTCCACATTTCTCACTTAGCAAATAGGAACTGTTAGACTTCAAGGGTCGTGAGTAAACATTCAAGTCATGATTTATAACATCAGAATTGAGAAATCTTCCAGAGGTTTGCTTTTCAAATTATTGCTTAAAGTTGGTTTAAAAAATTAATAGGAAATAGACCAAGATCTTTGATAAATATTGATCTTATTAATAAGAAAAAGGATATCCTTTCGTGTCCATCCTGAACTTAGAAAAACTATTCTCCATATAATCTAAAATATTTAACAAAGTGTAAAAGCATAAGCCTTTATAGTAAAATACAACCTAAAAACAGCCCTGTGACACTTCACTGGGTATTTTTGTCAAATATGAACATATATGTGTGGATTAAAGTAAGAAACAGGGGTTGGGGGTTTAATCCAGTGGTAGAGCACTTGCCTAGCAAGCAGAAGACCCTCGGCTCTGACCTTAGATCCACCCACAACTCCCTCCCCCTCACCCCTGCCCCATAATGGAAAGAAAAGAAAAGAGAAAAATGAGAAGAAAAAAAAAAAAAGAAAAAAAAAAGCACTCAGCATTCGAATGGCAACATTGCATAAAATATCCAGGGTATCAAATCCAGCAGTATTCTGGCTGAGAGTCTTTCCCAGCGAAGACCTTCCTTTACTGTGAAATTTAGTCTGTGAAAGCAGAGCTAAGGTTGAAAAGAGAATTCGATTACTCTGGCTACTGAAATGACACGATTGTCAGTATTTTGTAACATACTTTAATCTAAAGCACAGAAAACTGTCATTTTCAAGACAGCTACAGCTACACAGAGAAACCCTGTCTCAAAAAAAAAAAATTCTTTTTAAAGAGAACTGTCATTTTGGCAAGAAACACACACCCAGGTAACTGTCTCAATTACCTTTTCCCCCAATGTTTTAAAGAGGAATTAGTAGTATGAAAAAAAATCAAAAGTTATTCTTATTTTTTGATGTGGCCTTATTCTAGTACTTTCAGACTTTAAGGATAAATGTCTTTAAGTCTTAATCTGTTACATAAGTTAAATACTGTATTTACAAAATATAAAACATTTGAAGTAAAAGCACTATACAAAATATTGCCTTTACATAATTAAGGGTGCTTTCTCTATTTCCATTTTCCTTAACTCCTTTTAGGGATTCTTCCAATATATCTAAGTGTTTAAGAGTAGAAACTGGTCTACAATAAAAAAAAAAAGATTAATCCAAAGATTAAAAGTCATATAAACTTTATATGTCTCCCCAGACAAATCTTCTTGGTTAAAGACACTTAAAAATCTAATTCATGTTTTACTTTTTACATTTTGGCTATATTTATTACTTAACATCTTTAAAAAAACAAGACTTTAAAAGGTATTACTGTATTTCTTAATAGGGACTCTTTTCAATGGCCCTGCTTTTGAAGTGTATGGAAGGGTAAAGTAAACACCTGCCCGTTGGTTAATTTTCAGCATCTTTTGTCTGCGCACAAACAATATCATTAATTCTATTAAAATACTAAGGAAAAAATGCAATTCATGTGTGCTGCTCCTAGCTCCTATAAGAGATGTCTTTAAAAGTGGTCGGTGTGTACCCACCATGACTGATTTCTGTACCTGTGTCCCCAGTCTAAGATCTTATCCTGAGCCTGGACCAGTTCTCTGGGATAAGGGCTTTCTTCTCTCTTCTCTTCTCTTCTCTTCTCTTCTCTTCTCTTCTCTTCTCTTCTCTTCTCTTCTCTTCTCTTCTCTTCTCTTTTGTTTCCTTTCCTTTCCTTTCCTTTATTTCCTTTTCCTTTTCTATCCTTTTTCCTCTTTTTTCTTCTTTTCTTTCTCTATATTGTTTCGGAAACAGATTGCTGTTCCCTTATATGTCAATGTATATTTCCCAAACCATCCAAAGGCGACTGCCAACCTTTTCAACTTTAGAATCCCAAGCAATCTTCACAGATCAGCTTGTGATTTGAAGTCTGCCAGAAAGAAGGAATCGAATCGCAGACTGGCCTAGGGGTCTGGAAACACTCTTACAGGCAGCGACTTCCCCAGCCGTGCAGAGTAGGGGGCGCCCTCCAGAGGACAACTCCATTGGTTGCTACTGAGGCGTCTCCCGCTAGGCTGGACGGAGAGGTTACTTACACGTGTGGACATCGGTCATGCTTTCACACCTCCTGCAGCGGACATAGCAGCACCAGATAAACTTACACTCACACCTCTCCACGTGCCTGACTACGTGGGTATTGTAGCCTCGGCCACAGCAGAGGAGGTTGCAGCCATCCGCGCCTCCTGATGTCCGGTTGCACTCTCTGCCCTGCGTCCCAGGAATACCCAGTTTCTTGTTCTCCACGCAGTAGTTGGGAGACTTATGAACGTACAGCAAGTCATCCTTGAGAATGGGCGTCTGCCTCTGATCTTTTTCTCTTCTGCGCATTTTCCTCTTGGTTTTGTCCGAGATCTGGATGCTGTTCTCGTATTTATCCTTTAAAAAATGCCCAATCTTCTCAAAAGAAGACATAGTTTTCCAGCAGGTTTTCACAGCACAGGAGCCGGAAACTCCGTGGCAGCGGCAGTCCACAGACATTAACTTGGCGACAGCCTAAAACCAACAACGATTGTGTTCAAATGTCATCGGTGCAGTGTTTCATTCAATAGCAGAAACAGTTAAACTGGCTACTCAAGTTTCTTACGCTTTCCTCCATAAAAGTGATGGTTTGAACATAAACCATCTTTAAGGTTGTTTAGAGTTCAAATATTTTGTCATTTATTTCTGTCTAAATGTTTTGACTCTACACAGAAAACTTTCCCACACGACATTTAAAACAGTAGGGGGTTGGGGGTGGAGTGTGAGGGTCTAGCTTGAAGGTCTGAGTTGGAATCCTGGGAAACCACGTGGTGGAAGGAGAGAACCAATTCCTGCAAGGTGTCTTCCTGATGCCCACATGTTATGTGTACCATGGCATGCGCATTAACTACTTATACTAAATAACTAAATAGCTATACAAAAACTGTAAAATATATTAGTGTCAGGTCACCTACTTTTGCTACTCACCAAAGATGGTCTGAAATCTCATTCGGGGGTGAGAATGGATGATTTATATGTGGCTGCCTGCATGTTTCCCATACCATTTAAAGTCTTGCTATTCAGAGTATGGTTCATGGACCACCAACTCCAGCATCCCTTGTAAGGAATGTAGACAACTCTGGCCCTAAGCCAGATCCACAGAACGAGAAGCTAAATTTTAAAACCAGAGCCTTCGGAGATTATCACGCAAAACACTAACGGGGCGGTTGCCTTCAGCGTTCGCACTGCACACACAGAAACATCAAGAGAACTTTGGAAGTCACTGGTTTCTCAGACCCTTGAAATCTGATTGGCTGGGGTGAGCTGCGAACATGACATAGTTGAATCTGTTGAGTCTTCCTCGGTTTGGTCACTATAAAGCCAGTTACATGACAGGGTGAAGGGGGAGTGAGAACAGGCTAAGCCCTGGCTATAGACCACACAAGCAACCTTGCCTCGAATTAAAGAGAAGAAACTAGACTGTGGTAGCTGCCGACAAATTCTCCCGCTTTTCTGGAAAATTAATTGGAAAACATAGCTCCCATCCTTTATGGATAAACAGCATTATCTTAACATGAAGAATAAGAAGTGAAGAATTTCCTGGCATTGTAATTCTTGGGAGGATGAGGCAGAAAGGCTGTGAACAGAGTGAGGAACAGAGTGGGGAACAGAGTGAGCCCCAGGCTAGCATAGGCTGCAGAGTGGGGACCATGTTTAACAAAAAGGGAAAGAGGCCCATGTCAATATAGTTTTAAATTAATTTCTAAGTGTGGAGTTCAGTTTACACAGCCTGGGGTCACTAAATGAAGCCACAAACATTTGTATTAGCCCCTTATTTGATGCGTGTTAGGGTCTAAATGCTCCTGTCTTTGATGAAGTTGGTGTAAGAGTTAAGATGAATTTTTTAATGAGCCTAAACTAACAATCAAGAGGGTTCTAGGTTTAGGGCTCTAACTTCTTACATAGCAACATTGTTTCCTGCAGTTCCCCAGACGATGGCGGAGCAGATTAATAAACCGCCAGGACTAGTTGTAGAGTTCACTTTCTGTCAGCATTTCTAGGCAAAGTGAAAAATGAAGCCACCCAATTCCACGACTTAAAAATTAAGCATAGATTTTCACAAAAGCAGTTTAAAGTCTACTTACAGCTCTTATCAAAACTACAAAATGACCAAAGCTCTATTACTATTGAGATGTCTGCTGAAGGGCATTTTTCTAACATTCTAACAGTCTAACCACAAAGAATATTTCAAACAAGTAATATTGTACTGCAGACTTAAATGAGAACATATGATATTGATTTGTACAATGTGTAATACTTCTCGGTAGCATTTAAAACAATCAATACAATAGTATCCAAACCCTGTCCTTTCTAGAACATGATATAATAGTTTTTATTCCTAAAGCTTCAAAACCAATAAATTCATTTACTTCTTAATATACAGAGCAGAACCACCTATAAAAGAACAACTTATTGTGTAAAGGATGGCACATAGATAATCTGATTTATGGCATTTGATATTCACAAAATACTTGCTTCTTTAAGAGACCTAGAGAGAAATGTTTAAAATGCAGATAAATGTTTAAAAGTAATGCAATCAGCGACCTTTATTCGTATTTTAAGTGGAAATGGATATGGAAAAAAAAAAGAGCTCAGTCAGTGTAGGTAATAAAATAAATTGTCCGAGAAGCCCAGACCTGAGAGTAAGTGTATGTTTAAACCAGATCAGCGTTCCTGACAGTCATCACTTGGTGATTTAAAGCTGCCTTCCCTTCGGATCATGACTGAGAGCCCCACTTCTTTTTACTCACTACTTTACTCATGGGCGTTGTTGGTTTGCCAAGCACCAAAGACAGAGTGGATGGCACATCAAATGACTTCTGAAATGTTCACTCACACAAAGCAGTTTTAAAACATCTGCAGTGGCTAATCTGCCTGAGAAGAGGTAACGGAAAGCAAAGTCACTGCTGGGGGAGGGGGCGGTGGTCAGTGCCTCCCAAACACCAGAAGCTGGTGGGCTCTCCTCCAGCTCAATCATAACTCTGTCCCAGACAGTGTGAGTCCACCCAACTGCTTCCTAGTTTGCAAGAATGAGAAAAGAGACTTGCAAATTCGATTTTTGTCACCCACTAAGCTTATATTAGGATTTTGAGGGATTTTCCTACTCTAGAAAACAATTCTTTTTTAAATCCCAGGAGTTCCTAAGTTTCCACTATTACATTTTTAAACTTTTAGTTCTATGACTTTTGATCAAAATTGGCCCTAACATAAGTAGAAGAAATAGTATTCTTATATTTTTGGTTGTGAGCCTAGCCTTTAACGGCTGAGCCATCTCTGCAGCCCAGAAATAGTATTCTTATCACAGATGTGGCATATTTTTTTCTCTCCAAGAATTTACATATATAAATGAACTTTGAGGAGAAGAATTCCACAAATTTCACATATAATTTGAACGACAATGTCCCCATAATACTCCAGAGATAGAACTCGGAAGTGAAGTTGAGCAGCACAGTTACTGCTTGGAGAATTTTATGAAACGAGGAGTTTCAGGCTCCACACACACACGGTTCAACTTTGCCGACATTAGTGTTTCTTGGAACAGATTTTTATAAATCACGTACTTGATCTTGTTTTACAGCAAGAAATTCTTTTCACTTAATATGTAGTTAATGAACAAGTACTTAGTTGTGATTCCAATTTTATGGAAAAATAAACAGTGTGGTTAAGTCACTTGTCTTATATAAATTGGTGATATATGATATAAGGTCTTTATAACTCAGCAAGATAATCTTAGAAAAGCAGAGGGATGAAAGTGGAAAATATAAGTATATTTAAAGATTTTTGCTGAAACTCTCCAAAACGTGTGCCCTGTATCTTTTCTGCTGCGGTTCTTAATTAATGTTAAACAGCTAGTGTGGGCTGCAGTGGTTGCCTGATGTTTTCTGGTAAATGGAGAAGAGAATAGCAACCGAATGGATTGTGTGTGGTTATGGGAAAATTCCTTTCTCTCCTCTAGTTGAGTTGTTAAGGTTTATAACAATGTTAACAAAGGAAGGTTTTGTTAACTATTGCAAACAGATGTGCCCATTTTGGTGGCTGTAGTGTAAACAATGGGAGAGCAATTAGGAAGGTGGCATTTAATCTGGGGGGCAGTTCCTCATGGAAGCTTTGGGTTAGTAAGTTTCTAATGCAGTGAAATAGGAAAGATGTATCGCTGGAACTCCGTGCAAAAACAAACACCACCTAAGAGATGGTTTAAGGACTCGTCTCTCAATTTTAAGTCAAAGGTAATGCTGTGGACGGAGATTGTTTTCTACACACTGCTTTATCCAGACTTGACTAGAAACGTCCAGAAACTGGTGTAGAATATTTTGTAACCAACAATTCATTGTGTCAGCCACGAGAGGGTCTGTTTAAGAACTCTGAGAGTTAGGATTGGATGGATGAACGTGTAGTGTTCCTATTCCTCTAACCTACTTCATCACTTTCTATCCCCAAATACATTTGAACCTGCTAAAAGCAAGACACAGTTGTGTTGTTCAACTACTTATAAATATTCTTGAAACAGGTCAATGAAAATTTGGGATCTGCCCTGCCCACTTCGTTGAGTTACTCATAATAAAACAAATTACAGGGTAGGAAAACTTAAAAGTTTATGAGGTAGACATGGTAAGAATGGAAATATTTTCAGCACACCAAAAGAAATATCCATAAATATTCCAAGTCACATTATTCCCAGAAGTTCTGCCCCTGGAAGACATCACATCATTCTCTCAGCCAATCACCGCCCAGCAACATTATTCTTGGAATCATAACTTTAGGAATGGTGTCAGAAACCAATTGGGAATCAGAGTATTTAAGGTCAGCGGTTAGAAAATCATCTATCCTGCTCACAGTGTAACTAAGCGCCAGTACCCACATTTCTCTGAACGCTTTCCTACAGTTTGAGTTTGGGATTTTGAGACTAGAAAAAAACCAACTCAATTGAATACAGACCTTAAACTTTACTCAGACAAATATGCCTGACAGATCAAAATCATAATGGCCAATATTAAAAACTGAGTCAGTTTCTCGTCTATGTTAGAGAAGCCTGCTTTTTGTTTATCTAGACTTTTTTTTTTAACGCTACCAATGGAAAGAAAAATACAAAAATATTTTGAATTATAATACCTCTGGAGAAAAGACCAATAAAAACACCCTCAAAATAACCAGGTAAATGTTTTGTAGTATTTTAGGATTCCATCTAGAACAATGTGAGGGAAAAAAATTCAGTAAAGGAAACTGAAATTTGCACAAAACATACCCTTCTGAATGTACAGAAAAACAGCAAAAATCTATGTAATATGGAGAAACTGAGTTTTTCCTAGCCAATAGTGCAGTGTATTAAAATTGATGCTGAAAAAAATTAAAACATAAATAACAGTTTAAGAAAATATTAACAATGATAGATTCACATATTGCTACCTAATTTGCAACTGCTAACATATAAAATGAAATAAAACTGAATGCTATTAATAAAACAAACTTTACTTACACAAATGTTTTAAGGTCTTTCATAAGCTCAGGCACAACTTTATTTAAGAGTTAATCATAAGATGAGCTTCTGAGGTTCTTTTCTTTTCTTTTTGGTGAAATATTTAAATCAGTATCAAACTGTTTAAATAACAACTAATAATAAATACTTAGATAACTGTTTTCTCAACCTTTAAACATAGTGATTTGATGCGCCCCAGTGGTTTCCTTGAGCATCATGCTAGAGCTTAAAGGAACATCAGTTAATTGCATTTAATTTCTTTCATATTAATATGTTAGAGATAATAGATATTCCCTTATTTAAAGTCAGTCAGCACCTCATTCTTACTCTCACAAGGAAAAACCTTAAGGGATGCAGCGCTGAACAAGAGCAGCTGGGGAGAAGGCATGCAGCTCACGGCAGTGCTGAATAAGAAAGAGCAATTGTTAGCAACAGAAAGGACATTTCTGAAGCTCCTAAATCAAACTATGGGAGACTTTCATAACCGATTCACCGAATTTTCTTGTTTTCTATTTTGCCTTTTTGAGTTGCATATTCAAATGAAATGGAAACACAAGTGTAAACTCCAGGAGTGGTGGTAATAGTTTACTGAGCCTTCTAGCTTTAGTATTTTCAACGAAAGCAGTTGAATAAAGAACCCTGGCTGAAACTTCCAAGCATTGTGAATGAGCCCCATTATTTGCTTGCCAACAATGTAAAAAGCAAATGTAACATATACTTTTAGCTATCCCTAAGAGATGCTGCAACTTGTCTGAATTTACTTCAGGAGGATGTGGCAGACTGTAGTAAGTACATTGGGACCATGACAGGTAATTGGAAATTCAAAATAATATACAATATATGCCAATATGTCTGTCTTCAAAAGTTTATTATGACACAGAAAAATATGTACTCATAAAAATGTTAGTCTTTTGGGAAAGTTGTAGTGAATTGCCAAACTTCAACAGTGTTGTAGAGTCCAAACTTTGTTGTATAACTAGCCAGGAGTGTAAATATATAAAAGCTAAGTAAGCTATGCACATATTTCTTTTTTAGGAAAACAATTTTTAAAACCAGAATTTATAAAGGAGTTCACTAGGCGGTAAGTGCTAAGATGCTAGGATCACTAGGTGCTAAGTTACTCCTCTCAACCTATCTTTAATATGGCTATGTTTTAAAGATGTCTTTCTTTACCTTTAGTATAGCCATAACTTTGTATTTATACTCTTTTATGACTTTTAACTGAACCTATCTTATACAATTAACAATTTTCCATAAAAAACTTTTGCTTTATAAAAAAAAAATAGTGAACACTTATTGGAGAAAAATATAAGCCTGACAACATATTATTAACACATTTAAGAATTGTTATCTACTAAACAGTAGATTTAAAATGATAAGCAAAATTCAAATGAGGGGATAACACACAATTTGGCCTAATAAATGATTGATATAAATCCCATTCTGGAAATGCCAGAATGCAGGTTATCAGACAACCAATAAAACAACAGGAGCGTGTCTACCTTTTATTTAATAATGTTTTGATATATAAAGCACACCAACACTAATACACTCTTCCACAGAATTCAACTCATATCAGTAGTATTTGTCTAAACAAAACCAACATAATCAATGCACACTCATGAAGGGACATATGCCTATTTATTTCTTATACTGTCAGCATTTGACTTTTAAATCATTGGCATGGATTCACCTGGAAACATTAACCCCAAGTATTATTTACCCAGTGACAGTAAAGTTTTATTCAATTTCCTAATACATACCTGCCGCCCCGCCTCGTTGTTGTGTAGATTCATGGCTAGCAGGACTTTGCTTTCTTTTTCTGTGGTGTTTCTGATGGGCAGATCTAGAAACTTTCTGCTGAACCACATGCCGTACTGGACATCATCAGAGCATCCTCCCCAATGCCAGCCTTCACTTGGTGAGCCACCATTCTGCAAGGTGGTGTCACAGGAACATTCGGTCATGTTTCCTGCACTGCAGGACCTGGTTACAGAGTGCACCAGGCCTGCCGCCATGATGGCATAAATGAATGCTGTCTCCTTGGTGCCTAGGAGGAAAACATTGATCAATGACAGAGCCGTCACTTTCTGTCGACGTTTCAGTCCTAACCTAAGCCCTTCACTTGTCTTGGGAAGCAATCAATTTTTCAAGCGTTTAGAGTGAATGCTATAATATGTGAATATTTGGAAAGGAAATCTACTATTCTAGACTTAAAAAAAAAAGCAGGATTATTGTTCTGGATTCCACATTGGGATGACACATGCCATATTGTCACCCACTCTCGTCATATATTACAATTCATGCTTTTTTAAAAAGTACCTACCTTAATGTTTCATAGCCAGAAGTAGCTTATTAGTACACGCTGAATGTAAATCCTTTGTATGGACAATGTAAATGGCAATTAAAAAGGAAACGGATTCCATATATATATATATATTGAATGTGCTGCATTCACAAAATTCAAAAGGAAAATTTTTGGTGCGATTTCTCTTTAGATACTATGCAAACTAAAATTAGCAAAAATCAAGACAACTGGCAGCTACATATATTCATTCTCTTTCACATCAAAGATAAGGTTTTAAAGCGGGAGAATATGATGAATAACAATCACTGGTATTGAGTTGTTAACATTTTAAAAAGTGCAGTACAGCTGGCTTTATAGTCATATAACTAAAGAAAACAAGATAATTGGAAACTTGCAAAAATACATTGTTGTGGAAATGTATCCTATTTTTGAAACAGTTGCACTTTGTACTCCATCAGTAAAATTGGAGTTAAAATCTTTGAA
The DNA here is from genome assembly GCF_008632895.1 of Mastomys coucha. Classification (NCBI taxonomy): domain Eukaryota; kingdom Metazoa; phylum Chordata; class Mammalia; order Rodentia; family Muridae; genus Mastomys; species Mastomys coucha. Next base: position 17,625,792 of record NW_022196903.1, on the reverse strand, counting down.
ATCAAAGTTCCATTAAGACATTCATAAAACAGACTCGGAAGGACTCAGCAGGCAACTTTTTTTTCTTTCCAGATGTTTAGATTGGAATAGAAACAGCTTCACGCCCGTTGTCCAATAAACCTTTTGGGCAACGACTGCTTCTGCATCTCAGCAACTGTTTAGGACACATCCTAAACACATCCTCCACACATCCTTTCTCTTTCTCATCCTTTCTCTATCCTCCAGGTTCTTAGCCCCCACCTCATCCCCACACCCAGGCCAGGGACCCTTCAGTGTCACTTGCCAGACAAAACTCAGAGCTGGGACGCACAGCTCTGTGGAGGCGCGTGCAGAAACCGAGTCGGGAAGGGTCAAAGTGCAGTACAAACGTAAATGAACATTAAAAACCACAGCGCATCTTTCAATGCCTCGGGCCTAAAACTCTGACTTTGCTAATATCACAGGAAGCATCCTAGCACCATTATCCTCGAGAAGTCACCAGTCTGTTGGAAGAACTTTTTTTCTTCCACTGCACTTTCACGTACCGCAGAAGGAGCGCCCGGGTCAAGCAGAGATGGAAGAAACAGAAAACTGGGAGACGCAGAAGTCGCGCTCAGGTGACAGTCCCTTTAAAAATCACCATTGTGCACTAAACCTGGTGCTCCCAGGAGTCAATAAAACGTGCGGTTGTGCTTCAATTGCCACTTGTCCGCAGCTCTGGGAGCCACAGAACTGCTTAAATCAAAGCAGATGCGACTGCAGCATTCCCGGCTGTAGACCTCATGTTTGTCCAGCTGGTCACCCACGGAGCGGGGCGCCATGGGGTCCTAGGGGTCGACGGGATGGGAACTCATAGTTTTCTGCAACTTTGGCAGGGGCCACGGGAAGCAAGGAGAAGCCCTTCTAAGAGTCCTTCTGTAAATCTGGGGCGTCCCTTCCTAGGGCCGCACCTGCACACTGGGGTCTGACCCTTGTTGCCCCAGCCCCCCAATCCCCGCACCAAATGTTCCATATGAAGACCTCGCTAGCACTGGATTGTGCAGGCGCCATTCACTCTATTGAAGGTACAGGCAGAAAAGCTGTCGCCTTGTGTGTCCCGCCATCCCCGAGGGTCCCGGTGACTCACCGCTACTCAGCTCATAGCCAAAGAGGGGGGCTGTGGAGAGCTGGGTGGAGGTGTCAGTGGCGACCATACAGTTCCACCTCTCGTGTCGGAACTGGCTTCTGCACTCCTGAATGCCCAGCCTGGCGCCCTCGCGGATGCTAGGCAGCAGGTACGGTTTCCTCTTGCACAGCTCCTTCTGGCGGCTGTTCAGCGGCAAGCCGGCGCAGCCCAGCTTCTCAGGTACCCCGAAGGAGGCGATGCCCAACCACCTGTAAGACGAGACGCCCCTGAGGTAAGCCGCTCCCTGGTCCTCCCCCATCCCAAAAGTATTAGGTCAGCGTTCCTAGGGTCTCCGCCCCTTCTCCCCCAGCCTCAAGTTGAAAGCCCCTTAGTACGGGTCATCCCTTTGACCACCTACCCTATAAGCTTCGGCAGCGCCCATACTCACATCCAGTTGCCCTGGGTTCCGCAGGGGAGCAGCGACAGCACGGCTGCCCACAGCGCACACAAGCTGGGCAGGGCCAGGAGCGCCGCTCTGTCCATGGCCGACGCATGGAGGCCCCCAGCCCCAGCCACTCCTCTGCTGTCTCCTCTCTCCAGAGGCCCGCAGGGCCTGGGGTCAGTTTCTTAGCACCCAGTTGTTCCTTGCTCTCTTTCCCCTGGAAGGTAACATTAAAAAGGGCAGCAAGGACAGAGTCTATCAGCAGTCCCCTAGGCAAGATGAGGTGGAGAAAGTAGCCTAACGTCCTCTCGCGCAGAGATGAGTAGGAGCTGGAGGTGCGGGAGCGTCCCTCACATTCCAAGGTGAGAAACTTCTGCTGGTGTCTCTGTGTCTCCATCGCCCCAGGCTTCTCCTCTCACCTCCTCCCTCCGACCGCGCCTGGCGTCTGATTGGCCCAGCAGCAATCCCGTACCTCACCATCTGGAAACTTCAGTGTTTCATTGGCTAACAGTGGGCTCTGCGGGGGGCGCTCCTGGGCTGAGCCTCCGTGACCGTCTAACTAGACCTGGGAGTGTCACGACCTTTCCTCCTGTCACTATGTCCTTAGAGGAGGTCACTGCAAAATTGAGTCAAGCCGAAGAGCAAAGACGTGATGGGCTCTTCTTAGCATCTTTGAGTAAAAATCTAGCCACACCTAGATTTACCCTCTGAGTAAAAAGGGTAAAGGCGTGTGTGGGGGGGAGTGGAGGGAGGGAGAGTGGGGGGTGGGGGAGTGGGAAGAGACTCTGCTCTTCTTGTATTTTTTTGCTAGTGAATTATCTTTATAAGGTCAGAATTGATACCACAAAAAGCTGACCTTTCCAAGCCCTTGGCAGCGGAGAGGATAGGTGAGAAGGGCTCTCTTCCTGTCATTTGGATATACATTTCATCATTCGTCCGCATTCCATCAAATTTCCCCATATTTTAGTTGGGTTCTGTGATGGCTTTTCTCATTTGTCTTATTTCTGTAGCTTTTGAGAGCACAGGCTATTCTAAGGGGGAAATGGCAGGCAGACAAATGGATGAGAGCTAACTAGAGCATTCCAAATAGATGAGAGCTGTCCCTACCCTCTTCTGACCCACACTGATCCCCCCAGGAATACCCTCCACAGAGCTACCGAGTGGAGAGAACAGCAACAATGACAAAAACAGAAATACTGCATCCACACCAACTGCATGCCCAGGCCTATGGAAGTTTGTAGAAATAAGACCCCTTTCCACAGGTGTAAAACCCAGTCTGGCAGACAAATCTAAGGCCAGATGAATTCTGATCATCAGTAATGGAGATTATAGGTAAACGGAATTGGCAGCTTACGCTTGCTTTCATCAAATGTGCTTTAGAAGCTGGAAGTCTTCTGAGAACTAGTAGTCAGAGTTTTGTCTCCAAGGACCCTGTGAAGGTGTCAGGAATATGCTTTGTTGTCGTATCAAAGAGCCCTGCCTCCTCTACTTCCAGGCACAGCGTTTCTATCACCTGCTCCCCCGGAGGACGTCTGGAATGTTAGTCAACTCCCCAGGTGGTATCATCTCCGAGGGGTGCCCCCATTTAGCCTCATCACTGCAAGGCTTTGACAGCTTTTGCTTGCTTCTAATCCTCAGCATCAGTAAGGTCAATCAAAGCTCACTCAAACTCCCACCCTGTCCTATTCACTCCTCTATCCAGTAAACGTTGCAGGCACACTACGTACCAGGTTCTAAAACCACACTGTAATTTTTAGAAAGTCAAGCTGATGATAGGGTATGGTTACTGATCCAGAAATATTTTGGCTAATAGCTAGTGGCCTCTCTGAAAGTCGGAGCCTTTATCCAATCCCACTTTATCCTCTAAGCCTCTCCAAGAAGGGACCACGGTACATCCATAGCTGTCCCACTGCCATTGGACCCAGAGCAGCAGATCTTCTTTCGATGCACAGAGTGGATTAATGTGATGAGGAACATCCCGAACAGATGCCTAAGTGGCCTAAATGCTGAAAATAGAGACATTTCTTCCTTGTGAGGGAAACTGGAGAGGGTGCAATCTTGGGTTTTGGGGGAGGGTGTGGAGAACATCAATCACTTAAGCTGATTTTTAAAGGCCAACTGTGTTTGATTTTTTTTTTTTTATTCAGAAATATATATTGAGACTACTCTGGGTTAAAATGTGAGACTGGCACTGAATCACCATAGTTGTAGAGCTCGTAATTTACTTGACAAAACAGACAAGTAAACCAACAATTACAATATGATACAGTGAGTGTGGGAAGTACAGTGTGCCTTGAACACACAGAGAGGGTAATCCAGTTATGGGTCAGAGGGACAAGTCTGCTGAATGCTGCCTTCGTTTTTCCTCCAGGGATCTAGTGCTGTGCAGGCATTCTTTTAAAGCCTTGGGAGGGACCCCAGAATATGCCATTCTGGGAGTCAGCCTACTAACACAATATTTTCAGGCCCAAGACACAGTTCTGTAGTGTCTCTTTCATGTGGTCTAGGGCCGAGGGGGAGGGGTGCGATTCTGTGTATGCTTTTGTAGCAAAGTAGACATGCCAGTTAGTTCACCCAGCTGGAGGGCTGCGCTTGACATTCAGTGAGCAGACAGGTGAGTGCCAGGCATTGTGAACTTATGCCTGCACAGTTCCTTACACAGATGTTGGGCTGTCAGGGGATGATAGTCAACAGGGTTCAGTTCTCTCTTTCCACCGTGCGGGCATAAAACTCAAGTCATTAGGTTTGGCAAGTGTTCAGAGGCCTTATATCTTGTCTCTTCCTTCTTTCCTTCCTTCCTTCCTTCCTTCCTTCCTTCCTTCCCTTCTTTCCTTTCTTCCCTCCTTCTTTCCTTTCTTCCTTCCTTCCTTCCTTCCTTCCTTCCTTCCTTCCTTCCTTCCTTCCTTCCACTTTCAATGATTTCAAAATCCTACTCCCCGTACAAAGTTTATACTGATTTTGTATATAAGGTAATAAATTTGGAGAGATAAGGAAGTTTGCTAGAAATCTCTCTGCTAGTAGTGCAGAGCCAATGACTGAGTTTATTTTAGGCAGCCCAGCACATCTACTACCCATGCTGCTGTACATCCTCATTCAAAGCTACCATTTGTTTTTCTCCTGGCAAAAATCTCAGATTGTTAAGTATTGGGCCTAAATTTTTTTATCCTGGTCCCGAGTTCTTTTTTTTTTTTTTTTAAAGGTTTATTTATTTATTTCACGCATATGAGTACACATTGTACTGAACAGATAGTTGTGAGCCTTCATCTGGTGGTTGTTGAGAATTGACTTTTTAGGACCCTGCTTGCTCTGGCCCAAAGATTTATTTATTACTATAAATAAGTACACTGTAGCTGTCTTCAGATGCACCAGAAGAGAGCGTCAGATCTCATCATGGGTGGTTGTGAGCCACCATGTGGTTGCTGGGATTTGAACTCAGGACCTTCGGAAGAGCAGTCGGTGCTCTTAACTGCTGAGCCATCTCACTAGCCCCATGGCCCTGGGTTCTTAACACAAAGCACACAGCAACTACTGTTTGTTTTCAGGAATAAACAAAACCTGTAAATGGAAGGTCTCCCAAAGGTCTCTGTGAGAAGTCGGTGTCCCTGAGGCAGGTGGCAGTTTACTGGGACCGGCTTCCATTTCCCCCGTCTTTGCTGAATTGGACATGAGTAGGGCACTGGAAAGGACAGTGGAAAGAACACGATCCTGGGGCAATATCCTGGGATGGCCAGTTGGCAGAAGCAATACTCTATGCCACACACCTGAACTCTGAGCCTGAGTCACCTCATCTGTTAAATGTTCAGAAGCTATGTATCTGTCAGATGGTAATCTCTCACTGGAGCTCCCCTACCAAGAGAAGGAAAGCTGCTGGCTGGACAGGCACGTGTCTCCCTAAGACATGGTGGGGTAAGAGCATCTTACACCTTCACAGCATGCTTCCTTCTGAATTTCAATGAAATGCAGTTTTAGGATAGGGAATATTTTTTAAAAACGGTCAAATTGTAATTCACCACACTCTAATAAGATCAAATGAAAATTTATTGTCAGAATTAAATATGTTATAGGTACTTTATCCTGGAGGATGAAACAAAGAACTCATTTATGATCTAATTTAGTTCTATTAAAACAAGGGGGCTTGTCTCTACTCTTGCTAATAAATGCTAATGCTTTCTGTTAAGATTCATGTGCGTGAAATCTAGCCACATGGATACCTACAGATTCCAAATACTTTCTTTCTCCAGCCAAATGTTATTTAATATTTTTAGTAATTCTGTAACTTGGAGGGTGAGACAAAATCTCACCTGACCAATGGGCCTGATGCTCAGTATGCTATGACTCTCATGGATGGGGGCGCCACCTCTGTAAGTGTTCATTGGCTGAAGAGGGGCTTCATAGACTTCAAACCGAGGCTTTCATAAATGCTAGATAAGTGCTTTGTCAAGGAACCATACCAACACGCCCAAAATATTAGATATTAGCACCCCAAGCTCCACACTATTGCTTCTTCCAGAAATGAGAACTAATATATTTGCTTGTTTGCTTTTTGGTTCTTAAGGCAGGATTTCTCTGGGTAGCCCTGGCTGTCCTGGACCTCACTTTGTAGACTAGACCAGCCTTGAACTCAGAAATCCACCTGCCTCTGCCTCCTGAGTGCTGGAATGCAAAGCATGAATGAGCCCCCACAGCTGGCAAGATGTGAGAACTAAGATTAATACCACCTCATACCTCGAGTTTACTATCCTGAGTTTGATCAATCTACTAATATAACTTCAAATTTTCACAGGTGACTGAACTATCTGTAACTTCTTGATTCCTTAAGAAGAGCATGCCCTTGAACTTATTTCCTTAGCAAGGAGGGGATGATTTGACCTGTCCCTCTGAGAACGAAGTTTAGTGAGAAGACAAGGCTTTTAAGAGCTTTTGTTCAGGAAACTTCTTCCCTCTGCTCCCCGCCCCCTGCCCCTAGCACTTTCCCTCTAATCTGTGTGGTCATTTCTGTCCAGATTAGTAACAGAGCCAGAAGAATATCCAGTTGCCAATAAATCCCACCTCCAACTTGAGACAGCTGTAGATTACTAGATGTAGAAGCCGTCGGAGCCTGTTCCTTCTGGTATTTTCCTCCCAGTCCCTGGGAACTCAGTGAAAAAGTCTGCTTGCATAGATATGCCTTGGACTCTGCCTCTGGCAGCCCATCAGAGAACGAGACTTCTAAGGGCCCTGTTGTAAGAATTTCTGCTGCAGATCACAGAGACTTAGGCACCGGAAACTGATACCAACAGCAACCCAGCTGGTCTTAACTCCCACGACAGAACAGAAGACCAGAGGTGACTTTTCACATAACTGGGTTTCCATTCATTCTATTTTAAAATTCACCTGGATTCTGCAAGTGTGGAACAGAGCACAGGCTCATTTGTGGTCACTGGCTCCCGGGGGGTGGGTTGGAGGGTGATTTGTGTTCTGGGCATCCCACTGTCCTTTGGTGGCCAGAAAAGCTTGTAGGAAAGACAGAGCCAGGGTAAGGGGAGACACTAGTGGTTACCTTGGGAGAAAGAGCAGGGTCTGGAAAGGGATGAGATTTATTGTCTTGACCTGGAAAGGCAGGCATTTATTGACTTGTCCTGGAGTTCAACGTTGAAAAAAAACCTTGCATGCTGTAAATAGAAAGTGGACATCTCCTTCCATCTTGCTTAAAATACCATATGGATTTTTGTGTGTATGTGTGAGTGTGAATGTATGTGTTTAAATGTGGTATATGGCATGTGCTCGTGTGGGCAGGTACATGAATGAGAAAGTCAGAGGAGGACATCAAGTGTTTTGTTTTCTCACTGAACTTGGAGCTGGGCTGGAAGTCAGCCAGCTCCATATATCATCCTGCCTCTACCTCTCACAGTGCTGGGGTTACAAGCTCATACAGGCATGCCTGGCTTTTACATGGATACTAGGTCCAAACTCAGTTTCTCATGGTTTGTGAACAGCCAGCACTCTTATCCTCTGAACCATCTCTCCAGTCCTAGAATTGATAAAGTTCATCTTAAAATTGGCCACAAATGGGGCTCTTTTTTCAACGTATTGGTGGGCAGCAAGCAATGCTTTTAGAATGGGGGAGGAAACAGCATTCTATGCAAACAAGAAGGGCCATGTTTGCCTAGAGTCTAGGTAAGAAGACATAAAACTGAGACCATGAATTGTTTAAGTATTCCTTTACATTTTCCCCTGAACTTTATACCAATGAATACAGTGTTACTACAAAGAAAAAAAAAAACTAACAAATTGCTTTTTTTTAGAGCATTTTATTAAAGTAGAACAATCAAAAATATTGAGACAGTTCATTTAGGCTTGACCATGCTCATCTTGGTACAACTGGAGGTCTGCATAATTACACTTAATACTGTGATGGCATAAATGTCATTTAGCTAACAAATTCCAGTCGAGAGCCAACTAACCCTGATGCTGCATTCATGTGTGATGAGCTACTCACCATGTTCCATCTCCATGCTACCCTCATGTGCTGCTGGAAAGCAAGTAAATACAGAGTTTCTTGAATCTGGCCAAGAAACTAATGGCATTTGGTATTTACTCAGGGCCCAGTCTTTACAGGTGAATCACCTAGAAACCTGACCTTGATGCTTTTGTCTTCTTCACTGGAACCGTTCTTATTTTTATATCTTTCCCTATGTCAGTTTGAAGCCGTCTGGTCTTCATCCATTCGGGGCTTTATCTGCAGCTCTTATTTCTGATTAAAATCACCCCCATCTTTATTCTCTGTATGCATCCTGAATTAATTTTTTTTCTTTTTCATAAAAATATGCTTCCATATTTATATTCAATTTCTTGGGATGTACTTCCACTCAAATTAGAATCTCCCCTTCTCATTTTCCCACTCAACCAGTTTCTAGATCATACAGCCCTTTAGGAGACGGCCATCTTTATACCCCTTTCTGAGATGACAGCACTTCAGGAGACAGCCATCTTTATACTCCTTTCTGCCCAATGTTGACATCACTGGAGATCTCTAGCACAACATTTTTTTTTTCTAAACTTGCTGTCCTTTTACAGTGATCCAGTGTTCCCCAATAGATATCGGCCATCAGTTATATTATGTGTGCTTAAGTCATGGACTATGAGGAAATGTTGGCATCTTCCGTTGTCTATCGCAGGGCCAAGCACACAGTGAGCATTCAGTAATGGTTGAGTGGGAATGGTTTCAGCAGACAAGGAGGCTTTCATAAGAATGGTAGCCTCAGGAAGCATTAAATTCAGAGTTGGCATGATGGACCGATCCTTCACTTTTCAATAGGAAATCAGCTATGACTTGATTCTACCCCTTCCCTCTGGATGTGACATATGATGTGCTCAAGTTCCAAGGGGACCTCTACCTGCCTTTGACCAGAGATGTCACATCTTTTGTTTCTTCTGGTGTTAAAATCAGATTCTTAAGTAAACTGAGATTCTTAAGTCTTTCTGGTAAATCTGCAGTCATGTCTGAGATTCTTAAGTCTTTCTGGTAAGTCTGAAGTCATGTCATGTGCTTACCTATCAGGGAAGCATTTTGAGCTACGCTAATAATTCTTGCCCGAGTTTTTCCCACCCGGAGAAAGCTTTGCTGTGCGGGCAAATGCCCAGAGCGAGGAGATTTATGAGGGCTCAGAGACAAAAAACACAAGTGCTCAGTAGGTGTGAGGTATGTTCCAACTGCAGCCTCCCACCTTCTGTTAATGATTATGGGAAGGGAGGCATCAATACAAAAACAGGCAACTTGAGGCCTCTCAAGTTCACAATCTGATGAAGTCCTCTGGTGCCAGACCAACTGTTTGGGGTTGTCACATGGTTTAGTGGAGCAGCCTCCAAAACGGGCTGCAAAACCACAATTTTGATATACTGGGCCGGATGCCAGAACAGAATCGAAATCCAGCCGACTGAATCAGAGATTTCAGTTGCTATTTCAGTACGAGCACATTGTCCGAAACCCCCGGGGCTTGCTCGTGAAACCAGCAGCAGGCCAATAGGGTGGACTCGCTTTTTAAGGCTGTTGTGGGGAGTGAAGCAATATTTGCCTTATAGGTTAACTGAATTAGGGCAGGCTTCACTGGAAGGAGTTCCCTTTCAGGAACTGATTTGGCCCTCAGCATATCTTAATCTTATAGTAATTGTTGGCGGCACAGGGTGGGGTTCAGTGCTGGAATCTAACGTGTCATGCTCCACGCCCCTAGCCCTAGGGGTTCTGATGAAGAAAGCTTGCATGCAGGGCACTGAACTGATTGAGTAAATATCAGTGTTATGGAGAGAAAAAAGCTGCTTAGTGGGGTGAGACCATGCAAAATTCATCCTCCGAAACTGGAGAGAGCATGGCTGATAGATAAAATGGAGCTGACCCAACATTCACACCAAACCTCAGGCTAAAGGACAAGCATAATAATCTCTGACCAAACAGCATCTTTCATAGTTAGCTAAGCACTAATTCAAGACATGATACTGGAAAGAGGCATCCGGAAGTGGAGAGCTTGCTCTTTTTGAGGATACAGAGGGCTACAGAGAAGGAGTATAGAGGCTCCCAGTAGAAATAAGATCAAATTCACCAACCATGTTTCTTCCCATGTGAGGAGATGAGAAATCAGGTCAGATTTCTCACCATAGAAGGAAGAAAGGAGAGTACAGAAATTTCAAAGAGGCAGAGAGATGCTAATTAGTTCCGCAGTGTGTGGTAAAATGTATTGCAGGCCCTCAAAATAGCCAAGCAGACTGGGAAATGGTATTTAATACCTTTAATCCTAGCATGTATGAGGCAAAGGCAGACTGATGTCTGTGAGTTCAAGGCCAGCTTGGTCTACAGAGCGAGTTCCAGGACAGCCAGGACGACACAAAGAAACTCTGCCTCAGAAAAAAACAAAAAACCAAAAAACCAAAACCCCAAACCAAACCAAAACAACAACAACAAACAGAGAAGCGTCACTGAAGCTGAAGGTAGCACATCTGTAGTGCACATGCTCTGAACTGTATTCAGAGAAAAGGAAAATTACATAATCAATCACTTGTAGAACCTGTTATTTTTGTTTGTTTGTTTTCAGTCTTCTTTCTTAACATTAAAATGAACTCGTCATTCCTCATACCTTGTTGCCTTAGGCGAGTGGCCCAGAATCATATGGAATAGCTAATTTATAGGAGGCTGAAAAGCTGGATGAGATTAAATTAAAACAATAATAATCAAACAGGGTCTGTGAGAGGGCTTAGTGGGTAAAGGTGCTTGCTGTGCAAGCCTGAGGACCTCAGTTCGATCCCCGGAATTCATGAGCAGGTAGGAGGAGAAAACTGACTCCAAAAGAGGACCAACTCCACAAAGTCCACTCCAACTCCATCCTCTCCACTTACATATTTCCACACACATGTATGCAGCCATGCAGTCTCGCATACATACAATAATAGGTTAAGGTTTTTGAAAAATTGTATTGTAATAAGTCTGTTACATTTGAGAAATGTCATTGAAGTATGTAGATGAACATCAAAATACTAAAGGCAATATTCTAATTCATTTACTTTTCACAATTACTTGTTGATAGGTTATGTATTTTGCAGGCTCCAAAGCACATACTACATGTGTGTGATGGCTAAATACAAAGAGATGTGACACAGCTTTCAGGATGATTTAAGGCAGCCGGTAACATTGTGATAGAAAGTTATTTTTGGCAATGGCTTTCTTTAAGGTGTGTCCGCCTTGGAATTCAAAAATGAGCAAATAAAAGCATTTTGAGCCATAAATATATTTCACAGCTGGAGAAAACAGAAGAGGGTATGAAGGCTGGGCTCATGCAGGACTGCTTCTCCTTCAGGTTTAGCTGTCCTAAGTAATTTCAGCAAGCTCAGGGGTTTTTCTGTGCCTACTTTTTTTCATGTTTAAACAATGCTACGTGACCAAAGACATGACTGGAGTCAGTGAGCATGGCAAAACAACTTGAATACAGTGATCTTCCTATAACAATTCTGCTAGCACCGGGGCTTATAAAAAGTCAAATACATGGTGCAGGTGGTCCAGGGCATCATGTGACAAAAAGAGAATCTCTCACATTCTCACTTGCCAATTCTTTCCCCAGAAGTAGTAACTTCTGTTTCTTCAATTGATTCTTTTAGTATTCTTGTTTTACTATTATTATTATTATTATTATTAATATTAATTATTAGTGTGTGTGTATGTGTGTGTAGGTGTAGATCAGAGCTTGATGTCAGATGTCTTTCTTGACCACTTTTATATATCTACCATATATATGTACATATATACATATATACATATATATACACACATATATATACATATGTATATATGTATGTATTATACCTTATGTAAGTAGGGTCTCTTGCTTGAACCTTGAAATCTTTGATTTGACCTGTTCATCTTGCTGTGGGGATCCTGTCTCTTCCTTGCCTGGGATTGTAGGCCCTGCCATTACAGCAGCGCAGGATTTACATGGGTGCTTAAGGTCTGAAATCCACTTGTCATACTTGTGTAGCAAGTGCTCTGTGTCTCCCCTGAGTCACTTCTCTTGGCCTACTTACTACTTTTTAAATTGTAAAAAATCTTAGACATATACTACAACTTTTAGCCCAGTCACTGAACACAATACTGTAAAAAGTCTTTTGAATCATTCGTATGGCTATTTCAAGATTATAGTTAGATTAACACTGAGCCTTTTATTATTGTTGTGAAGACAACATGGTGTAGCCCTGGCTGACCTGGATCTTGATGTACAGTCCAGGTTGGCTTACAACTCACAGAGCCCCACCTGTCTCTGCTTTCCAAGTGTTAGGTTCAAAGGCATGCACCACCATACTTGCTAACCCTTTATCTTTATAACTATCATGTTAATCCACATGCTATGAATAGTTTTCTTTTCCTATCTTACATCTTCCATTTGACTAGTTGAGTTATATATATGTTGCTATTATCAACCTCATAGTGTAGGACGAATGATGCTCCCTAACCAAGGCATCATCTCAAACACCCATGATTCTTTTCTTTCTTTCTTTTATTTTTTTGTGATGAGGACAGTTGAAGTTTGTTGAGGTTTCCACTCCCCACCCTATGTGTGCTTCCCAATTTTGTATAAAAACAAACAAACAAAAACAGATGTCCATAGATGTGTGGACTTATTTCCAGGTCTTCAATTCTAGTCCATTGATTACCATGTCTTTGGTTGTTATCACCCTGCACAAAGCTAAACTCCAAATGGATCAAAGACCTCATGATGACACCAGGTACATTGTTTTTGACAGAAGAGAAAGTGGAAACTAGCCTTGAACTCATTGGCACAGGAGACGACTTTCTGAAATGAATACTGATAGCACAGGTACTCAGAACAACAATTAATAAATGAGACCTCATGAAACTGAAAAGCTTCTGTATGGTGAAGGACACTTACCATTTAGAAAAAGCATCAGACTACAGACTGGGAAAAGGTTTTGTTTTGTTTTTGTTTTTGTTTTTGTTTTTTACCAGCTACACATCCAATAAAGACCTAATAACCAAACTATAGAATGAACCTGAACATCAAGAAAACACATAACCCAATTAAAATGGGGTGCAGATATAAACAGAAAATTCTCAAAAATGGAAACTCAAATGACTAAGAAGCATATAAAGAAATGTTCAACATTCTAAGCCATTAGGGAAATGCAAATCAAAACTATTTTGAGATTCCATCTTAAGCCAATTGGAATGGTCAAGATCAATAAAACAAATGACATCTCATGCTGGTGAGAATGTGGAATAAGGGGAACACTCATACATCATTGGTGGCAAACTTGTACAGCCACTATGAGAATGAGGGTGACAATTTCTCACAAATATAGGAGTCAATCTACCTTAAGACCCAGCTGTAGGGCCGGGCGTGGTGGCGCACGCCTTTAATCCCAGCACTTGGGAGGCAGAGGCA
>NW_022196903.1:17591764-17612335 GCF_008632895.1 Mastomys coucha | reverse complement strand
AAAAAAAAAGACCCAGCTGTACCACTCTTGGGCATACACCCAAAGGACTCTATCCTACTGCAGAGATACTGTCTCTCCTATGTTCATTGTTGACCTATTTGTAATATCCAGAAATTGGAAACAACCTAGATATCCTTCAAAACATGAACAGAAAAGAAAATGTGCTCCATTTACACAGTAAAATATGACTCAGCTGTTTAAGAAATCAAATCATGAAATTCATAGGTAGTGAATGGAACTAGAAAAAAAAAGTATTCTGAGAAAGTCAACTCAGCCAGGAAAGACAAATACAGTATGTACTCAGTATGTAAATGTTAGCTGTTATGTCATTAATAAGCAAGCTACAATTCATATAACCACATAAGTTAGGTAGAGAGTACAAACTAGTGGGGAGAAATGAATTTACTTAGGCAGGGAAGACAGACTAGATAGTTATTGATGCATGAGGGTGGAGGACTGGAAAAGGAGGAGGAGGGAAGAGAGGATGAGGGAGGAATGACTGAAACTAAAAACAATTTGAGGGCTAGTATAGAAACCTAACACAGTAAAAGCTTCCTAAGATATATAAATATATGAAGGTGATCTAATTAAAATCACTGAGTGACATGGAGACAGAGGCCCAGCTGGATATCTGTCACCAGATGAAGTTTCTAGTACTGTGAATGGGTTACATTTAATCAAGTTCTTGGCCTAATGGGTCCCCTAGGAACCCACAAACAATCCAGACTGTTGCCTAGGCTCTCCACAAACTAATGGGAAGGCTATATTGAGGAAGAAAACACCTATATAATTCATTGAACATGGAGAGGTCAAGCTGTTTAAGCAAATTTTATGTTTTTATAGGGTTTTCCTGTGTGCTAACTTGTGCGCCTCTGGATCTATATGCTTTCTCCTGTATGTGTGCATTTATGTTTTTATAGGGTTTTCCTGTGTGCTAACTTGTGCGCCTCTGGATCTATATGCTTTTCCTGTACGTGTGCATTTATGTTTTTATAGGGTTTTCCTGTGTGCTAACTTGTACGCCTCTGGATCTATATGCTTTTCCTGTACGTGTGCATTTATGTTTTTATAGGGTTTTCCTGTGTGCATTTCTTTGGGTCCTTTTCTTGTTTGGTTGTTTTGACCTATTCTTATCTGTTTGTTTTTGTTTTATCTTACTTTATTTTATTTTAATATTGTTCCTTAGATGCCTGTTTTCTAGTGAGAGACAAAAAGGTTATAGAATAGGATAGGAGGGAAAGTGGGAGAAAACGGAAAGGAATAGGGAGGGAAAACTGTAATAAGAATGCATTGTATAAAATTATATATTTTCAAAAAACAAACAAAACAGGTGGAGTTTACTCTCGACTGTTTTAAGATATACAATACACAGTTGTAAACTACAGTAGATGTGCTGTGTAGTAGATATCGGGAGTCTTCATTTTCCTAACTGAAACTTTAGGGTTCTTCGTTGTCTACATCTCTCCCTGCCCTAAGCTCTGGTTTCCAAGGGTCACACTCTGCGAGTTCCTGAGTTCTTGGCTTTCTGTGTGTTTATCCAAATTCACACTCTATGCCCAGCAATTTCATCAGTCTCCTCTCATGATTTGAAAGTGCTGTCTTCTTTAAAAATGTAATTGCATCTGTATATAATTTTTACTGTTTGAAATTTCCATCAATACATGTAATGTTCTGATCAAACCTATCCTTCTACTCCCTCTGCTCCATTATCTCCTCTATCTCCACTACTACTTTCCCTTCCCAACTTCATGTGTTCTTCTTTTTCTTTTTAAACCCACTGAGCCCATAGTGTTGCCTGCATACACAGCATGGGTGTAGGACCATCTACTAGAGCACAGATAGTCTCTCAGAGACTTCATTTCTGAAGAAAACCGATTCTCTCTCCATCTGCAGCCATCAGTTGCCAACAGTTCTTCAGCTATAGGTGAGATTTAATAAGCCTCTCCCACATTCTTACTGGGATTAAGGCTGGCTTGATCTTGTCCTGGTCATGGGCATGCATTCATGGGTTCATGTGTGCAATAGCCTTGTCATGCCTCACAAATACTGTGTTGATGTAGATGCCCAGTACTTCTGACTCTTACAGTCTTCCATCCCCACTTCTGCAATGATTCCTGAGCATTGGGGGAGGGGTGATATAGATATCCCCTTACAGATGAATAACTAGTTCATAGTTTCTTATTCTCTGCATGTTGACCAGTTGTGGTTCTCTGTATTAGTCACTATTCACTGTAAACAGCTTCTGTGATGAGTTGATACAAACACAAACATACAGGTATACAGATAAGACCTCATTACTAAGTTTATGCTGAAGAATAATGGTATTAGGCTCTGCTTAGGGCCTAGGATCTACCAATCCACAGATTTTGGTGCCAGTTAATGGTATTATATGCATGAGTTCTGTCTTATGGTTTTCTATCCATCAGAGTTGACACAGTATCTCTTAGTGTTTCCTTGGCCTGTGTGAATCGGGAATAGTTGCATCCACCCCTGGGTCCTAACTGTTAGAAAATCCTCTTCACCTTCCTCAGGGGGATCACCTTGTCCTTGTTTCTCTGTAGGAAACTCATTTTCTGAATCTCCTTTTTGTGGTTGTTGTAGTTTTGACTTACCTAACTTTTTAGGCTTCTGAAAAAGTATGTGAGGTCAATGTGATAATTTTCCATCGTCAAACAGCTTTATCCCTTTCTTATCCTTTGACTAGATAATGAATTATAGGGTAGCAATACTTTACTCTGGGAATTTTGAAGATAATTTTCTATTGTTATCTATCTTCCATAGTTACTACCAGACTATCAGGTCCACAAATGGTTTTTCCTCTGGTATTCTTTGAAATACCACCTTTCTCTGTAGTTTAGAAACTTCATGACCCTGGTTAGATGTGTTTACATTTACCTGTTTTACTAGACTCCCACTATGACTTGTTCTGCCTTCAGAAAAATTACTAGAAAAGTATTTCATTGGTTTCCTTATTATTCCTGAAGAATTCATATTTTGTGAATATTGGCTCAGTTTCATGGTTCTTTAAATGTTACTGACCAGTATAATTTCAGACATTAATTTATACTTTTTTTGTCATTTTTATAAGGTTTTCTCAATTATATCTCACTTATTTATATTAGATTTTTCATTTATGCTAATATACACATGAATATGTACATGAGTTTGATGTGTGTGATGTTTAACAGCTCCTTTCCTGTTCTCGGTATGCTCCTTTTTCTTTGTATTTATTCTTCTCTCATTGTATTTTACAGTACATCCCAACCACACCCTCCCTTCCCTCTGGTCCTCCCAGTGCCACCCCTCTAACCCCACTCCCTTCATCGCTCTTCCAGATCCAGATCCTTTGCTCCTTCATTTTTCTTCAGAAAAGATCAGGCCTTCCTGTGATACCAATTGAACATGGCATAAACAAGATGCAATAATACTAGGCACAAACCCTCATATTATGGCTGGAAAAGGCAGCTCAGCAGGAGGAAAAGGGTCCTGAGAGCAGGCAAAAGGTCAGAGACACCCCCATTCCCACTGTTAAGAGTCACACAAACATTCTTAGCTAAACAACAGCAGCATGTGTTCAGAGAACCTAGCATAGACTCATGTAGGCTCTGGGATTGTCACTTCAGTCTCTGTGAGGCCTATGACCCCTGCTTAGTTGATTCTGTGGGCTGTGTTATCCTGGTATTCTGGATCCCCATGGTTCATTTCAATCCTTTCTCCTTCTTTTCTGCAGGGTTCCCAGAGCTCTACCTAATTGTTGGGTGTGGGTCTTCGCATCTGCTCCCATCATCTGCCAGACGAAGCCTCTCTGATAATGATTGGCTAGGCAGCAATCTATGAATAATGGCAGAATGGCATGAAAATCATTTCATTAACTCTTTTTTTGACCAGTCATATTTAGTTCTACTCTAGGTCTCTGAGCCATCCAACTTTCTCTTTCTGGCCATCCAGTATCCAACAGATGCTGAACTGTGGCACAATTCAGGGCAAGGCCACAGGAAACTCTGGTGGAGATCCATAGCTGTTCTGACATGCAAATTGATCATCTGACATGGCTATAGGGGCAAAAGACTAATCAACCATTTGGAAGCTGTTTCCTTCAGAAGTTTCCCTCAGGATAGCTGGCACTAAAAAAAACAAAAACAAAAACAAAAACAAAAACAAAAACAAAACCTTCCAGTTTTGTGTGGTAAAATGAATGATTGGAGGTCTTGGGTCTGAATGCTCCTTTAAAAAAATGAACCATTTCAATATAATTTTAGGCTGTGGTATTTTTTTTTTATCATTATGTATGTGTGTGTGTGTGTGTGTGTGTGTGTGTGTGTGTGTGTGTGTGTGTGTGAGTGAATCTTTCTTATTGTCCCCATTAGAAATTTCTACATGTTTTTGTTTTGAGACAGAATCATTTTCTCACTGTCCTGGAACTTCAAATGTAGACCAAGCTGGCCTTGAAATAACAGAGATCCACTTGCCTCAGCCTCTCAAGTGCTGAGGCCACCACACTGAGCTATTTTAATGGCTTGCCATAACAAACATTCACACCATATACTTCTGCAGATCAGTGGTCTACCATGAATCTGAAAAACTGGACTCCACTGAATGCTCTAGAAGAGAATCTTTCATGGCCTCCTGTATTCCTTGGCCTGTAGTTTCTTCTTCACGTTAAATTGACCTCTGCTCTTTTCTCACCTTCTCCTGTGACCATGATTATATTGTTTTATTCTTAAAAATCTTTGTGACTATATTGAAAGTACATGGACAATTTGAAAAATTCTTCTCATTTCAAGATCCTTAACAGCATTTGTAAAGTCCCTTGTGCCAAGTGAAGTAACTTATCCGTGGGTTCCTAGATGAAGCAATTGTAGGGGGCTTACTGATAGATTACCCAAAGATATATGAACATTCTAGTGCCCAGTGACTATGGATAATGATGTTGACAGAATTAAGTTAAAGTATATCAAAATGAGAGTACCCTGGAGTATCTATGAAGGCTCTAGCTACTTTGTCAGAGAGAGAAGAGAAGTTACAGGTGTGGAGCAGGAGGAGAAATTCTTGTGACATTAGGGCAGAGTCTGCCTAGGTGCCGGGAGGAACCTCTGGAACGATGGGAAGTTAGTTAGAGTGGGGGCATTTCTTTCCTAGAGTATCTAGAGGAGTATATTCTTGCCAGTGTTTTCATTCCAGATGTGTGGCCTTCAGTAACCAGACACAATGTGTACCTGCTACTTTGAGCTGTGATGCTTTGGTATATTGGCTATGCCAGCACTAGAAAGTCAACACAGAGTAGCACACACCTGAAGGCAGTGAGGTGTTATGTTACCTAAAGGATTATACAAATAAAAAAAACTTTTAAAATTTGTCTTGTTTTTACTTATGCACATTTGTGTGTGTCTCTGTGAAGATGTGTGCACATGTGTGTATGTGTCCACAGAAAAAGAAGAGCGTGTCAGATCCCTGAGAGTAAGAGTTACAGGCAATTGTGGACTGTTGGACATCAATCCTGGCAACCAAACTCAGGTCCTCTGGGAGAGCAGCAAGTATTTTCAAACACTGAATCACGTATCCAGCCTCACTACAGGAATAGTTTTTGAAATGTCTTCCTCTGCTGCTTCTGAGTTTCCCTTTTCTTGCTGCTCATTTGCTTTGTATCATTTCAGAAGTGCCTCAGATGTCTGGTAATCCTTGGGGGTTGATCATAATGATGAGGGTGTACTGGGATAATCGGCAGCTCTGAGCGTGTGGGTGGGGCAAGTATTGACTTGGTTTTTATTTTACAATGACCTCGATGATGAGTCATTTGTTGTGGCAATTCTCCAGTGTCAGTGTGTTTGTGCTTTGTCCCTTAGGCTAGCTAATTTCCCCAAAATAGAATATTGCAATCTCCTGTTTTGACGGTAATGCTCATCAGTCTTTTAGAGGTAGAGGAGTTGAGAGTTCTTGGCACTTTGTAGGTCTCTTTAACAAGTTAAGTATAGTATTCGTATTTCCACTCTGGTGTCCCTTCATCCTCACATGCTGATCTTGACATATTCAAAAGGGAGACACAATGTCATTTGCAAAGAGCCCAGGGGGACACTGGCTAAGCCCTCTGTCCTGGGAGAAGCAATTTAGGACCTAACTGCTTTTTGAGTTTCCAGTTCTTTCTTTTGTTTTTAGTCCCATATTTAAATCGACTTACAGGAATTGTGGTCCATCCCGGTTCTGGCTTCCAGAAGTCCTGTGGCATGTTTTCTAATGACTCAGGGTTCTGTTCACCTGGGTCTGGGAATGTAAGGAACATTCAGCTTTTGATTCTAGATTTAAACTCATGCTATCCCTTCTTTCTTTCTTGTTCTATTCCTTTGGATGAATATTCTTTAAAAGTGAATCACCATGTTTGTAGGAGACTTTTGAAAAAGAACAAAAGTAAATATTTTTGGTCACAACCTACACCATAAGGATACACACACACACACACACACACACACACACATACACACACACACACACAGATACAGATACCATATATCCTTGTTACTGTTTGATTTATTTAGTGCCAGGAAATTTTACTCAGTGTTTCTAGTTTTTAATCAAATACTTTTATTTCATCATTTACTATAGAAATCTACTTTTTAAAACCTCTTGGTAATTCTTTGAAGGATCTTGGCCACATTATCACTTGTTCCTTATGTAGAAAGACTGGCTTATTGTGACAAAGACAAAGAAAAGTCACTTGCAATCCTATGAGCAGAACTGTTCCTGTTGACATTTTGTTGTATGTTATTCTCTATTTTGTCTGTGTATGTTTCATCCAAGATACCATGTCACACAAACTGCTTTAGTAGTCTGCTTGACATTTATTATATAAAACAAGATTATTTTTAATTTTATTTAAGAAAAATGAAAGCATAATTCTATCTTGTGATTACATTAGCCAGTGGTTAACAATTGTTTGGTAATTCTTGACCTAGCACTTTGAGCCACTTTTGTGAATTTACTGTTGCTCTTAGCAAGAATCCAACAAATATACAAGTTTGTTTATACTTGACTATTTCTTTGGGAAATGTATAGCCTTGCATCAAATAACTGTATTCCAGTTGCCAATAATCCACAAAAACTATATATGCAGTTTACAGTCTAGGCTTGTAGCAGGTGAGACCTCCTAGGGTTGTACAAATTCTATCTGTTGTTTGCACAGTGATAACTTTGCCAAAGGACGGGACATTCAGAATCTATCCCCTCTTGTTAGGCAACACATGATGGCATTTTTTTTGAAAGAGAAAATAGATTCTACTTAAAGTCCTCAGGACAGTGCCTACTGTCTGTAGTATATTTTCCTGCAGCTGCACTGAATTCCTTTGCTCAGATCTCAAATCTGCAGCTTGGGAGTACAGAAATGTCAGACATGTTCATCCTGGGTTCAGAATACACAGGGAGTCTGATAGTTTGAATCCAGGAATTCAGGGGAGACATGAACTGTGTGGGTTCATGATCGTGACAAGATCGCTGCAGAGGAAGCACACCAAGGTGGGACTTGGAAGTCTCTGGAGGTCACATCTTGAGATGCTTCTCTATAGCAGCTGCTCCTTGGTGTGAACATCCAGTTGCTGTAAATGTGGTCCTTCGTGGTGCATTGTCATACCAATCAAAACTGAACAAGCAGTTCCAGAGTTTAGGATCATAGTTATCAACAGAGATGCCGCTAGGAATGTGTATTGACAATGAAAAAAATATGGAAATTAATCTTCAGACATTAGTTTAGGACTGCAGATGGATCATCTTTAGTGTGTAAAGCAATTGGCATTGTATTCTAGGGAGAACAATGAGCTATGACCAACTCTGTACTGAAACTTTAAGGACACTCACTGAAATAGCTCCTGAACGTAATGGCTAAAGTTCATACCCTGGGGACACTCAAGTCAGAGTAAACGACAGCTTCCATTCCTGGAAATTGTGACAAATACAATAAGCAAATGAATTGCAGCAGGTTAAGATTATTTCTGATGCAGAAAGTCTCATGATTCTGAAAAATAAGCTAAGAAAAGATCCAGTCCTTTTCAAAAGGGACTTCTGAAATCACCACTAAGCAAATTAGCCTGTAACAAAGCAGCATACTTTATTTTTGTGACAATCCCTATCCTCTCTCAGATCAAGAGAATCCTCAACTCTACTGGTCCACCAGTTATTTCACAGCCCAAACCCAAACACCCATCTGGATAGCTGAGTTTTACTCTCGGTGCCTCTTACTGCCTGGTTTTGGAGTAACTTCTGAGATCTACTTGCTGAACTTTTTAGTAAATTCTCCTTATCCTGGATGAGTGGTAATCCCACCAGTGGCCATCACTACCTCCACTTCCTCAGGGTTTCCAAGCCCTGTGGCCATTTACTCTCTAACTTATTTCATTCTCACATCTTCCCTCTTAAAAAAAAAATCCTTTCTGAAATAGAATTGTCATGGCGTTCTTCAGCATTCTGAGTCTTCTCCTCCACTGTCACCTGCCTTCCCTTCATTTCTTCTTATGGCCTGAGGGACAAAATGGTCTTATCTTCTCAACTGGAGTCCTGGGAGGGTAGATGGAGGGGGTCCCAGGGTTCCTCCTGGAACCAAAAAACAAAACAAAACAAAACAACAACAACAACAACAACAACAACAACAAAACCCAGGATAAGTTTTTCTATTGCTCATGTTATATTACAATATAGGAACCAGCATGGCACGTTTAGGTAACATTTATACCCTTAATTGCCACAAATGGGACAAAGTAGTTTTATACTTGGTTCTCAGTCCATTGGACTACTGTATTTCTCTGTAGGTCAGAGGACTACATGTGCGTAAAAATTCAAAATGCTTTCAGAAATAGAATATTACAAGAACATTCTGTAACATTTCATTTAGTGGCTTCCTCAGAAAAACATTCTCTGTACGTGTTTTTGTCCACTCATGTTTTGATTGACTGGCAAAGTCATATCTTTATGAGTATGTTTAGAGGTCTAGGAGAAGACAGCTGTTTTTTGTTTTTTTTTTTTTTGTTTTTTCTTTTTTTCAGAGTAAAGCATGACGCCTTATGCCTGAATGGAGGGCAGGGGATACTGACTGCCCTGGATCAGTCAAATAAGCCTAACAATCCAGATTGCATCAAGAGGAAAAGCTTATTCATACTCACTAGGTCATAAAAGATGGACATAGGCTTTTAATTGCATCAGCAGCTAAGAAGTGGATGTTTCTGTATGAACAGTGTTTCCTATCCTTGGCCACTGTCCCAGTCATCTGCATTTAACTATAGTTGTAGACAGTGAAATATGATGGAGAGCCAATGCTTCAGACTGTGATGCACACCAGCAACTGGAGAGACGGAGGGGACAAGACCACTGCTTTTGTTAGCTCTTCTGGCTGTCCTAATATCATTAGATGCAAACCAAGAAGCAATGGGTATAGCCAGTTCCTCTCTGAAATCATTAGTTCTTGGGTAATTTGTACCTCTTATCAATCCTTCAAACTGGAAACTCGCCAAATCCTTTGCTCGACTGTGAGTGACTGTGAAGCTCAGCTTGCAGAGTTGAGCTTGGCACACTTAAGCACTTGGCCACAGTGGCCCCATGGCCGCCAATGCCCTCTGCTTCTCAGGTGCTTCTTCCTCCTAGAGGCATCTTCATTTTGACAAGATGTCTTCAAAGTTCAGTCCCACCTCCAACCCTTTATTTGCTCAGTGCATTATTTCAGCCAAGTGCAGATGGGAGAACATGGGATTAAAATCATATTACAGGTTGAACTGCCTGCTGACCTCTAACCACCCAAGAATGTTGTTATCTTCAGATACTCTAGAGGTTGACTTAGGTGATTTCTTTAATTGATAGGATTTTAAATATAGAATCATGTGAAACATTGTGCACACATTGTAGAACCAACTGGCCACAATTTCTTTAATTTCACAGGTAGCTGTATGTGAAAATATGAGTACGATCCTCAAGCTTTGCTGTCTTCTCCATACTTCTCAGGCCTATAATTGCAAGATAGATTACTAGAGAATATATCTGTCAACTTATCTCAGGAATAAATGAACAAAAACTCCCAAGTTTGCACTAAGTCACTGTTGCAAAAAATTATAAAATGGATGGATGGGAAGCTTCAAATACCTCTGTGAAACTCTCAGAAACAGGTGCCCCCTTACCTGCGCTTTCCAGTGTCAATGTGATTTCTCCATCCTTGGTGCTTCTAGTTCTATAATTAAAGTCAGTTACATTGCTAATGTACTGTTGACGTTAGCTTGTGTTTTATATACACAAGGCTGGCAATACACATGCTAACTTGGAACAGCTGTTTGCAAAATTACTACAATATGGGCAGTTTTTGTCCATGGACCATTATGTTCTTCTCTTTAAACATGATTTGCAACTGTTGGGACTTATTATCTATAAAATTAAATGGAGATTTATGATATAAAATGAATTTTGCTGCTCTACTAATACTACATTTAACAAACATACAGTGGAGAAAGGAAACTGCAAGAGATGTGTCTTTAGGTTAGCAGCCATGCCCTACTGGCGTGCATGTCAAAGGAACAGAGACTGCATGGCTACCTTCCCACACAGTTAAGCTCCTCTTAGCTGACAGATCTGAATGAGGCCATCAGTTCTGCATCTCTCCCATCTTCCGGGATCTTGATATAAGATTGGCATTGTGGGGGCAAGTTATTGTGATTCCCTCTCTTGCTTCTAAATAATACCAATCCTGGGTAGCTGATAACCTGGCATTCTACAACCCAAATAATATCACTCTATATTCTTTAAAAACTTTAGTACCTTTGCCTGGCCCTGACATATGCAGCCTGTTACTTATTTAGACATGTACATGGTGTCACTCAAGCCTTTCAAGTTTTGATAGGAGCAGAGTAAGAAAGCATCATCCATTCTTGCCACAATAAGCAATGAGCAGGGGTATGACAAGGAGGAGGCCTGGAGCACTTCCTGCCCATAGAAGCCTCAAGCCTTATTCTGGCTCAGCATTCCCATTGGGTCTAGGCAGTCAACTTCTATTTGAAGCACACACCTTCCCAAACTACTGCCATAGCACAATGGGAACCAACAATTGGTACTTATGAGGGTTTCAAAGAGTGATGACATTATTTCCAAAACAATGCATTCTCAAAGCCTTTTCTACTTGGAGCACAATTTCTATGCCCAGAAAATGCTAGTGTTTGTTAGAGCACTGCATCCTCCATTTTATAAAAATTAGTTGCCCTTTCTATACTAAGCAAGTAAATTTTAAGCAGTATGTAAGAAAAAATCAAAACTTAAAAAGAGTAAGTAAGAGTTTATACATTGTATGAATTTATTCATATTAACATCCAGGCTAGGAAAATTCATAAAGAAAGAAAGTAGATTAGTGTCGCCTAAGTGTGGGAATGGAAGAGAGGATATGCGGAGTGTAGCTGCCATTTTTCCTTTAGAAGTGAGAGAACATTCTAAAGTTATATTACTTTGAGTAAGCTAACTATTTAAGCATATTTAAATGCCGGTTATAAATGTATTTACAACTCCAGAATTGTATACTTTAGAAAGAGTAAACCTGGGAGAGATGGCTGAACAGTTAGGTGAAGTGAAAATTTTTGGTTGTGTCCTGTGATGCAGATGCATGTGATGTTTTGCTGAGGCAACACCCATGAGAGGACACGTGACGTTTGGACAGAGTCTAAGTAAGAGTCAACAGACGGGGATGAGGCATTTGCATTGCTTGTCTTGCAGTGCTTCGTTGGTCTCACTTCCTCAATGATCTTCACTTCACTGAGAGAGACACAGCAGAGAACTTCTCCTGGTATTCCTGCTAGTCTGGTCACTTTTGCTGACTCTTGCCAATTCAGTAGAGATCTGTCTGTTTCTGTTGGATTCTTTTACTGGTGATGATTCATGTTTGGTGATGCTTTTTGAACTGGACTATTGGTATTCTGACACTACTGAACTGGACTGCTGGTGTCCTGACAAGAGCGATTGGAATCACCTCCTAAAACTGCTTCTAAACAGGATCACATCTCCTTGTTCTATTTACCATCTTTTCTCCCCTACTTTTGGATGGTGGAGTAGAAGAGGGGCTGAAGTGTTTGAGAACCCTTATTAAAGTAGATTTTGAAAAATCTAAGCCTACAGTTAGGAGTGTATATTGGTCTTGCAGAACATTTGAATTTGGTCCTACCACTTTCACCTCACCACTGCCCATAATTTCAGTTCCAGGGCCATTCACAGACACCCATGTTTAGACACATGTCGACATACAGACAATTGAAATTGAAATAAACCTTAACAAGTGTAAACTGTATGGTAAGAAAATTATATCTTGATACTTAAAATCATAAGCAGAACATTAGCAAACAACAACAGGAATAACAATAACAGGAAGCCCCACAGAGCTGAAAAACCCTTTGTTCTTGCTGTCAGCAGCTTACATTCTAGGGGTACATGCTTAAACAGAAAAAGAGATAGGGACTGGCTAAAGGGTGATCAGAGAGGACTAATTCCTAAGCAAGGACAGAGAAAGGAAATATTGCTTAATATTTGGGGATTCAGAGAGAGAGAGAGAGAGAGAGAGAGAGAGAGAGAGAGAGAGAGAGAGAACAGAATACAAGATAACAATATTTATGGAGCCTTTGTCCTGTTTAAAATATTGTTCATTCTAGAGATGTGTGGGTTCTTCCTGAGCCTTGAGGAACTGATTATTGGGGTAGACTACACCACAGTTGTTATGAAACTGGGATAATAGAACGGCACACACACACACACACACACACACACACACACACACACACACACACACACACACAGAGAGGGGGAGGGGGAACAAAAGGGGGAAGTAAATTGTGGTAGAGGCCAAATAAAGTAAAAAAAAAAAAACCTTTTTGGGAAGATGTTATATTTTAACACAACAAGCTGCATACTTGTGATCTGGTCAAGTGCCTTGCACCAAATGGTGCTCTCACCCCATGCTCACAGGATGCAGTTAGACTGCTGTCACCACCTCAGTCCTCATCCACCAACCTCAGCAACTGACAGTGTGAATCCCATGAGGTCAGGGGCACAGAAGCAAGCTGAGTAGCTGACAAGAGAGCAAAAAGGCAATGTGCACCACCCGGATAGCTATTGGATGGTTTCTTCAACAACTCTGTTGATCCATTTATTTTCAGTGGATCCCCAAACAGACCTGCTCTCTTTCTTTCTAGGTTCATAGGTTAAACTTTTGTGGCTGGTCTAGTATTTCTCACTGTCTTCTTGTAGTGGGGACTTGTGGCTGCTCCGGCACTTTTCACCTCTCAGGAGAGCATCTGGCAGATGGTTCACCAGCACATCCCTACAGGCGCTGCCACTGCTTGGCATAGACCTATATTCACATTCCCCACATGCTCAGGTAAGCCCCTGGCAAATGCATCTAGAGATTCAGAGTCTGTTATTCTAAAGGTTTTACGTACTGCTATAAATTGAAACTGGGAGGACTATGTTAAGAACCATTCAATGGGAACAAGATTAATTGGTACTTTTGTCTATGACTCTGTGGATGTACATGGCAACACGCATATATATGTCACACACAGTATGGATGCTTTCATTTAAAATAATACGTAATTACTTAGAAAAACCCTTTTATTTGACATACACCCTACCCAGACACAAACCAGAGAAGGTCTGGTCTGTCCTAATAGTTTAGGTTTTCTACTTGTAGAAGCAGCATGATGAGCCCATGCTGGAGGTAAGACATTTGTTTCCACTGTATTCGATAACACTGGGGAGTTCACTGGGGATGTCTGCCCAGTGATGCTTCCATCAGAAGATAAGTTGACTCCAAGGAAGACAATAATACATCAAAGACTTATGATGATCCCAGGAAACAGAAAAACACAACTTAAGCCAATTGCCCATTGGAGATTACGTATCCTTCTGGGAAGCAGGAACCTGAGAGGCAACATCTGTATCAGCTTCATCTCATATTCTATAAATAATTCATAGAAAGTATTAATGTATTCATAAGATAGGTGGCCAAGAATGAATTCTGGGTGTTTACCAGTAACATGGCCCTGAGTATTCACTCTATCCTATTGGAAGGATACTGTTCTTGGCATGAATAGCTTGTGATGACGGTTAGGTCCACACCCTTTTAAAAACATGCTACTGTTTTTGCATAGCTAATGTGAGCATTTGAAATGCATATTCCTGTCAGGCGTGTGTGAACTGGCTTTCCCCAGTGGGCATGCACACATGGTGGAAACCAGAGGATCCAGACTGGTGCCATTTGATGACTAAGTTGACTTCAGCTTACAAAGGTATTGGTTCAATTCCACTCATACTATTCCTAATGCAGAGCAAATTTTATGTTATAAAGAGTAGCCGTAGATAATCCTATGTTCTGCCAATTATGTGGGTAGACATTTTTAACAAGGGTTCATAAATTCTCTTTATGATACTGTAAAGCTAGAAAGTCTCTTAAGCAAAAACTTTATGTTACATGTAATTAAGGCATAGGGGAGAATGTGAAATACAAGCTTTAAGGTAAGTCTTGTATTATGTAGTAGATGCGCACAGAGAAGAAATGCTGAATAACTTCAATCTCAAGGACAAAGGTAGAGATGAACAGGAATTGGAATTGCCCTGAAGGAATGACCCTTTAGCTGGGGGTTGGGGATCCAATTTAGTGGACAATGAGCTGTCATTTCAGGCTTTCCAGACAAAGACCAGATGAGTAATTACAGCACATTTTCTACTTTTCTTATTAAATAATATATAATTAAAAGTACATTTGCCTGCTATTTGGTTGTTTTAGGTTACCAAGTTTGGCTCAATAAATAAACACATAAAATGATTATTTATGCTTTTATTTTAGGGGTTACTAGACCTTGAAGCATGGCTTACACATTAAGGGGAAGGTTCGAAAAGGCACCTAACATTTGCCAAGGCATCTGGAAGGTGCTTATGATTTGCATCTTTCTAAGGATCTTCTGAGGCCTGCACAAGGTCTGATTTCTTTTCTTTCAACTTCATGTTGGTTGTGAAGTCCTTAGGAACTAACTTAGGATACACTGGATTCAACACTGGCTTCATGTACCATTCTTTCATATCACACATCTTCTAGCAAGGGCTACATGGATTATGTTCTCAAAGCTTTATTTAGTAAGGTAAAAATGAACAGGAAACCAAATAAATAACCTTTCATATTTTGAAGGGGAGTTGTGTCCACACACCTACCAAAAGGTTATGTGCTCATTTTATTTTAAGATTCTTGACCTCTCTCTCTCTCTCTCTCTCTCTCTCTCTCTGTCTTTCTCTCTCTCTCTCTTTCTCCCTCCCTCCTTCCCTTCCTTCCTTCCTCCTTCACTCCCTCCCCCTCTCTCTCTTTCTTTTTCTTTGTTTGTTTCTTTGTTTCTTTGCTTCTTTTTTCTCTTCTTCCTTCCTTCCTTTCTTTCTTCTTTCTTCATTTCTTTCTTCTTTTCTTTCTTTCTTCCTTTCTTCCTTTCTTCCTTTCTTGCTTTCTTCCTTTCTTGCTTTCTTCCTTTCTTGCTTTCTTCCTTTCTTGCTTTCTTTCTTTCTTTCTCTTTGCCAAGCATAGTGTCATAGTCTTATAACCTTAGCACTCTGGAGGGCAAGACTGGAAGATTAAGAGGTTAAGGCCAGCCTAGGCTATAGAGGAAGACTCTATCTCAAAATTTGCAAACAAACTTTTACTTTCTAAGACCAGTTAATGTTCTAACCTTTAAAATTCATATACTGTGGACCCAATATGAATGAGAGACTTTAAGGAAAATTAAAATATAGGCCTTGATGTCATACTCACATAAAAATGAATTCTATAAGATTTCAACCCATCAATTCTTATGATAAAAGCAAGTGGAGCTATAACAGAAGGCAATATAAAATATGTCTGGACCATGTCCTATTTGTTCACATTTAATAAAAGTTTCATCAAGTTGACACACTGTACCCACTAACCATATAATAAGCAAAACCACTACATGGTTGAGAATCAACCAAATACATTTTAAGTTTATGAAACCTTCTTACTTCTGTATGCTTATGTGATCATAATCAATTATAATCACTTTGCTTTAAATGTATCTAAGCATTCTTATGGAGACTTATGGAATTACTTTTTTGTGCAATAAAAAGTATACATTTTTTTTAATTACCTATAACAAAATGAACACGATGGATATTATACGTAAATTATTGCAGGGGCCGGGGGGGGGCAAAAATCTTAGTTTGAGATAGAAACTGTCTCTTCATAATTTAATCAAAAACTGAAATATTTCCAAGATTTATTGCACAATATCAGAAAAAAGGCTTTTACTAAGTAAGTGAGAATTTTTTGTGGAAGCCCAGAGATGTAGTTAAGATGCCAGCCACCACACATCCAAGCCTAACCTGTGTGAATTTTGCCACCAGGTAGGCATGTGCTGTAATGTTGTCTCTAAATGTGGCTATGGTGTTCTTTCCTTTAGAGTTAAGGAATTATGCTGGCTTACATTGTAAGTGGACTTTCAGATTATCCTCGATAAATAGAGTGAGCAAATAGATTATGTATTATTGAGTGTGCAGTGTTTAAGTAACTCACAAAATAAATGCTTTAAATTTCAGTGAACATAAAGTAGATTGTGGTGTCAGGGGCATGGTTTGTATTGGTGAGGGGAAAAAGAGTCTGGCCGTCTGTACACTAAATGAGTGAGTCATCACTGGACTATGGAAGTTGATAACAGCAGTTACTGCAGCAATAAAAACACCATAAAAGGATCTAGGACCATAGGAAACCGTGGAAGCTTTGCCAAACACAGAGTCTCGTTTGCAGGCATGCGCAGAACTCTCTTTTCTTAAGCTCCTTGGGGTAGGGGTGGGAGTTTTGACAACTTCTGGATCAACTCCTTTAGCTGAAATGATTTATCAAAAATGCCTTCACTTCTAAGAGCAATCAAGAGCATTTGAAATTTAAATGAATATTAAAAAACAAAAACAAAAACAAAAACAAAAAACCACGCAGGCACGATGATTCATGATTGTAATCCCACTAGGAGAATCTTGAGTTCCAGACCAGGATAGGCTACATAGGAAGCCTCTGTCTAAAAACCAAGCAAGCCAAGAAGCAAGCAAGCAAACAAACAAAACTCAAAGTACTAGTGGCAGAGCAGTGATTCCTTGATCCAGTCAGAAAGGTGGGAGCTGGGTATCGCTGTTTTGTGCTGGGATGTGTGCTTTTGAAATAATTGTTTCACTTGTTTATTTTAACTATAATATTAATAGTACAGATTTGGGGGACTTTCTTGTATTTCTGTTTCATCATTTACTTAAATGGAGAATAATGCTTAGTGTAATCTTGGCTCAAATGTTCAAAATAGTAAATACTTCTCCTCTCCTTCCATACCAAAGCCATAGACTTGTGAAAAGAATTTTTATTGGATAATGTAATTTTCTACCCATTTTTAAATATTTGTTTTGGTATTTTCCAGTGAGATGGAACTAAGAGACCAGCGAAAGATGCAGGATACCACTGAGTTTTATTTTCTTCCTTATTTCCATTAGAATTGTTTTCAGTAAGCTCTCCCAATGCTTTAAGGTGAGACCTAGTCCTCTGTGGGGAAGACTTCTAGACCCAAAGGAAACTAGTCTAAAAAGGTTTGATGACTCCAGTGTAAGCCACCTCAGCAAGAGAAGATGAGTGCATTTTCACATCTCTATAAGGTTCTGCTTGGTTACAGGTGAACACTACATTGAACCTTGAACACACACACACACACACACACACACACACACACACACACACACACCCTCTCATGCACATGTGCATGCACACTTGTACACATAAGCACATTTTATCACCCTTGCTCAATGTCAACAGAGCTGCTTGGAAATATTTGTGCAGTTATTCTTGACTTGTAATATTATAAATGTGTTTTTAAAAGTTGAGTTTAGATTGGATACTGATCAACTCTTACTCAAAACAATACACTTCCTGTAACTTTCACACTTAAAAGTGTTTTTAAAGACCTACTCCTATTTCCCCCTGCTCAAATTAAAACTTTCTAAAACAGAGAAGTATGTTTGGAAAGGCACGTATTCACATCTATTTACCCATTGCTAAACAGAGTTTCTTTAGTTAAGTGAGTGAGATAGCCACTAGAATTTCAATGCCTTCTCCAGCCCCCAGTTGAGGGATGGGGCCACCCACCCATCTCAAAAATTTTAATCCACAATTGTTCCTGCCCAAAGGAAAGACAGGGACAAAAAAAAAATGGAACAGAGACTGAAGGAAAGGCCATCCAGAGACTGCCCCACCTAGGAATTCATCCCTTCTACAGACACCAAACCTTGACACTATTGCTGATGCCAAGAAGCGCTTGCTGATAGGAACCTGGTATGGTTCCCTGAGAGGCTCTGCCAGCACCTGACCAATACAGATGCAGATACTCACAGCCAACCATAGGACTGAGGCTGGGGACCTCAATGGAAGAGCTAGTGGAAGGACTGAAGGAGCTGAAGGGGATTGCAACCCCATAGGAAGAACAGTATCAACTAACAGGACCACCCAGAGCTCCCAGGAACTAAGCCACCAACCAAGAATATACATGGAGGGACCCATGGCTTCAGACATATATGTAGTAAAGAATGGTTTTATCTGACACCCGTGGGAGGGGAGGTCCTTGGTCCTGTGGAGATCTGATGCCCCAATGTAAGGGAATGCTACAGTGGTGAGGTGGGAGTGGGTGAGTGGGTGGAGGAGCACCCTCATAGAGGCAAAGGAGAGGAGGGAGGGGGAATAGGATGGGGGATTGTGGAGGGGTAACTGGGAAGGGGGATATCATTTGAAATGTAAATGAATAAAATGATTAGTAAAAAAAGAAAAAAAGAATCTCAGTGTCTTCTCATATAAAAATAAAAAGAAATACTTATCACTAAACTACAATCAAAGGCTTAGGTCACAGCAGCGAGTTCATGCCGTGCATTGCTGAGATGATGTCAGAGCTGAAGCAACTATGCGGTCAGTCCTGCTTCTCACACATGTGGGGATCCACTTGACAATACACCTTCCCAGTTGTCAGTCTTTGTGTGGTTGTATTTATTCTCAGGCATTTACTCATTGGCTCAGAATCCTCTGGAGCTCTAGTTCCAGAGAATCGAATGCTCTCTTCTGACCTCCCTCAGCGCCAGGACCTCCCATGATGCACACACAATACATACACACAGGCAGAACTTACATATACATAAAGTAAAATGAATAAATCTAACAATGGTTGTAAAAGAGGGACGGTAAAAAAATGCTCTCTGGACACAGATAAGTACCAACTAGACATTTATTCATAATACATTACGGTTGCTTCTAAAATCTAGTATTTTTTCAATGGTGAAGAGGAAAATGCCCAACTGACTCGAGTTAGAGGGTTTCCATAGTTATGCAGAGAGTGAGTTTCAAAAGGCTTAGCACAAACTGGACAACATGGGTGAATACGCAGTATGCTGACATTTGATGGAGCAGCTGCGTCAATGGCTAACATGTTATATCAGGGAAAAATAAGTGAAAAATCTAAAAACAGTGTCTGTATATAGATGTAAATATGAAAAATATTTCATTTTTATGTTAATTCAGTACCATCATTCAAAAAATCTATTTCTAAATGCATGTAATGTTTATATCCAGTGATATTCGTATTTAAATATAATTTAAAACAGTTAAATATAAATTCATGTTTATGTTCTTATAAAATATATATGTATATATAAAAATAGAGCATTTGAAAGAGGTGGGTATTCATTCTAAATAACTGATGGGTCAATAGGTCAAAATAGTTTCATTTTTTTGTGGCAATGAACTTGAGGTATTTGTATTTTTAGTAATCTCAGCTCCATACTGAGTTGCCTCTCTCAGCTTCCTTTCCTTATGCCCAAATCATCCTTTAAAACCCACCACAACAGTGAGATGTTATCTCACAACAAAGAAATTGTATAATAAGGAAAATTTCCATCTTGTACCTAAAAAGACAGAAGAGAAAACTTTCAATGCTGGAGTTAGGTATGTTTTGTACTTAGTCCACAATTTTCATAAAAGTACTTGTATGCCTATTCTAATTTGAATTAAACACATTTGTTCACAGAAGAATACAGGTACTAGTCCCATAGTACTCTTTGTGGATATATAGGAAATGCTTCATGCTTTTACATTTGAGAATCTGCAATCCTTTGCGCAGTATCTGAAATGTAACTGTCGTCTTAAATTAAATAGGTCTATAGGGGCAAGTGAAAGCTTCCTTAGCAACTGCATCCACAAATATACAAAGTAACAAACAGGGAACTTTACTGTGTCCCATACTTTAAAATTACGCATATCATCCATTTAGACTGTGCTTCCATCTAAGTTCACAGACAGTTAGGGCTCTTTGTGGAACACACAGTAACTCAGAGTTGAATATGACATTGCTTCCTATCGCTCTCGGAGAATCTCTTTGAATTCCACTGTAGAGAAGAATCACTCCTGCTCTTTCCCTTCCATTGTACCATTTTAAAAACATAAGAGGAAATGTTTTTCCTAAGCACTGGATCCACAAAGCTCAAACCACCACAAGTCCCCCCCACCCCCCC
>NW_022196903.1:17524350-17591689 GCF_008632895.1 Mastomys coucha | reverse complement strand
CTTCTCCCGGTAGAGAACGTCAGTATTATCTTTCCTTACATGCGGAATGTATTTGCTTCTTCAACGTTTTTACATTAGTGAACCTATGGAAAGGAGAGCACAGAACCTGCATTGCCCTATCTCCATGCTGTTGTGTTTCTGTATTTCTGTTTATTGTTGCAGTCCAATATCTGGTCCACATGGTCGTACTTTGTGATCACAGTTCAAGTGATCTTCGTATAGCTCTGTGCTTCGACCCAAAACTAACGGATGCTCAAGGTCACTTGTGAGTGTGTACAGTCATGAGAAAAAAAATGTGTCATTGCGGTTTTGCGAGCTGTGTGCTTTGCTGTGCATGCTTGTGCTGGTAAGTGTACAGTCATTGCAAAGTACGTGTAAGGCACATTTAGTTTGCAGGTTCAGGTGAAAGGTTCATTTCTAACTGTGAATTCGGCTCTCCTTCAGGGAGTCTGCGCAGACCTCTGACTCGCACACATTCTGCTGAGCAGGATTTCAGCACAAACCTGATTTATCGGGCCTCTGACATGATACGGTGAGTGAACATTTGGGACAGAATTGTGTTGTTTTAGTTTGCTTTGACTGCTGAAGTATTTCTCCACAATACGGTTCTTGGATCTTTTCACCTTGATAACATGGTGCTGTCCGGATAACTTTGATTTCACTACCTGCAAATAGAGAACGAGAAATTAGGGGTGCAAATATCACAGGTATTTGAACACCACATAGAGCAATATAACTGACTCTCATGCCTGCCCTGCATCACCGTCACACGTCACACGGAGGCTGGTAAAGGGCACAGATTTACCATAACAAGAACTAGTGTAACCTGTGTTTCAAAAGAGACCAGAGATGAAGTTAAGATTCCTGCCGCCTTGGGTCTTCTGTTGTAGGGCAACTGAGGAATTGTTCCCTATGCTGCCTTTCCTACGCTGTGTGTGTGAGCGTGTGCGTGTGTGTGTGCGTGTGTGTGTGCATGTTCGAGTGTGCGTGAGCACAAGCACATGTGTATTCAAAGCAGATGCAGCAGCAGCTGGTTTGACATTATCTCTCTACAGGAGAGCAGACACTGTTATGAGTTCCTAAGTCACTGATTCAAACTTGGCACTTTAAGTCTGTCATTGAACAAAAAGTCAACAAACATTATCTTCTGAGAAAGTAGAAGTACTTTTCTCATCCTTATCTGAAAGAAGATAAGTGTTATAGTTCCAAGTTGCATTTCTATGGGCAGTTAGTAAATCATGGAACCTGCCAATAGCCTATGCCTTAAGTTTTTGTTATAGGCCTCTATTTCCAATATTATCTTAAATAGATGGTATTATAAAGCATTCATTCATGGAACCTAAACGGTCTGGAATCAAATGCTTCCTTCCCATCTCTTTTCCTCCCTGAGTCACTCAGATGTCTTTCTCCATATTACCATCTTTTTATGCTTCACAGCTATTTTGTAAGGATCTCCATTCATGTGTACATAAGGCTATCGTTATGGTCCATATTTACATTTTCCAAAATGTTGTCCTGGTGGGAACCTAAATCATTATCTTCTGCCTTTGAGCAAATAGAACTCAGTGTTAGAAGTGAAGGTTTGGGGAAATGAACTAGGAACCCAGAGGGAAATGGGGGAGGGGCAAGGTCCCTGGGAAGGCAGGTGAAAGAAAGGGAATACTAGTGATGATGGTGTTTGGAAGCTCTTTACAAACTATTAACAAAATAAGAACTTTATCACTTTCATCATGCACACGTAATAGGTTTTGTTCTATCAGTTCTTGGGACACAGGAAAATACTCACTGATAATAAATAGAAGTATACTATGCCACATAGATTTTTCTTCATTCTTTTAGTTGAAATGCAATAATTAAGGCACATATAATTTGATCCCCCCCAAAGAGAATGCAATGAAAACAGTTTCTGAAAATAAAACAGGATATTTGTGTGTAGGGGAACATCACATATTTGGTAAATAAATATTATAGTTACACGTAAACACTAACATTTTAAGAGAAGTATTGAAATAGAAACTTTGTAAAGATCTATACCAAAATGTTAACAGAATGACTTTTAAGTATAAGCACTCTATGTGGGGTTAATGTGTTCTATTGAACTTTATCTTAGCTTTTTTTAAAAACATAATTAATGTGCATGATTTTAAGATAATGAGAAAAATGGAAGACATTAGAATTTGAGGGAAAAAGTTCCCAGTAGTGTAACCTAAAACCAGTAGGGCAGGAATCTATGAGATTCTATGAGATTCCTGAGATTCTATGAGATTTCTATGAGAATCGCCACCATGAGAAGCTGGCTCTTCTCCTATCAGACTCTTAGATTGGGTAACTTACGAAGGGCCATGAAAACCTCCACTTGTGGCAAAGAACCCCTGTGCATTGTGATGCAGAGCTCAGCTTGCCACCAGGCTTGGGCTGGCACTCCACACCCCAAAGGTGGAGTTCCTGCTATGTCCTTCTACCCCAAGATGGTTGTATCAGAACTCCATTATGGTGGGCCTGAGAAGGCGTCAAGGCTTCCTGCAGGCCTTCTGTATTTTAGAGGGGAGCGTCCTCAACTAATATTAGTGAATAACATTCTAGAAGTTTATGTGAAGAAGCATTTAAGCAAAAGTACAGCATGTAACCCTGACATAATATTATTCTAGTGTTCTGCAGCCAAAATAAAGGCAATTTTTAAAATATGGTTGAATCTTAAGTTTGGCTTCTGCAGCTGCCATGATCGTCTATGAGCTAATTACATGCAAAATGAAAACAAGTCTATATCATAGCACATAATTTCAACATATTTTACTACTTGGGCCTGATGTATTTGCTGCTCTTAAGGGAGACATGTAGATAGGGTATCCCAAAATAGGTACTTCACTATGTTCTCTGAGATAAAGAAATTTCACCTAAAAGTAGTGTCAATGTTTTGCCATGTCTCAATGGGAGATGTGATAACTTAGCTCTGATTTTAGAGAGTTTGAAAAAGGGAGATGCAATGATGGGTTTTCCCAGAAGTGTCTGAAGGCCAGGCTAGCTGATACTCCTGTTAGCTGCTGTTGGAAACAGACCCCGAATACCGTGTGGTTGGGCCCACCATATTTAGTTTACTTGCTTTGATTTTGAAAACTACTTTTAGGGAATAATAAAATATTATGTTTCCAAACTCATTTTTTTAAAAGTCACAATTGATTTGATACTGAATCCTGAATGCAGACAAATAAAGAGAATTATTTCCATTTTGATTTACAAAAATATATATAGATACAAAAATTCTCTCAAATCTGCTCTTGTGAATTAAATCCATTTAAAAACCCTGTAGTCATATGTGCCATAACACTAGCACATACAATTTGCTTCAGGATGGAAAAAACTTCAACATTATGAAATATTTCTTTACAGGAAATTACCAAGGCACTACGTGGAAATATGAAATCATTTACTCTGAAAACCCAAATGCATCTACTGAAAATGATCATATATTGTAAAGCTGATGTTTAAAAATGAGAAAGCATTCCCATAGCCTATCAGTGATTAAGAAAAAATATTAAAAAGCATCCCTTACAATAGCAAATAAATAAGTTCAACAATGCTCTACTGGTTGCAGGTGAAGAATCCATCAGGAGGTTAATGAGGTACAAATGATACATGGACAAATGGAGAGATAAACCCCATTAGGGCTTCACAGGTGATTAAAGTGCACTGTGAAATTGGAGGATGCATGTCAACTCCTAAAATACACTTTAAGAGTCAATATAGGAAAATAATCATGATCATTCAAGAACAAAAGGTATTGGTTGTTGGGGGCTGGGCTTTCTGTAGGAGCTGTTCTTCCATGAGTATGAATCAAGTCTACCCTCAAAACTGATCATGACTCAACTCCTCCTTGCCAAAAGGAAAACCTTCTTTGTTAGGACTTTTATTTCCTTCCTTTTCCCACAGAGTCCTCTTCCCTGTGCGTGCATGTGTGTGTGCATGTGTGTGTGTGTGTGTGTGTGTGTGTTTAACCAGAGCAACAGCAATGGTCATGATCCTTATCTTTCCACAGCCTATTATCTGTGATGTGGGGTGCATGTGTGTATATGCATGTGTGCTTGTGCATGTGTTCATCTCTGTGTCTCTCTGTGCGTGTCCATTCTTATGACTGAACCCAGGGCCTGGTGCATGCTAAGCACTCAGGGACATTGAACCGTAAGATTCACAGTCCCTACGTTCCGAGTACAGCTGTGTGCTCTGAATCCCTCAGTGTCCTCCAGAAATGCGACTCTTCTGCCCAGTCTTCCTTCTGCTCCTCCAGACACACGCCAGCTAGGGATACGCCCACGCCAGCTAGGGATACGCCCCCTTGATGCTTTATAACCCAACATCTAGGGAACAATTCTAATCCTGTCCTCATCCTGCTTGTCATCGGGACATTTATACATAAGATTTGATAAGCCTCTCATCTTGAAATCAGGGTATCCCAGGAGCAGGAAGAAATATGGATTGAACAACAGTCTGCTTTTATAGAGAGCCCCGTGCTTAGGATGAGAGCTTCAGTTACACATCGCCTGTAACATACTCATGGGTAGACATTCTGGCCAGGCTGCATGGTTTACTATGTCTAAGAAGCTTGTGGGGAAATAACCTAAACCAAGCTTTCCACTTGGCTGCAGATATGACTTACCTATAGCTTGAGTCTCACCAAGAAGGCAGTGGCCTGTGCCGGAGTAACTCAGTGATCACTGAGCTCACTGGAGTGGCTTGTCCCAAAGTACACATAAAGTCATCCTGTCTTACTTGCAGGAGTTGGAGCTCATCATGAGTGGGTAGGGGCATTGGAATTTGCCAGATAACATATTGAACTGAATATATCTGTGGGTCTCTCATGCCCATTTTCTAGAGGCCAGAGTTCTGAATGCAGTTACTGGGACAAAATCTGCCATTAATCATATGCTCAATGTTTGTTACACTGTCAAGCATATTTTGCCTTATATAATTATGTTTCTGCCTACATTAAGATAGAACGTTTCTTTATGGAGAGCATCCTTAAATGCTATGCTTTCTGGAACTTGATTGTAAAGTTTGGGTCCAAGGGACCTTCAAGCTGGCTCAGTGGCATAGGTGCTTGCCACCAAGCCTGACAATCTGAAATCGATTCTCCAGAACCTACATAATGGAAGGAGAAAACTGACTTCTGTATATGTGTTCTCTGACTGAGACACATATGCACATGCATATATGCACACATATAAATAAAATGAAAAAAGGTGTAATAAAGGCCATTGAATTATATACAATTAAAATGCAGGTTTGTTGCTGAATGTATGCAACATCCAATAGCGAGCTAGAAAAACAATGTCTATCCTACAGATTAAAAAGCACTTCATAGTTTTCATTTTATAGAGAAACAAATTCTAAATTGCTCTCAGTGTTATATAAATCTAGCAACCATAAATGTTGACAGCCCAACACTTTTAAATAAAGAGCATTAAAATCAAGAATATAGTTTTAAAATGGAGCTATGTACCACATTGCAAATATGCATGGAAGAGTTCTATTTTTATTGTCTACACTTATTTTTAAACTCGTAGAGGGAACAAAAATTCATGTAATCCTTTGCAATGAAAAAGAAAAAGAGAAATAAAATAAAGTAGTAATTTATATACAAATACTTAATGACTACCCCCTTCGTGTAATACACATTTTTCAATATTCAGAGTTCTCTGCACTAGAAAACACATGGAGGAATTCAGATCTGGTCCCTACCCTCAAGGGGACTATATAAAGACACATGTCTAAGATACTTGAAGTAAGAACAAGAATGAAGTGACTTCAAAGACATTGTCTGGGACTAGATCTACAAGGTCAGGCACCATGTTGTTTCCATGTAATGAATAGTTCCTGGGTACATTAAGAAAACTCGGCACTAATTTATGGTAGGCATGAGAGTCTCTTTACAGGGCTATTATTTCTTTGAACTTATTTGTAAAAATTGGCATCCAGCCTTCAAACTGTGGCCCTGTCTCCAAGCGTCAAAATATCATCTTATTTTATTTCCAGTCTCTAAAGAGGAGAAAAAGTAATTTAGGCACATTCTGAAGGGCTGGAAATGCTATGCCAAAGAAGATGTTTGATACCTGTACAGTAAAAAAGCTCCTTCCCTTTGATCTTTTGCGGAAACCAGCCAATTGGGATCCTCCCAGAATTTAAAGGACCTAAAAGGGGCTGCTAAAATCCAACTGATGGGTCAAGTGTAGTGTACCTTTGAAAGAGAGCAGCTAGTGACACAAATGTCAGGTTGCCTTTGAGCAATGATAATAAACAGTATAAATTAGCTATTAGAAAAAAAATCAATGAAGGATTTAGGTCTTGAGATCAGGACAAGGGCTGCAAATGATCAGGTGTACAGAACACCTCTGCCAGGGACTGAAATTAAGTTATGCACAGAAACACTGCTCTAGGGTGGCCTACAGAGGAGATGACTTTTAAAAAGT
The DNA here is from genome assembly GCF_008632895.1 of Mastomys coucha. Taxonomy (NCBI): domain Eukaryota; kingdom Metazoa; phylum Chordata; class Mammalia; order Rodentia; family Muridae; genus Mastomys; species Mastomys coucha. Next base: position 17,585,228 of record NW_022196903.1, on the reverse strand, counting down.
AGGCATGCCTATCTAGAAGGGAAGGGATCTGCTATGCATGGTTAATAATAATACAGTTAATGGCACAGGCACATATGCCTTGGCAAATGTTTGAAGTACTTACCTAGGAATATTAACCAACAAGTCTTTCACTCTCTTTAATCCAAAGTGAATTCTATTACATTTTTTTCTTTTTCTTTTTGGACAGTCAGTTATTTTATTTATTTCCTTTTTCTTTTTTTATTATTTTCTTTATTTACATGTCATATGATATCTCCTTTCCCAGTTTCCCCTCCGAAAAATAAAATAAAATAAAGCCCTGTTCCCTCCCCCCTTCCTCTGCTCCCCAACCCACCCTCTCCCGCTTACTGGTCCTGGCACTCCCCTACACTGGGGCATAGAGCCTTTACAGGACCAAGGGCCTCTCCTCCCCTTGATGACTGACTAGGCCATCCTTTGCTGTACATATGCTGCTGGAGCCATGAGTCCTACCCACCATGTGTGCTCTTTGGTTGGAGATTTAGTCCCTGGTAGCTCTGAGGGTACTGGTTAGTTCATATTGTTGTTCGTCCTAAGGGGCTGCAAACCCTTCAGCTCCTTGGGTCCTTCTCTAGCTCCTTCATTTTTTGTTGGCCTACTTTCTATGTTTGCTGTTGTGAAGTTTACTTTAAATTAAGGAGATGTAGAGGACAATTGGTCTCCTAAATGTGACAGTCTATTATTGTGATAGCATTGTTCAATATGCTAATGTCTTACCATTTGTCATGTTTTATAATAGAGATTTAGCATAGCAAGGATCTAGCTTAGAAATATGATACACACAGGTATGGAGTTCTCACTTTATTTGCAGGTCAAAATTACAGTCTTTCAAAAGTAATTGATATGTCAATCTGCTAGCTGTGGTACTTAGGATAATTTGAGAGTGGAAGCCAATGTGATAGGCAAATAAAAATTCCAGAGGTGATCAGCCACCTGTGCCTCAGTGGAGGGAGAACAGAGATTTTGCCCCTTGCAGCCCAGAAGTAACTTTCCCATAGTTTTTTTTTTTTTTTTTAATATGCTGAGATATCTCTCAGTTTGCAATTATATGTTTTTATTTCTGTGTAAATAAAAATGTGGTCATAGAGATATTTTAGAATGTGTAGAGATGCCAGATTTCAACTTGATTACTTTTGACCCAGGATTTTTGCTAAGACTTTCCAAACGGAAAATTATTTTAAGTTACACCATGAAACTAGCATTGAAATTTTAACTATAAGCACAGGCAGTTTCAACACTCAAAATTGATTTCACATAAACATTCATCAGAATGAACGTCTTGCCATGGCAATTAATAGCTACATCTGAAATAACTTTTAATTTTCCAAAGGCCCGTGCAGAGAGCGCAGGCTTGCAGAACTGGAAATCCATCGGGCAGATATGCGGCAAGCAAATACCTTTTCTAAAACTGATCTCGACCTGAATAACCTCCAGAGAACTTTTGATGTGGTTCCAGTTCAGAGAACAAAATAGGAAACAATTTCTATGGTGCAAGTCTTCCAGAATTGCCCTGGGCTGGTTCAGAGGGGCGTTCTGACTGCAGACTTGAATGAGGATCGTGGATGGGATTTGAGAGCTACAAGGTGACCTGACTGCTCTCTAAGGCTAGAAACCATGCATTTGACCAAAGAAAACACGCTGTTAACTTCTAAGTGTATACTGCTGAAGTACTGTTTACTTATAGTCGCTTGGCATGCCAGTGTGCCTCAAAAGCACGACTAGCTAAGAAGCCTAAGAAATCCACAGAAACGAGATCAAACTAAAGCAACATAAACCATCTAGAAGCTAGTATGTCTAATTTCTAATTCCATTTCAGGACATCGCACAACTCTGGAAGATAGAAAAGAATGATTTTCTTTCTCCCACTCCCCAGATATTTAATTTATGAAACATTCAAAATAGCGATTCAAGGGAGTTCAAGTTTCTTTTTTGTTTTTTAATTTTTTTGAGTCCGAGTTTCAAGTGAGATAAAGATGCTGAGGAGTGGGGTTCAAGATAGTATGTTTTAAGGGTGTCTTCTATACCTCCTTTATAATCCTCTTTCTGAGAGTTTAACCCACTAGACCAGAGGTTCTCAACCTTCCCCATGCTACAACCCTTTAATACAATTCTTCATGTTGTGGTGATTCATGACCATACAATTATTTTGGGTTCTGGTTCATGGTTCATAACTATAATTTTGCTACTGTTATGACACATAATATAAATATCTGATACTTCCGATGGGCTTAGTCGACCCCTGTGAAAGGGTCATTCAACTCCCAAAGGGGTCACAACCAGCAGGTTGAGAACCAGTGCCATAGGCCTTCAGTATTGACTCTGAGAACAAATTATACTTTGTAAGCAGTGTGATTACATGGGATTCTAGACTATTACAATCCCATGTAGTTTCCCAGTCTCTGTCCTTAAATCAAATGTACCCTTAGTCTCAATGATTCTAAACTGAGTTCCAACTCTCCTTCAGTTCTACACATCTCTGGGGTCTTCGGATCCTTTGGATGTTTCCTCTCAGGTGTCTGTTTCACTGCTTTCTCTTCAACTTAATATTTAAGAATAAGGTATCAACCTGGGAATGGACTCTCAGGCCTATAATCCTAGTAAACTGGGGGAGGGGTTGCTGATACAGGAGGATCACCCATAGACTATTCCAGTTTGGAGTATATAATGAGTTCTAGAAAAACTTGACTATAGGGAATTTCAAAAGCAAATAAACAAACACGCAAGACAAAAAAAAGACTCAGAGATACTTTGTGTGACCAGTGCTTTCAACTACTAGCTTCCCTGTAGGCATTTGCTCTGACAACACTGGTCTTTTTTTAAGGGACCTCATTTCTCATCAGGAGACCTCCGAGGGCTTGTTCTGACTACTCTACTCCAAGGGCTGGGGAACAGGTTCAAGAGCTTTCTCAATCAGGTATACACTTTGCCTTTATATCCTCTTTCAAGCCCCAAGATTCAACTGTTCTTTACTGTATCTGTGCTTCCAGTTCGAACTCTGCAGTTCACTGGTAAGATACTGTAAGCATGGATGCAGCTTCATGTTTGCATGGACCTGGAGCAAGGAGCCAGTGGCTGACCAGTTTTGCACACAGCTTGCTGTAAAACCTTAGGCAATCAGTCGGGCATGGTGGTGAATACCTTTAATTCCAGTACTTGGGAGGCAGAGGCCGGTGTATCTCTGTGAGTTTGGGGCCAACCCGGTATACAAAGTGAGTCCAGGACAGCTAGGGCTGGTTACATTGAGAAACCCTACCTTGAAAAACAAAACAAACAAACAACAAACAAACAAACTCAGGCAATCAGCAACCAGTGGGTTCCCTCCGTTACCTCTCCTCCCTAGGCATCCGAAGTTCTAATCTCTGTTGCCTTCTAAGTCATATTTCATAAGACGAGTTCTTTGGGTGAAGTAAAGACCTTTATGTTTTTGGAATCTTGTTCGCAGGAATTTTAGTGAAAGGGAAAGGAAATAGTTAGATACCTCTCACTTTAGCTTGAACCCCACGACTGATATCAGGCCTATTCACTAGGCCTGCTTTCCCACCATTCATTTTGGGGTGTGACTAATTAGTTGTTCTTAAAGTAAAGTGAACCACACAAGAGAATAATGTTGTAAAAAAAATAGCCAGGGCTTGCTGTAGTAGAAGGTGGTCACTGTTTCTTCCACATCTGGTCTCAGTACCATTCCCAGAGCTGATATCAGTTCTGTGCTCTGGCAGAACATGGGGCTGTTCACAGTGTCTCTGCATCGTGGGAGCCCAGGGAGGACTCGCCATTTGCAATCGGAAGAGGTTACTGATTGCAATGAGGCTATTTTGGATTGGATTCGTCGACTCTTCATTTAGAGTAAGACAGCAAGTGGTTAAGAGATAAGGATGTTTTTCGTTTTCTCATTTAGCAGATGTGAAGGGCTTTCTAAGAAGTACCATCTCTGAAAAACTGATCAAACCCTTTAACTCATATCTGGTAATAAATACACAAATGAACTTATGAAATAAAAAGAAAAATGTTTTCATGCTCAGAAGAGTTTGGAAAAAAAACAATGTAGATGTTAGTATCAAACTAGTCTAGATGTTAACTAAATAATTAACTAATTATTAATTAGTTGGTGAGATAGCATCTTACTTTCTGTTATCTCGCTCTGTTGCTCAAGTTGATTTTAAATTCCTGTACTCAGTCATCCTCCTGCCTCAGTCTTCAGAGTGCTGGGATGAACAGCATGCATCATCATATTCAGTTTAATGTTCAACTTTATTTAATGTAAGGGTTTTGAGATCACTTAGTATCCTAATATTATTTGAGAATCCATATAGTAGAGATGTAGTATTTTTCAAATATACGTCCTGTCTTCACCAAGATAGAACATGAAACAGTATGGATGGTACCACTCCTGGCAGCTCAGAGTCTCAATTAGATTGTTTAAAGTTGGTAGTGAGCTTCCTGCCATCATGGTCTACTGTATCAGCACGACCTGCTGAGGGGTGAGCTCACTCTTCTAGCAATCCTGGCATTCTGAGCTCTGGTATTGCCAAGTATGAGGTATGTAGTTACCACATAGACACAAAATACCAGCTCAACATAAAATAATGACACTCTTTGTTTCCTTTTCATCCAGTTATCCCTCTTAAGAGAAAGACTTGGATTTAATTGATAGTGCCAACTATTCAAGCGAGAGTACTATTCTTTTTCATTGAAAATTAATACACTATATTCTGATTGTGGTTTCCCCTCCCTCGTCTCCTCCTAGATCCTTCTTGCCTCTTCACCCATCCAACTCCACACCTTCTTTCTCTTTATTTTTAGAAAACAGGCAAATAAAAAAAGAAAACAAGGAATAATACTGATAATAATAGTGAAAAAAAAAAGCCCAGTAACAAAGCAGGTACAACACAATAAAATAGGTAAATAAAATAAAAATAGGTACAACACAAGTGAAAACAAAATTCATAAAATCACAAGATCAGAAACCCTACAAGCACCAGTAAGAATTGAAAAAGTGTCCAAACAAAGGTATATAGATACCCCCTCCCCCCACACAAAACAAAACAAAACAAAAAACAATTTACAAAACCACCATTGAGTTTGTTTTGCATAGGCTATCTCCTCCCAGGCATGAGGACACCTCCTCCACCTTTTACCAGTGACTGTGAGTTCTTGCCCATCTCAGTGGAGGGAGGCGTTGCTCCAACAGCTTCAATCTTATCTGTATTTTTAACTCTTGATTATTTCTCTTGAGTAAGCAAACATGATAAATTCCTTTCTCGCCTAAATCCACCATCTTTCTCCCTTTGTTGCTTTTTTTTTCCCAGATAAAAGGCCTCTGAAATCCTGTTTTCCCCATGTGTTATATCTTTACAATTGATGGTCTCTCCTTCCTGTTCCAGTATCTTATTATATATACACTTCAATGTCTGACAGGACCTTCACCCTGCCCTACAATGAGGATTTAAAGTCCTTATCTGAAATGCAGTGTCTACCGACGTTGCTGCTTCTGTCTTGATAATTTTTTTTTTACTCTGGCTTTCCAGGGCACCATTCGTGGACCTGTACAAACGACATTACAGCTCTGCCTCTAACCGTTCATGCTCTAAATTTACATGATCATGTTTCCCCAAGCCTTTCCTGGTCTATTTTTATGGCTTCAACTATTGCCTATTTACTGATGACTCCTATTCCTACCTCCAGTCTCAACCTGCCCTGTGATCTTCATACCTGTGTATCCAACTGTCCGTTGGTTCAGAACACCACCTGGATGTCCTGCAGGCATCTCAAAGGCAATGTGTTGAGAACAGAGCTCGTCATCGTTTCCCTAAGCTGATCCCTTTTCAGTTCTTCTTTGTCTCACTTGATGTCTCAGCTCTCTAATCAAGTCATGCAAGTTAGGAATCCCCTTTGATTCTTCCCACACCTTCATTCCACAGATAAAACCTACAGATTATGCTCTTTAAAAATAGCTTGTGTTCTTCTACTTCTGTCTTAGGCTTGTCGCTTCTTCGCTCTTTGGAGTAGGCCTACACCTTTTCTCTTCTGACTTCTGGAAACGTTAGCTTACATTCTTGCTTTAGTTCTCTCTGTATATCTCCCCCCCTTCTTGGCTATATGCCCTAACTTTTGAAAATAGATGTATCTATTTTTATTTTATGTGCACAAGTGTTTGCCTGTAGTTATGTATGTGCAACATGTGGGCACAATCATCTAGTCAGAGTCAAGTCCCCTGGAACTGGAGTTGTGGACACTTGTAAGCTACCAGATGAGTGCTGAAAAGAATGTACAGGTTCTCTGTAAGAGCAGTGAATATTTTAAAGACATCTCTCGGGTCTTCTGTCACAACTCTTTCAGACAAAAATACTACCACCTCCTTCTTCCCTGGAAGAGTTTCAGTGGCTGTCCACTAGCTACAGATTTACAGGCTAAGCTCTCACCACAATTTGGGCTGTGACTGTTTTTCTCCAGTCTCTCTTTTTCACTGATGCTCTACCATATCCAGAATTACTCCTTGTTCTCTGAGAACAACAGCTTATATCCGAGTTTCTCCCTGGCCCATGGAGTCAGAATGGCCTACATCCTTGGGTCTTGGCTAGTTCCAGTTTTCTACCACAATCCAACTAAGCAGGTTTTTTTTGTTTGTTTGTTTTTGTTTCTGTTTTGTTTGTTTGTTTGTTTGTTTTTTAAAGAGGAGCTTCACTCAATCCTCAGACCAGGTCCTATACCTCTTTTGGTGTAACCACTACAGCATCTACATATCATTAACATACTATTCTACATATTATACTATATGGGTTTTTATAAGTTACACTTTAGTAATATGAGACTAGGAGCAAATGTGCTTTATTTATTTTTACTCCCTACTGTTTAGCTCAAGAAATGGACTCACTAAACAAATGCTGGATGACTGCCTCAAAGAATAAACAAGATTGCTGTATTTGGAACAGAATATAGGGCAAAGGCTTAGAAGAGTATGCATATGTAAACAGGACTTGGTAACCGACATGTTTGGGTTGTTTTGGTAAGGAAGGATAAGCAAAATCTTTAGTTTGTAAATGGCAGTACAGGCCATACCAATGGGAACAAAAATTAAAAGATATTTGACTCTTGTCTTTTAGGATATATAGTTTATGAGATTTTTTTTTTGAAATCCTATAATGCATTCTCCAGATGATTTCATAACAGTAGTAAAGCTCTTAGAGAACTTAAGAGCATTTTCTGAGAATATTGTCATAGTAATTTACTACAAATACTAAGATATTCCTAAAGATGTAATAGTGGCATTTATATCTGGGAGGTAACCAACACCTGTGTGATTAAACTTAAAGACCACTCAACAGGAGGGAAATCATGAAGGTTACTTGAAACCTAGCCAATCAGTCAACTAACACTACCTAGGGCTAGTAGAGTCATGGATCTTAGAGAAGAAACATATTACAACTACTTTATTAAACCAGTATAATTCCTGAATGCATTCTAAATGCTTGCTCTTGTGCACACAAGATAAATTTCTCTTTGCAGCAGATAGAGATCATTACAAGATGCCACAATGATCAAAATGCAGAGAACACCTTATCATGTGGGCACCCAGACCAAATGGATGCATCTACAACACAACCATACACCTAAAGCTTAGGGAAGACTGTGGGAGAAGTGGGTAGAAAGATTAAAAGAGCCACAGGACCAAGAAAACAACTATATGATTGTGTCTCCAAGAAATGACAGGGAACCTATGCCCAAAGACCTGAATGATGATGACACCAATGGATGCACTAATGTGGAGAGAGAAAAATAACACAGGGCTCCATCCATAGACAAAGAACTACTCGAAACTACTGACTATAGAGAGAGGGAGAATAAGTTTTCCTGTAGGAATGAGCACCTAATTGGTCTGAGCAAGTGGCCATCCCTAGAATTACGTATATACAACCTGCATTAAACAGACTTAGCAGGTTGCATTTGTACGTTTATGCATTTATGTATATGTGACAATACTATTAGGGGTGAGAGGGCTGTAAATTTGGAAGTGAGTAAAGGGGGGAGTAGGAGGGAGGGAGTGGAGAGAGGAGAGGGGGGAGTAAATAATGTAATTATATTTAGTTTTTAAAAATCACAAAAAGCAAATCCAGCCTACTAGTTAAATTCTTGGATGTTTTTCATATCAGGTGTGTATTCATTTTATTTGTTCTTTTTCTTCCCTCAAAAGTTATTACTTCAGTTTTAGATAGATGAATGTAAGGGGTCTGTGTGTGTATGTATGTTATGTATGTACATGTGTGCATATGTAGGGGAAGTGTGGTTACATGTGTGCATATGAGTGTGTGTGTGTGTGTGTGTGTGTGTGTGTGTGTGTGTTTTTGTAGAGCTGGGGATTGAATCTACGATCTCATTCACACTAGGCAAGAGCCAAGTTTTCTATCACTGAGTTACAACTTCAGCCCAAAGGTATTTTGTTTATTTTCAGTCCTTATTGTGTTTAGATGCTAAATCTTAAATTGTGAAGAAGAGAAAAAAAAATCTCTAAGCTTCATCATGTCGTTTATCCAGTTAGGTCATCTTTGCCAGACATTAAAGGTAAGGCCTGCACAACTGATTAGACTAATTAAGAGCCACCGCACTGTCTCTGTGGGTTTGTCCTTTTTGTAGCTAGGTTTGGGCTGATATTTCTGAATAGTTTCCAGGTCTCTGCTTTTCACAGAAGATGTTTCCTATACAACAAATGCCACCATCTGAATCCTCTGTTGGGCAAGAACTCCCAGGATCCTGTTTGTCATCCTCCATAAACACTGAGAAAATAAGATTCCGTTCCCACCCAGAACAAGACACACCTATTTTGCCAATCAGTGAGAATTTCTGAGTCAAACTATATGCATACCATTTGGAAACAGCTTGTAGGTTCATGGTGACAGCCTATCCTCTTTTGGTGCCTTGGCAGACAAAGGAGGCTTCCCAAGACCTTCGCTTTCACCTGTGGCAGGCGGAGTTCACAGAAGCAGGTTTGTTATGTCTGCAGTAGAACTCTGGCGACACAGCAATGAGCTTTTAATTTCTCACTGCAATGCTTACACCAATGCCTCAAAAGTACCCTTCACTGTGCATGAGGATTGTTTAGCTGAGTATAAGAGGATAAAACTCCTGCACCAAAATTCTTGAAATTTCTTAATTTTTTCTATTATTTCTTGTGAACTCTTTTTTGCTAGTCTTATAGGACATGAACATACAGCAAAAGAAGATAACATAATTTTTACATTTCAATATGTGATACTATAGAAAGTTTCTAAAAATGCCAGTGTGATTATGACACTGAAGAACCAGGGCTTCAAAATGTCCATAAAGAAAGATCATGTTCTCAATCAGTGAGTAAGTTTGAGAAAGATGATCTCATCAACTCCATGTTCTAGCCACAAAGGCAAGTGCCCCCTGAAAGCTGATTTGATCACAATCCCCAGAGCTTGAGCATGGACCAAAGCACTCGGGAATCAGCTGACGTCAGCTGTGGGAGACGCGCATGGCTTGCCATCAAAACCTTAGGCATACCGTCCACGAAACGCCATGTGTGTGTGATGGTTGTAGGACATTATAACCTCATAAGTGAAATATTTTCCCTATCTTGCTTTAATCCTTCTTTTGTGAATTAAAGAGAGTCTCTGCTAGAAGTAATTATAAATCAGTATTCTACTGCAGGCAGCTCAAAGAATTTTGTGTGTGTGTGTGGTTTTTAAATTCCAGGACTATTAGTGTAAATGACAGGAGATAGATGTAATACAATCATGTGAGGAAGGCATCTTCCATTTATAACTGGAACTGTGTTCTCCGTCTTTGGAGGACAATCCCTTGTTAGTTTTTCAGTGCTCTAAAGTGGAAAATGAAAAGCACAGACCCTTCCTCCAGTGTTCTAAGTGAAGATACATTATATAAACATAAACAAGTAAACATTTTCTAAAAGAGGTTTAAAAAGGTATGCTGTTTTTCAAAGTGCCCAGTTCATTTAGTTTGGTGATGATGAGCTTGCTTTTGTGATACACCATGATCCTGGGATGGTTCCTTGTGTTTTGTTTGTCCTCTTCCAAACTACTCAGGCTTGTATTTCTAAGCATGTAGTTTTTATAAATAGAACACATATCCTATGGGTGGTATATTTTCTTGTGGAAGTATTTAGTAGACACACAGTGTCCTACAACTTCAAATCTGTTCTGAAACAATATAGCCAAGTTTCAGGCCGATAGTTCAAAACTTAGACGTTCTTCACAGTGGCTTCTGGCTCTCACTTCTCTGAGATTTAGTGTCACTGGTCACTTAAGAAGATGATGTGCATCTATTAGCAAAGCATAAGGAACAAGCACTGTCTTAATGGCTTTTGGGTAGGATCTGAGGGTCAAGGTGGAATGATGTCTACTAAATAAATAAACAGGATCAGAAATAAATTACCATATGACTAGTCAATTGACTAAATGTATTCTGGACTGTAAAAGGAACCAATTGAGAAAGAAAAAACGGAGTGAATCAAGATCTGATGGGAAGGTAAATTGGGATACCCTCCCTCCGAGTGCCAGCCAAGTCTCCTGGGACCTGCATTCACGAAAGGGTTAACAAAGGAGCTCAGATTCTAAGTGGGGCGGGGCTGTTTCTTCTGAACTGAAGCATTCCCTCCTAGAGCAACATGAGGTATTTGAACAATTCAAGCAGCTAAGAAACTTACAAGACTCAAGAATCTCAGAAGGCTACAGGATTCTCAAATACTATCTCCATTAAGAAGTGACACTGTTGCGGGGTAGAAGACTACGGTAGAACTGCCAGCAGATAGAGCTGGGTACTCTGGGAGTGCAGTTTCTGATGTCTTGTGTGGGCTTTTTGTGATGTAGTTATCTTGGAGTCACAGGTTCCTGTAAGTAACCTTTCTGAGGGAAGTCTTAGTAAACTCAGTGGGATTTCAGGTGCAAGGCAGGTAGGTGTGAAGAAGAATGCCTTTGGAGAAGGCAGCCTCTTCAGACTCCCACACCTTCCTGCCTTCAAACACTGACTTCTAATGCCTCATTTCACAAAGCTGGTGGCCACTTAGTCTCCTTTTCATGTGATGTTTCTTATTCAAAACAACACAGGCAATACATTAAAGGTATAAGATAAACAAACAAACAAAACCAAACCCAGCCACCCAATGACATACAACCCCGAGAGCCTGTACAAATACCTCATGAAAATGGCATCCACAATTGCCCTGCAGGAATTCTTTGTGCCGTCCCATTGTGATAGTGAATGTGTCTACTACTTCATAGCCATACTTTTTGGCAGCTTCCAGAATGCTCAGATTTTCTTTATATAAGTTGCGTACTTCACCCTGTATTGCCAAACAAGAGACAGGATTTTTTACTAACTGAGGATTATTTTATGCTTTAGTAACTAAAAACGACGTTATAGAAATAGCATCTTCTTTTATCAAGATTGGTTGTATTGGAGATAAAATTCATATCAATTTTAAAAGTAAAGACATGCTCTATTTTTCTCAAAACATCAGCATAACCTTTTATGTATACGTGATACAATAAATGAATATTTACAAAGATACATAGTTTGAATTTTTCCTTACCTAAAGGCAATTAAGTTTATTGCTTATAAATGTATTTAAAATTCTCAAATTGAAAACTGGTACTTGACATACCACAAGGCAGACCTTCATTTACTTGGGTTCTCATTTAATTAAGCCACTCGAATATTACCTAGCAACCTGATTTTTGCTTAGCTTCTTGCTAAGGACATTATGGAAGGGGACATAGTGTGTGGTCTGTGCTTGTAAAACACAATATTCTAATTGGAGAAATGAGCATAGCCACAGCTAATAAATATTTTATTGTGGGGAAAACACATCTTCCCTGCCAGGAGAAGTGGAACAGCTGCATCATGACACCTCCAGAGAAGACTCCAGAGTAGCTCTGAGTGAGGCTGGCTACTTGGGTATGGAGGAGGAAGTGTGGTTTGGGGGAAGCAGCAAGACTGAGGGAGGGATCCAGTGGTTGTCCCTCTGGATCACATTCCTCCCTCCTTCCCTCCTGTGCTGCTGGCTGGCTGAGGTTCTCAGTCAAGTCCACCCTCTCTAGGAGGGACAGCATCACCAATTCCTCTAACTCCAAGATCTTCCCATGGCCTGGTTCAGTCTCTCAAACCCTGCCTTTGATCTGAGACTGTCCCTCCCCAGTCCAGGCTACTCGCTCCTCCTTTCATATCTGACTCTGTGTTGAACTTACGGTGGAAAAAGAACGAAATTCTTTGGAAAGCAGTGCAAATGCTTCCTGTTTACTACCTCGAACTTCCTTTTACCCTTTCTATGCATTTCCCCAGCACACCCTCTTATTCCATCAATCCTCCCAACAAACACAGGGAAGGAATCAGCATCCCCTTTCCCATCTCTGAAAGGTAATAGAAGTATTTGATTTTTTTTTCCATTAGAAAAGGCAAACAACAGCAAGATAAAAGAAGTGGGATGCAGCAACATGGTATGTTTTTCTCCTGTCTCTGCCAGTCTCTGTGTCCTTAATTTAATCTCGCACTCGAAGGAGAGTGATTTCTTTAAGATAATGTCAGTGAATAGAGAAACCTCATAAAGAGTCGGTCCCAGAGGACACTAAAGTTAACACTTGACATGTTTTTGGAAGTTACCCAGGTGAGGAGGTGGGGGAGAATATGATCCATGAAGATAAAGCATTGATCTAAACAACTGGGAGTCACTTGAGAGCATGGCATGCTTCGTGTGTGTGTGTGTGTGTGTGTGTGTGTGTGTGTGTGTGTGTGTGTGTGTGTGTGTATATACACAACCCTCTTCTCCTGTACATGCATATCTATGCTCTGCTGGGAAGGAATGAGTCTACAAAGGAATCCAGAGGCCCATCTTGAACAGCTATGATAGTATACAATAGAGTTCAGAATGGTGTGTGGAATCACTGGCTCTTCTCTATTTTCTACTTGTTTTCTTCCCACCTTTTGTCTTCACTGTTTGTAAGACTGATGAGCTCTGGGGGGAGGTGGAACCTTAACACAGGGTCTACACTAGAGCGAGTGCAGAAGATATACCTGTGGCAATGAGTGGATGGCAGCTAACACCCTGAATGTAAATGAAGGTCACAAGTACTAGCTATGAGGAACAGTACAATAACAGGGATGTCTGGAAGTATGTGATGCTATTTGAGTCTCTGGAAAGAATTGCAGCCTTTGAGAAATCCTAAAAAGGCTCCAACTTTTAACTTAGAGCATAAAACTATCCAAGTCCCCTCTCCTGATCTGCCATTGTCTAAACCCTTCTATGGCCCAGAAATTAATATCTCAACTTGCTTTATCCCAAGATGTCCTCTCTATGCTGAATTTGAATTGTTAGCGTTGACTACAATTCTCCTGTATTATGGACTACTTGGCAGTCAGGAAAGCTAAGTTTCAAGGAAGGAGAGGGGGATCCCATGCTTTGAGGTTGAAAAAGCTAGATGGGTTGAACACAGACCCAGAAAGCAAGCTTAGCCTGCTTACTTCTTAAAAGGACAGTGTGCTCTTGAACCGTGACTCTGTATACACTTGGGCTGGCCTGTGTGCTTGAGTAAGAACAGCTGCTTCTCTGACTTACAGATAGCTTTCCTTTCGGTGCTAATTTTCCTTAGTGCTGAGACAAAGAACTGGCTAGAGGCACCTAATGCCTTTCATTTATGGATAGCCAACTGGGGGGAAAACACACACACGTTTAAAATACTGTTTCCCAAGAGATACACTGATATTGACAATTTCATTTGTGGCTTTAGCATGAACCTGAAGAAAGGAAAGTCTCTTAATATAACCTCTAAAGCTTTTCATCTATGCATTCAGTGCTCTTTAGCACAACTTGGGTTTTTTTCTTTTTGTTTGTTTTCCTCCCTTGAATGCAGCACATCATTTATAGCACATTTATGGGCTACAGTCTTCTGGTCTGCAGGAACTATTAGGATGTATTTGGCATCATATTGGGTTTTATTTTCATGAAGGCTGATGGGAATTGCAGAATGCCTGTTGAATTCTTTGCTATCAGGGATCCTAAATTCATGCAGTCTCAGGAGACACGGCCGTACCTGTGTTAAGACATGCACTCCATCCACTGGCAGGTGAAATCCAATCCCCAAAGTTTTGATGATTACTAGGATATTCAGCAAATTTTCCCTGAAGAAAATGATCAGAATTTTAAAGTCACAGACGTCTGATGCATTTCTACCCGCTTGTTAATGACATCAACATATATAACAGAATCCTTTTAGAGTGTGATCATCTGTATACAGGACTAAACTCCTTATTGTCATAGAGTAAAATTTTCTGTAGACACAATTTTGAGTGCCAGTGGATATTATTTAATAATGATAATAATCTGTCTTAAATATATTAATTATTTTGTTTCATCCAAAGAATCACTTATATAGCAATGAGAATGTTTTAAACAAGGTTATTAAAACTTTCAATATACATGTATGCTTGTTCTGAGACAAGATCTTACTCGATAGTCTCCGTCTGATTTGAACTCCCTATCCTCTTACGTTGACCTCACAAATGTTTAAATTACAGGTATGTGCTTCCACACCTGACTAGAAAATATGTTTTGATCTTGGAGAAAAGTTTCACTGATTAGATATAAAAACACTTTGAAGTGTAAAATTTGCCTTTACGTTTTTAATGTTAAATCCTAAACCTGCCCTTTCAATAAGCCCTGGATGATGATGGGTTATGAAATGGTTGGTCCTTTCAAAGAAAAACTGAAGACATGGATGACAGTGGCTGCAGAGAGTTACCTCTTTAAAACATTGTGAATAATTTGCAGGTGATTGGGACTAAGCCACTGGACGCCACCAACAACCAATACCGTCTGCTCAGTATTCTCTAGGGGCTGTGACCTGAAATCCAGAAAGAAAAACAACACATGTTGCTTTAGAACAGATGGTAAACATTTTAACTCGATTGCCTCGCATTTCAATGAACCATGTCTGGCTTCCTGATCACAAGACTTCCTTGTCATTTGCAGTTCGTTTTCGGCCACATTAGTGGGTATCTGAGCTTTTCAGCACATTCGATATACCGTGTGCAATTATGACCGCACAATGGTGGCATTTTGCCATTCACAGTAGTTCCATTGTACCTTTGCAAGAGATGTTCAAGTGCTTTCTCAAATGCTGGTCTCAATGAAGGGCTTATCCAGAACTGGGGATAGTAGGAGTAACTGATTGGAGTCTTCCCACCATTGACACTGGGGTAGAGTTTAGTGGCATGCAGCTTCTGCCACTCCTGAAGCGTTTCATTCAGTCTCTCAATTAGATAGTACATCATTCCTCTGTTGGTGGAATCTCCTATGAAAAGAATCTGTAAAGAAAACATATCTGCCATCATCAGGTGTTTACGTGGTGTATAATAAAAGTATTTTATTAAATGCTCACATAATTACACATCTAATTGAAGGATAGCCCTTAATAGCAACAGCCTTAATCTCTCCCACCATAACAGCCCCCAAACCTTTTATTTATTTCGTCCGTGTTTTTAGTAATGATGTCACTTCCTGAATGACTAATTAGTGTGAAACTTTCATTTCATGTTATTTCCAATTTTTCTATCTCCCCTATACCCATCACTTTAGTTATATTAATCTAATCAGGTAACACGATTTACTGATATAAAGATGCATGCTATATTGCAGGACTTTTGGGGTACTTAGGATTTTCAATCTCTATTTTCTAGATGTGCAAACTCAGAACCCCCTGAAGTAGCTCCGTAGAAGTAGCTCAGTAGTAAGCATGCTGTTACTTAAAAAAAGAAGGCAGGAAGTAACAGGACCGGGGGCTTTCTGAGCAGTGTTTCCCACCCACTTTGCAGGTCCTAGTGTCATTGGTTTTTTCAGTGACATCTGTCATACTGCCAGAACAGCCCAGCCTCAGGCTCATACCATCTCAAAGCTGTACTGTTGTAAATATACCACTCACTTTTCTTTGCACTCCAATTCATTAAGCATTCTCTTATGTGCATGCTCAAAACTGTATTCCCTCACCATTGACCTACAGAGTCAGTTCTGAACTTTTTGAGTTCAGCTAACAGTGACTGAGACTTTATTACTTACTAGTCTCTGTTCTGTGGCGATTGCCACAGATGGGAAATTTGAGACTCGGGAAGACTGGGGTTATAAATCTCATAAATAGTGAACACAAGATTCAAGCCTGGGCTCTGCGACTTCAAGTGCAGGTCAGTGGCCCAACTTCTCGTTGCATCTCCTTGTATTAGTGGGGCCGAGTTAGGCTTTCTCATGGAACATGATTTGTATTCGACAACATCTGTTTTTCCCTTGTGCTAATCCATCTGCCTCGAGAGTCCCTCCCTGTACAATCCGGCCTGTCAAGCATCAGAACCAACATAACCGGTGCTCCTAACAAAGGTCTCCCCTAGTGTCCCAGCTAGAGTGACCCACTCTGCATTCTGCAAGTCCATTACATTTTAGCTTTGTCATACACTTTATCAAAGGCTGCATGACATTATGGCTACTTGCGTGTGTGTCTTTTCCTCTGTATCCTATCAAGAAGTATTTGAAAGGTAAATTTTGAAGTCTGCTTTCCCTCACAATGCCATGCGTACACGTGAAAAGTACTTAGTGAATTGAATGTAATATGACTTTCCCCATAGACAATTCCCTTTGAATGTTTTTTGGATAAGATTTAACTCATTCTTCAGGTTTTTTTTCCTCTTTGAGGTTTGGTTTGTCTCTTAGTGATGCACATATTTCCTCTGTTACACTTGAAACAACCCACATGGCCACCAATTCCCATATTCACACCCACCATGAATTTACTAAGGACTTCCAAAGGCTTATATTTTCCACAGTGTGCTGAAGTATCTCTGTGAGGAAGCCTAGAAAGCTGCTCCAGTGCAATACTGTTGTCATAAACATGGTTGCCAAACTGAAGAATACAGCAGACCCCTCAATAACAATGTCAGTTAAATTTCATTGAGTGATAATATTAGAGCACAATAAAATAGTGAAATAAATCAAATTGACCCTTGCTAGGCTTTGCATTTGGTTTGATGGTCTAGATTTTTAATTAAAATGAAAAGATTTATTTTTAGTGGTGGAGATTGAACCCTGGTCCTCTCTCACACTAGGAAAGCATTCTGTCACTCAACTATATCACTAGTCCCTTCTTTACTTTCCATTGTGAGACAGGGTCTGAGTCGCCCAGGTTGGCCTTGAACTTGCTGTGTAGCCTAGGCATGCCTTGAGTTTGTGAACTTATTTATTAAGTCTCACCAAAAGGCTGGGAATCCAGGTTTCTGGTACCAGGTTCAAGAGACTTCTTACTTTTCAAAGGATTTTGAGCCACCAGGAAACTTCCTCAGGAAGTAGGGATGACTCACTTTCTTCTGTATTAGTTTATTGGGGCTGTTTATCACAGACAGAGTAGCTTCAGCAGCAGAAATGTTTTGTGTACACTTCTGGAAGCTGGAAATACACATCCAAGAGGCTGACAGGATTATTTCCTTCTGGAGGACTCTTCAGCTGGTAGATGATGGTCTTTGCTGTCTTTTCTGTGGTCTTCCACTGTACATTTGTGTCCTAATTGCTTATGTAGACTATGGCCATACTAGATTTGGCACCTCATTTTATCCTATTTGCCTCTTTAATGGCTTTATGTCTGAATATCAGGACTTTCTGGGTTACTAGAAGGCCTTAGAAGTTCAGCATATGAGTTTGATGACAATGATACACTTCAACTCACAACACTAAGAATCATCGAGAGAGAACCTTTTGTTGTTGTTATGTTAAGATGGGGTCTCTATGAAGCCAAGGCTGGCCTCTAGTTCATGATCCCCTACTCTGAGCACTCTCACTGGGACACTGGAGTCTCCATAGTGGATTGGGAACCAGTATGAACTCCATGCAGATTGGTAGACACTGTATGCTCCCTGATTAGCAAACAAGTTCTGTTACACATTACTCTTTAATGTGGGTGAATCTAGATAGTTGTCAAGATACAGTCCAGGGAAGAACCATCTGGAGGCTTATTTTATCCAAGACTTTCCATTTAGGAAGGTTAGAAATGATAAAATCTAACTAAACCATTGGGCCATGTTGTTAAGGTTGTTCTGTCAATGAAAAAACTTTGACAGAGGTAAGCTGGTGTTCTTAGTAAGAAAATACATCTAACTTCAATCCTTCAGCTCAGTCAGTACACAGAGAACAATTAAACAATATCATGAACTACAGGTTGGCCTTTCAGTCACATGATTCATATTTAATCTTTATGTGTTTTAGATAATCCAGTTTTGTTAGATTACTTCTTTGTAAATTTTGATATGGTTATAGTGAATGTTTTCCAATTATCCATTTTAATTATATTGACTATACACACACAGCCAAGTATATTTTTGGGTAAAAATAAATGTAAGATGGAAATTTAAGCAAACCACTCTGCATCACAAAAAACTAGATAAGGAAAGAAAAGTGAACAGCTGTGCAACAGCAGATAGGTTTAGTTCTTCTACCTTGGGCAAAAGGATTGTCTTTACTGTCATTTTGTCTCAGCTCTTGCTGAAGGAGGGCATCATGCATATGTCACCCTTAACTGGAGATCATGAAGAGAAACACCCATGTCTTCTTGTTCACCCCAATTATTGAGACTGACAAGTGACAACGGATTGTGTAATCTTTATGGAATTCATGTGTTACTAAAGACATATTATATATTACTCAAACTCCAAAAATGTAAACACCTTAATGTCCAAGATCCTATGTAACTTGAAAAAACTACTTTAAAATTTACATGTTAATTAACGGAATAGAATTAAAGACCCAGTCATAATTCTATACACCTAGAGATGCCTGAATTTTGAAAGAGAAGACAAAAACATTCCACACACATTGGAGAAAGAATAGCATCTTTCTCCAATGGATGGCACTGGTCAAACTGGATGGCTGGCTATAGAAGAATGAAAATAGATCCATATATATTACCCTGCACAAAATTCAACTCCAATGGGTCAGTGATCTAAATATAAGGCCAGATACCCTGAGTCTAGTAGAAAAAAAAATAGGGAATAGGCTTGAATTGATACAGGACAAGCCACTGATAGCTTTGACATTAAGGACAATTAATTCATGAGACTTCATCAAGCTAAAACAAAAATAAAAACAAAACCAAAAAACTTCTGTACAGCAAAGGCTCAAATCACCATTTTAGCAAAGAGGAAGCCAACAGAATGGGAAAAAATCTTTAGCAATTGGACATCTGATAAAGTGTTAATATCTAGAACATAGAAGGAGGAAGAGGAGGAACAGGAGGAGGAGGAAGAGAAAAACCACTACAACAACAAATCAAACTGCTAGAAAAGAAATAACCCAGTTAAAATTGGTATATAGAAAAAAATAAGTTTTTTCAAGTTGAAATACAAATGTCTGAGAAACACAAAAAAGTCAACATTCTTACCCACCAGGGAAATGCAAATTAAAAACATTTCGAGATTTCATCTTACTCTAAGGATAAGTAAAACAAATAACATCACATGCTCATGAGGATGCAGGGACAGGGGGAACACATGTTTTGCTGGTGGGAATGTGAACTGAAGTAGCAAACAGGTACTGAGGAAATCAGCGTGGAAGTTACTCAAAAATCTGAAGATTAATCTACTGTGAGATCATGCTGTACCTCCCTTGAGCATACACCCAAAGGACTCTGCACCTTGCTGCAGATGTTCGCTCACTCACATTCATTGCTGTTCTACTCATGGCAGTTAGAAATTGGGAGCAATCTAGATGTCCACCAACTAATGAATAGATAATGAAAATGTGGTACATTTACTGAATGGAATATTACTCATCTGTTTAGAAAAATGAAATGGATTCATATACCCACAGAGGATAGGTTTCTAGGAAGGGATCAGGGAGGAGGAGGAGAGGACTCTCCAAGGATGGGAAATACAATAAAATGCTATAAAGAGGTAAAGGAGAAACTTGAATAGGAGGATTGAATTGGAGAGGAATGGGAAAGCAGGATAAAGTATGAGGAGATGAGGAGAGACAGTGAACTAAGGGCCTTTTGAAAAATTTAATCAAATGTTTATGTTTATCAGGCAAGTTTAAGTATTTTTTTAAAATATTGTGCATATTACTAAATATAAAAAAATGCAACCTGCCTAGTACATTTAATGTTACTTGACTATCTGTGTTTTTCAAGGTGACTATTTGGTATTGGACAAACAGTTGTGCTATATTGTTCTAAAGGAGGGAAGGCACCAACAGTCCTACTCAGCCGTGACATCTATTTACCTCTCTTAATTGGACTTTTTTTTTTTATTGATTTGAATCCTGAGCTATTTTCCAGCTGACAAACAAAAGTAGGCTGTTTAATTAATTTGATTTTTTTTCATTTATAAATCTTCCATACTTCTAGACTACTTCACATGGTGAGCACAGAATCCTGCTGACCCATGCTTATCAAAGTTCCACTCAGTGTTTACTAAGAGATGAGAATTAATTTGTAGAAATACAGTTATGAGTAACAGCCCTAGTTTTTCAATTGATCTTACTTTGATCCAACATAGTTATTGCTATATATCACAAAAACAAATACATACGTAAACACAGATGAAATAAGTACTCGGGTAAAATTAGAGTTAAGTTTAATAGGAGTCCCACACTTATCCACCCCTACTCCTACACACACAAGTTTGCCTCAGAAACGAATTTCTCAGCTGCTCTGATGCTTGCGGCTTTCCCATTGAGATGTCCAACTTAGCATTGCTGAAAGGAAAGAAACCACCCGAGGTGTGGTAAATCCAGCTCCGTTCATTCACCATCAGGTGAGTCTCTTGGTCAAAGTTTCTGAAAACTTGAGCTGCTTTTAAGAATCTTAACTGGGTTGTGTTTGTTCTGAGGGCTTGCATTTCCAGGGCCAGTGCTGGCATTCACCCGTGTGAACAGTAGAGAACCCGTAATAGCAGCAAGGGATGTAACAAAGCAACTTGGACAAATCTAAAGGAAGCGGACTGCTTCTTGAAGGCCTAACTATCTGATTAATTCTCAGTGGCCATCACTTCTGATTGTTTGGATAGAGAAAACTCAACATAACATGTCCCCAAAAGCTGAGGCTTGCTAGAATTAGGACTCACAAGTCTGCTTTTCTTGTAGTACAATATGTTCAAACTCCTTCAAGGTAATAATTAAAATTGAGGTTCTCCTATAGATTAACAGTCTTCAGGTTGGTAAGGCTAGGAAAAAAGGGGCATGCTTTGATATGATATGGTCTCACTTTCGTGTAATCCATATTGTAGAGAACTGACGTGCCTGTGAGTATGAGACCTAAAGCCCACCTTTGTTTATCCCCTGCACAGTCCTGCCCCTTTATCTGCTTTTGCCATTTCTCTCAGCAGGAGGGAAGCAAGAGGCCTCCTCATTTGAAAGATAGAATGCTCATAGTAGATGCTCTTGAGAAAAAAAGACTATACCTAAATATCTTCCTATCTCAATAGAGCTATTTCAAACTAACATGACAGCTATCCGGCTGCTAGTTACAAACACTTTTCTCTCTAGCTGCCTGCCTACTTTATGGTGAGTTTGTCAGACAGTCCCAGCACAGATTTATCTGGTGCCTGCCTCTGGGCTTCTTTCTGCCTATGCGATTATCACACATTGAACACTTCTCTTATTAGAGTTTACACTTGAAATCCAGCATCTTGAGGGAGCTTGTACTCTGCCGCAGCAGTCTTAGCCCAGCAAACAGGAGATGGATGAATGAAAACTGTGACGTCACACAGTCAGGACTTGGGAAAGGAGCTGTGGGACTCTGCCCTGCAGTAGCACCTCAGGCAAAACAGGCAGTGCAGGGTTTTGCAGACAGGGAGCAGAAATAATGGGCAAACTCGATGAATAGAGCTTAGGTGCAATCAGGGCATAGCTCCGGTTTCCCGACTGCCAGTCTGAGGATCTGCCTACTTCAGGTCTTGCTGTCCTTACCATATGTGAAGTAAGTTTCTGAGCAGCTTTGCTAAAGTCTTCTTGACTATTCGACATGTTAGAGAGGTAAAAAGTCAGAGTTACATATGTTTTTAAAAAATAGAATGTATATTACTTTTTTCCTGTTTTGTATGTATGTAGTATAAGTGTGGATTGTGTTTTGTGTAGAACAAAGGCAGAGTGTGCATGTGTATATGTGTAAAGGCCAGAGACTGATGTCCCATATCTTCCTATTTACCTTGTTGTGTCTTCACTCTTATCTGTTTGGTACGCCTAGACGTTTTCCATGTATATCAGCAGGTTTGTATGTCTGCATGCCTTTTTATACTGATAGGAGTGTTTGATATATAATCTATGCTTGCATTACCTCTCAGCATTGGAATTTCATTGAACAGCCTTAGTCTTCCTGACTCATGTTCTTCTGTTACAGTCCCCAGACCACTATGAGGTGACTTCTGATGTCCTTCTGTTACAGTCCCCAGACTGCTATGGGGTGACTTTTTTTCTGATTCTAGTGATGTCACTTCGCTGCTCAAAAAATGGAGAATGCTTTCCTAATGTATACAACTATTGTATATAAACTAAGTGAGCATCCTGGTGAATGCATGAGAGTCTGCAGGGACAATGCCCATGTGAGAGCATGTCTGAGCTGAGTGTGTTGATCAGCCTGCCCTGAGACTAAGAGGCACATGATGGTAAGAGCTCTGTGCTCTTCTGCCAGCCAGCAGGCCTCTGCTCAAGTCACCTGCACATAAGCTTTGGCTTTCTGGTTTTATAATAACATACATTTCTCAATAACACAAAAGAAGATGTTCCCTTTTCACCATGCCTTGTAGAGTTGCTAATGACCAGCTTTGTAGCCAGTTGAGACAATGTTACAGACTGTGACTAATAAGAATTCATATATCAACAGAGTAAAACCCACTGTGGTCATAACAGATGGAACTCTAGGGAGGTGACAAGTTTAGACTAGGTGACAAACTAGAGACCCTATGGTGGTGTTCTCTGAATGAAAACAGGATGTGACCTCCACACCCTTTCTCTCATATGTGGACACAAGAAGGCAACCAGCAGAAACTGGAAATGACCTCACACTCCCCAGCCCAGAAATTTGTCTGTTTGAGCCACCCAGTCTATGGTATCAGACAATGGCATCTTTAGCTTTCTAAAGAGGTGATTCATCCACTGTTGAGGGCTAGAGCATATTTACTTATCGTTTTTACAGATTGAGAAAGGAGCCTGAGAAACAAAGTCACATAATTTAGCGATGTATTTGCATCAACTGCTTTCCAGGTCAATAGACCATGGCATCTTCTTGGCATCATGCCCAGTACTCTAGATTCTGAGGTTAGAATGGAATTTTGGGTAGAGAGCTATCTGGCTGGTGTTACAAGGGTTATTGCCACAGATATACCGATTCAATTTTAACATACAGTCAATTCATGGCCCAGAGTTGGTGCAGTCATAGCAGCTCACGAATCTTACCAGTGAACATTTAATTTTCTGAGAACATTTAATTTTCTTAAGTAGACAACACACATAATATCTACCTCATAAAGTTTTGATTAAGAATAATTACATTTTTCATTTATTTACTTATTCCACAAATATTGGTTGATTGTTGTAGAAATTTTTAAATCCAATCCAGGGTTTCTATACCCTGCCTTGATCACTCAGTTCTCAGATAAAAGATACACAACTTTTATTAATTACAATAAGTCTTAAGCAGCATAAAAGCTTGGCAGATATCTACCCCCCGTGCGATTAGAATCTACTTTCCTATCGACAACCTTGAGTTATTACTTACTATGTTTCATCTGGGCTGCTCTTAACTCCAATTGGTCAGTCTTCAGGGTGAAGTTTTCCTGACCCACCTAACCCATGGTGGCTTCTTCTCCATCCACTTCTTTTCTCCCTCTGGTCATTTTCCACTGACCTCCAGCCTGGACATCCTAAACTCCACTTATGTCTCTTCTGCCCAGCTATTAGCTGTCAGCATCTTTATCACTCAGAAATAACTTGGGGACAAGGTCACATAGCATCACTTGGTTCTACTTAGAACTCTATCTCTGAGGCAACCTGGCCTTGATGAGCCATTATTAGCTTTCAAATACAAGCCGCATCAAGCCAACCCACTACAATTAATTGATTAATTGATGATGCATGGCATTAAAACCAGAGTCTTTGGATATTTTAAGTTCATACTTTACCACTGAGCTTCAACCCTACCCCTACTAATATTCATGAAATAATTACTGTGTATCATAAACTTTGTACATCAATCAGGCTATTGTAATGAATCAAACACATCCCTTACCCTAATGAAGTTTAGAGCCTAGTGGGTTTTAAGATTTGAGAGTCAATAGAACTGTTCCTTACACAGAAAAACAGCTCAGTTAAAATTGCTGACAACAGGCTTCTACATCAGTGTTTTCTTGCTCTCCCTTTTACAGATTAACTAATACTGCTTCTTAATTATTGGTCATGTTCTCAATCTTGAGCATTACTCTACTTCTGTTGAAACGAAGAGCAGCACATTTATCTTCCTGCCCTAGCCCGCCCCTGTTCACATTCTTCTTAAGCTAATTACTAACAGAAAATTTGGCATGCATTCCATACTGTGCTGTTTTTAAAATTAGCTTTTGAAACGGGCCTGCTCATATGTGAGAGCTTACACATGGTGCATGAGGATAAGTCCATCTGATGAAAAATGCCTTGAAAATCTGGTTAAGATTATTCACTTGATGTCAGCCAAGCATCTCAGCCTATGTGCCAGTTTCCCATGTCGGAAGGTTCTGCTGGGCTCTACCTAGTCAGAGCATGCCTAGCAAGAAGAAACTGTATGGCCAAGATATCAGCTTAGGAGCCCCAAGAGAGGGAAAGTCAATCTACTGAGGTCCACATGAGACCTGCCCAGGCATTCAAGAGAAGGTCAGCAAGGTTAGAGTGGAAACACAACACTGTGCACTTGGTAAGTTCTAGAAGTGAGTCTGGTGTGCAGGGGCATTTGGCTTCTTGCACTGAACTATAGATTTCTGTTTCCACAGTGGTGTATGCTAGAGCTACCAAGCAGTGAGGCTGGATGCTCCTAGCTGCCCACTGTCAGTTGACATGACAAGTTCCTAACAACTCATGCTACAAACCCAGCACGGAATTGGGTCAGCACAGCACATGGCTTTAATATCCTCCGTCTGCCAGATAGACTGATTTGGAGAAACGTGACCATCGCGAGCAAGGATTATTAAAGATCACCTGTGATCATGTCTACAGGTGATCTAGAACGCCAAGTGACATCGAGTTAGTTTTCCTCTCACTGCAAGAAGGCAGAGGCTGGTTTAGCATGTGCAATTGTCTGGCTTCAGTGCTGCAGATGGCACGAAGGCCAGGCTTCCCTGGCTGGGTGCAGAACCTACCTTCCTTCCTTGCAGGCACTGCTGAAGTTCTGGCTTGGTTAGGATGTCATGGTGGCAGTTGTGTGGCTGCCAGGTTATTTCTCTCCAGTCACAGGTCCTGTTGTCTGAACAAGTAAGGCAAGGCACAATCCACTGGCCTAGAATACATAGCAAGACTTTGTTTGGCTTGTGAAAGCACACGTTGCAAGTATAGAAGTCAATGTCATCCAGCTACAGAAATGAATTCGAGAAGACCATTCTTACCTAATATGTACAGTGGGAAAAGGCAGGGCCTCCTGCCAATCAAGCAGAGGGGCAACATGAGGTCCTGTTGTTGAAAATGTCACCATTCATGCTGGAGTCAGGGGCGAGTCCCATGAAACCTCACAAGGAAACAGGTGATTGTCTGCTACCCAACCGTTAACTTACTTTTGAACTTCAATAGGACTAACATGGAGCAGAAGTCCCCAAGGTATCAGTGGACCTCGAGCATTGATCATCCTGACCCACGGTGAAGTTACCAGTATGATAACAGACATCTTGACTGTGCTCAAGAAAGTTAAACACATACAACAGTATTGTGATAATTTATAGTTTTCAAGATTGGTTCTTAGTCTTTCCTATGATGGACGGCACTTTGGGTGTGGCTATTTTCATTTTGTATATAGCTGTATCCTCTTGGTTTCCTCGTAGCTTGGTTGAAGTAAGTAGTGTTCTCATCTGTTTAGTGACAGGATGACAGAATTTTGCTGATTTTGGATTCATAAAGAAAAAAAAAACTCTATTTATTCATTTGTGGAGGCTACACTGCAGGTAGAGGTCACTAACAACTTCTGGGAGCCAATTCTTTTCTCACAGCACATTGAGGCAGCAGGTTCTCATCTGTCATTTCTTCTGCTGCATTGTTTATTCCAGGCTCTCTGGCTTGGAAACTTCTGGGAGAGCCTCCTGTATCTACCTCTCTTCTTTCCATAGGAATTCCAGGACTACAGCCTAGTAGGGCCAGGTCAAGCTTTTTTTATGGATTCCAGGAATTCCTGTTTTAGGCGTGTACCCTCCTGAGCCATCTATCTCTCTACCCTCAAGGAACATTTTTAAATAAAACTCTCTACTTTTTCTGAGTCTGAGTCTGCTTTGTGGTGCTGTTGGCAAAGTCTTTAGTGTGATACAAAACGCAGTGGGAAGATTGTCCACCTTCCAGACATGAATAGAGTACCTATTCCATCCACAACCTCAGGGGTGTGGTGTCAGAATCGTGTATGCAAGTGCTGGTGTACGTTGATATGGTTGTCCATAATAAAGCATAAAGAAAAATATAGTGCATGGCCTTTACAGATCTGCCACCAAAAGGGAAAAAAGTGTCAGCAGATTAAGAGAAAGTAGCTGGAAGGGAAAAAAAAAGGAAATGAGGAAATTGCAAACTGTAAGAAACGAGAGGAACATCAGAGTGACGTTAACAGGTAGGGTGTTAATGCCAAGCAGGAACAAAGCGCTACAATTTCAAAGAATGCTGGCCCAGATGTCTCCTTGTCATAAGTTTTTTCTTTTCTCTGGTTTTTAAATGCAAGAGGAATATCAAAAAATGGCCTTATCTGATACTTACCCAGGAGTATTTTGTGTTTCAGGAATAGTCACTATCATTACATTCCTCCTTGTGCAGACTACCCTTTCAGTGTATTGTAGCATCTGACATCAAGGATCTATCATGGGGAAGTGTTAGTGTTAGGTACTATGACGTGAAAATGTTACAGGAATACAAAAATAGCTAGTACTTACACATGCCAGCCATATTTAAGACGTTTAACATATTAACTTGTTTAAACCTCAGAACTACCTTGCCCTCTCTCCATCTGGAATTCAGGAAGGTGGATACTGATTTCCACCGAAGAGGCAGTGCAAGGAGGATTTCAGCTGAGTAATTCGGGGCCTACACTTTTAGTTATAATGATAAATCTATGAGAAAAAGGAGTGATATTCAAATTTGAGGTTTATCATTTACACATTAGAGATTACAACGATATCTTGATAGGTGATACAAAATTGTGTAGAAATATATGTGATGGGAAAATAACTCAGCCTATGGAGTCACACATATCTTCAAGCTCCGCCTCCTCCAGCTAGCTTATAGAACTCAGTGTTGATTGCAAATCTTACCCAGGAAGCTTTTTAAAAATCTTGTGCCTAGGGTGTACCCTGGGGCAACATTAAGTATGAGACTTAGCCATCTATATTTTCGAAAAATGCTTTCAGATGGTTCCATATTGATGCCAAGGTTGCAGCTCACTGTTTCAATTGGACAAATGACTTAATATTTTCATGATTAAATTTACTACTTTATAAGGAAAGTATGTACAGCACCTGCCATGGTGTCTGGCACTGAGCTGCCCATAAATAGATTTTAGCCCTGTGTCCTGACCACAAGTATGCCATGGTGGTTCTAATAAAGTGAAAACAGAAAAATTCTGGAAATTTCATTAGATGTAAACAGGACTTTCTTGTGAGATGAGAGTCAGAATCATTGAGAGTATGATATTTTGTGAATACTGCAGGGATGAGTCTGGTAGGGGTGAGACAGATATGGCTGGTCTTCACATGGAGTGCACACACTGGGAAAATGCAGGTCTGCCACAAGAAGGTGTTTCCTTCAGTGTGCAGTGTGCAGAGATAGATAGATAGATAGATAGATAGATAGATAGATAGGAGATAGATAGATAGGTAGGTAGGTAGATAGATAGATAGATAGATAGATAGATAGATAGATAGTCAGGATAGTCAGAGATATGTAATATTGTTCAAAGACAGAGAATGAAGGGGACATAAAGGGTTTTATGCACATTCACCTGGGAAAGAGTTAGAAGGGAACTCAGAGCTGGTCCTCATCACACTCTTGTTTTACAGACGAAGTAAACAGAGGCATCAAGAAGTAAATAAAAATAAAGTGAGCGTAATACCAGAGCTGGACCATAATTAAGACTCTCCATTTGGTTGATTCAGATATCATGCTATGCCCAATTAATACAAAATCTTCAGTTGAAAAATGGTATATGACCCAATATGTCTCTTAGGGGGAGCCACATTATCTGCTTGTCTTAATGATTTATTTCTTTATTTTTAAAAAGCTCAATTTAGGGGCTGGAGAGATAGCTCAGTGGTTAAGAGCACTGGCTGTTCTCAAAGAGAACCTGGGTTCAGTCCCCAGCACCCACGTGGTGGCTTACAACCATCTGTAACTCCAGTTCATGGTTTTTGCAGACAGCAGGTCTGTACATGGTGTGCTACAATATAGGCAAAACACAAAAAAATAATAAAAAACTTTTTTCAAGTTGAATTTACTCAGTGTTGGTAAGACTGCGGTTGATACTTTTCCCTGATTGGATGATGGCATGCTGGGCAAGTATCTCATCTTATCTCACTTTATCTTATCTCATTTCCCTCTCTTCCACCCCCCCTCAATCTAATCTTTGTATATCTAATTGCATCCTGAGTCCAGAACATTCTTATTCCCTAACCTTGCTGATGGCTAACTTTCCACAAACTGAGACCCTTTGTGGCTACTTCTATTATGAAGAAAAAGTGGTCGGCTGTAAGAAACACTCAAATATGGATACAGTTAGTTTGGGGGCATTAAGTTTTACATACATAAAAGGAAGACTTGATTTGGTATCTGCAAAGTTGGCCCCTATGTCACACACTACTATATATTTATGCAGCCACAACTTTCTCTGTTTTTGAATCAGTTAGCAATGCCTTTTATTCACTGTGAGTTGAAGTAGCCATCTGTATAACATCTGTAGGACTAGGAATCTTGACATTTTAACTGACACCAGCTCTTAACTAAAATTGTCAAAAAAGGAGGGTCACAAACCACAAGCCCTGCATTATATATTTAAACACGGAGTGAATCAAAGATGCAACTTCTGAAATAAACTATGACAGGCATTTTAAGGAATGACACTTTGAGGAGCACAACTGTCCTTTAGACAAAGGAATTTTCTTTATGATTTGAGCTCTATGGTAAATTCCACTTGAGTTGATCATATTGGCTGGTATCACAGAGAAAAAAAAGTTTGGTCATTTAGTACCACGGTGGAAATAAAATCATGTATGTACATTAATTATTGTTACATAATCTCATAAAATAAAGGTTTAATTTTAGTGAATAAAACATAAAATAAATATTAGAAGTATGAGTGTTTTTTTTTTTACATTTTCTCACTAAAAGTAAGTTATAGAGATACCTTTTTCTTTTTTAAATATACTGTGATTTGAGGAGGGTTTTTAAAAGTTATTATTTAATTATAATTGCATGTTTAGTTCCTCTCTCCAAATTAGAAGGATTACTTTCACTTTATTAAGCAATTGAGGAATAGAAAAGAAATACAGTGATTCAAAACTATATAAGCTAGTTTAATTTTTTATAAAAGACAGTTTGGCACAAGTATATTACAGGTAAAAAGAGTGGACCCAGTACTGTCAAATTGTAGCACACCATTAAAATAGCTTTTTGGTCCAGAAGATGTTTGAATAAACACACAACTGCTCAGAAGATTTCCTTCCAGCATCATCTACCAGGACAGGTTCTCCCTTAAGATGTAGAAAGTCCTGCTATGAAGGATGGGATCATCTCTGGGAACACACAGTACATTCTAGAACAATATTTCTGAACCTTTTCAGTGTCTTTGAGTCTGGGCTTTTGGTACTCTCTGTGTGTGTGCATGCAAGTGTTCGTGTGTGTGTGTGTGTGTGTGTGTGTGTGTGTGTGTGTGTGTGCATGTATGCATGTGTGTGGGTGGGTGTGTAGCCTCCTGATTGTGTCATAGATTCCTGTGGAAGGGGAAAAGGTTTAAATCTTTGTTTAATTTGGTGAACTTTTTTAAAAATGGTCTACTAGGCACTGGAAGATTAATGTAAACAATTTATGTTCTTGAGAAATCTAATCAAGGGAAGTCATCAGTAAAAACATACAGCTCACACACCCTTGACGTCTTATTACATGCACACTGTAAGACATGCAGATACTCCTATGTTTATATATTGTGTCCATCATAAAACATGGAAGTAAAAATGATTAGATACAAAGCGGTTGCACATATATTTTCATCTTTATTGGCTTCATCCCCAGGACTACCCTGTTCTCTTCTTTTCTCTTCCTGGAGTTTATCACACTGTTCTGGGAGACCACTGGTCTCAGACAGATCCAAGCAAGTATACACTTGAAAGAGAAGGAAGTAGCACTATGAGGATTCCATGCCTGGATTGCTCTGGGAACACAGAGCAGCTACACTGGGAACGTGGTGGAATGAGGCCAGCTAGAGAAAGGTATGGCATCAGACAATAGGAAATAACAGGACGGATGTGTGGAGGTGGTGGGAGAAGAGCCACACATCCCAAAGCAGAGTTATCCACACAGAGAGAGACAAGAAGGTTGAGAGGTAGGGAAGAGATGGGAGGTGGAAGTCTTGAAATTCCACGATAGAAGCATGGTGGTCAGTGTGGGACCTTCTCTAAAGGGGTCTACTGATGCACCAAATCACGTCCACACAAAGGAAAGGGATGATCCAGAGCTCTGCTGATATGATGGCGTATTTCACAGGCAGGAACAAACTGCTGTCTCCTGAGTATAAACAGTGTCATGAACTTAAGAGTGGAAGAGCTTTGCCTCGGCTGTGGTACAAAGAATAGGATTAAGTTGTTTTATGATTGTCATAAATTGTCATCTGATTAAAACAATGCTGAACTGGACACATAGGTATCCCCTTTGAAGGCTGAGTCTGTGTCTCCTTTGGAGGGAGACACAGATCACGGCACCTGACCCTCCTTAACAGGCGAGTACCTCCCTGACTGAGATTATTATTTAGAACATATGTTCAAGAATGGGACATGCCCACATTTGCTAGCTGCGTGCCAAATTGCAATTTGCCCTGCCCATTTGGGAAACACATTTCCCGTTGCAGCAGCCGTGTGAAGTTCACGGCAAGGCTAGTGCAGCTGTGTGTGCCTTCTCAGACCTTTCCGAGGAGGGAAGTAGTAGGGTCAGGATGGAGCAGTACTCAGGACCATTGAAGAACACATGCTCTGAGCCTTTATTACTTTGAATACATTCTCGGCACCAACTCTGCTTGACTGCACTCTGCCTGCTTCAGGAAGCCTGAGAGGATGAAAACTTAGAGAGTGGTGTCACATTGTGGGTCTGTTCATGACTCATGTGAGACTTATGCTGCAATATGAAATCCTCATGTCCCTATTTGTAGGAACGATCAAAATATGAGAGATACTCGTGGTTATTTTCAATACTTTCCCTACAATGAAAATGGTATTTATTTTCTACCTGCCATGTGTGAATTATGTATGTATGTATGTATGTATGTATGTATGTATGTATGTAGTGAGTTGAAAAAGGAAACTAGCAAATGTCAGAGTGGGTGAGGGTGCTTATTTCTGGGCCTGATGACCTGAACTTGCTCCCAGAGACCCACATGATGGAAAGAGAGAATTGACTTGTGCAGGCTGTCATCTGACCCTCTTGTGCTCGCCTTGGCATACACATGCATGGGCATGGGCACACACACAAATGTAATAAAAACAAAAGTAAAAAAGTCAACATCCTGCCCTCATGAAACCAACATCTTGGGAAGAATGACACTAAACAATGAATTATATACTAGGTGAATTGCAGTACAGAGTTAGGAAATGAGTTAGTGGCTAAAGGAAGGCTCTTGGCAGAACTGACCTCTGGTCTGCCATTTCTAAATGACAACGAGTTAGCTATGAAGCAAAGGGTTTGCTTAATCAAATGTTTCCCATATCAAAACAAGGCATTTACATTTGTAATATGTCTTGATATTTTTACGTGAATGAAAAAGTAAGGTCCTTGTTTAAAACAAGGGACGATTAAATATGTGCTCATAGACCAAGGGATTTATTTTAGAGAAAGGATACCCATGCAATCACCTTTAGTGTCCCCAGATGGACAACCCTCTATTTCAGGCTGTGAAATGGCTGCAATGTAGTCTGCAGAAATAGGCTGCAATCCACAGGTTTCTTCTGGGTGAATCAATAAATCACAATCCTGCATGAAAATAAAAAAAAAAAAATCGCCGTCTTCATCATGAGCAGATCACATGATAAGAAACCTAAACAGTAGTATGCAAAGCAGAGGGCTGGAACTCACTGGCCAGCCAGCCTAGCCTACTTGATAAGTTCCAGACTAGTGAGAAACCTTGCCTCAAAAGCGTGATTGGCTCCTGAGATTGTTTTTTGGCATCTCACAAATGCACATCTGCACACACACATGTACATATCTGCACACACACATGTGTACCTCTACATACATACAGTGTAAAAGGGACAAAGAGAGAAAGAGAAAGGGAGAGAGAATGAGAGAGAGAGAGAGAGAGAGAGAGAGAGAGTTTTAAGGATGAAAGTACAAAGTCACTGGGCGTTAGAAAAGGGTGTTCATCCCCATCCATCGTTGGATATATGGTATGCATATTTTATGGAGTAAGATTGGAATGAGTAACATTGAAATGAACTCACAGAACCTGAGAATTTTAGATCTAGCCTTCTCATAATCTGGCTAGGATATCAAGTCACACTATCTATCTCATTACAAAATAGTGAATGGTAGAGAGAGGGGAGAGGAATAAATTGCATCATGTGAGCTCAGGTTCCATGGCAACCCGACTGCCTTCGGTGCCTGCACAGTTGCCACTCTTTTTTCCTTCCTCCTTCCCTTCACCTTGTTTTGCACTTGTATGTAGCTCTGTGCACCATGTTTAAAACAAATCTATTTCCAAGCATGTTTTGTAGATAAAGGTGCTCAAGGGATAGCTGTTTTCCAAGAACTGTACGTGAATTTCAGGAATGGATTTCTTGAAAAGATTTATGTTCCAGTGAAACATTTCTCTTGTCTGTCTGTATCTCCTTCCACTTGGTATGCAAATACAAGACTAAAGAGTGTGCTGCCTTCTTTCAATCATGAGGCACCTTAGAGCAAGAAGGTTGTAGAAGACACCATGGGTGCTTGGCTGCCGATTTCACAACAAAAACTATAGAACAAATATAACTGGCACATACCACAGTTGGGTTAAATTTTATTTGAATTTCACCTTTTCACACGTTTCTCTCTGGAAGAGAATGTTAATACCACCTTATCTATCTTGCAAAAAGGAGTGACCTTTCTTGTGAGCTGAATTGCGGAAAAGCCCGTGCTTTCTGGGGCAAAATTTCTTCTTCCTCATAAAAAAGTTTCTAATGATTTTGAATGTGAATTTATTTATTTGGGGCCGCATATGGATGTGCGTGCCATAGGGCATGTGTGGAGGCCAGAGGACAGCTTGGTGGGGAGGGAGGTGGAGTGACAACTCGAGGGAATTGTTTTTTCCCTTCAATCTTGTGCATCCCCAGCATTGAACTCAGGTCCTCAGTCCTGAGATCAACCGCCTTACCACCGAGTCATCTCGGTGGCTCCCAGAGTTTGGTCTTTGCTTTGTCTTTTTTGGCTTCCTGCTTTTCGGGACAAGCTTGTGGTCGTTGGAACAATTAATGTGATGCGAGGCAAAGTCTGGAGCTTTCCCTCTGATGATAAAGTTCAGATTTCCTTGATCTGCAGCTTCTGCTGCTGGATGCTTTGATGTGTAAGAGCACTTCCTTAAGTTCTTATTAGTCAGGTTGGTGATATATACACAAAACAGCCACGTTTGACCTTACAAGTTTCCAACTTATAATCTGTCTTGTATCCTCTCAGCTTCCCAGGAGCTCACACGAGTCCTGGTTTTGGTCAGAGTTGTGGTCAGTCTCTCTTCATTTTCCCTAACATCCAAGGAATCCCCATACCTTTGCTCATGCTGTGTCCCTCTTTTCTCTCTTGACTCCATGTGGTCCTGGGCAGCATATTCATTTACCATAGGAATTGCTTTGACCTCTTCATGGATCTCTCTTGCTAGACCTATTGCTGGCTCCTCCATCCATTTCCTGCATTGTTGCTAAATATCTTTCCCAGATGCAAATCCTAATTAGCTCCTTTTCTGCTTGAATCCATTCTCTAAACTGCATGACATGTACTCAACTTGGCCCAGATAACTGGTTTGTCCAGGGTATCTTTCCCTATTCTCTCTGTGCCTTCACACACACACACAGCTGTCTGCATCATTGCTTACTTAACTCCTACTCATACTCCACACCTGTCTTCCATCTATGTCTCTTTTGGAGAGCTGGCTCTTATGCTCTAATGTTGGGAGTGTGTGGCCTTACTCTTTTCTTATTGTCCTATGGTTGCTTTCTTTATCAGTCTTTTCCTATGAGGACAGAAAGCCTGACTTCTAGGTTTATTGCTTCTATCTTTATTGCATGTCACTGGGAACACAGCAGATGTGCTAGTGAATACTGTTAAGGCAGAGATGTGCCCTGAGGGGCCCAGAAGGCATGGTGTGTGCCTGTGAGCTCAGAGCCACAGTCACATTTTCTTCCAATAGTGAGGGGGAAGGACACAACATTTAACCGATGGTATTTCATCCTAGGGTCTTCTAAGAAGGTTTTTTTAAGGACTTGCATTTCTTTTGTTTATGACATGTCCTAAAAGATGATCTCTAAATTGTAGTATGCAACAAAAGTTAAATGGTACTAAATGAAATGCTTAGAATATTGTTGATGAATATAGCTTAAATTACTAGGAAGATGATAGCCCCTGACATAAACAAAGTAATTTTTACTTTTCATGAAAAAACACCATAATCATCTAAGAAATTTTCATGGGTCCTGTAAGACATGATATTCTACAATGAGTATTTTAAAAAATGAATTACTTAGGTTTTGAGATTTGGTAAATTCTTTGGTGAAAATCAGTGTACAATTTTTATTTTGAAACCTTTGTCTTTTGGCAAGAAGATAGTTTTCTTAAGCACATATTGAAAAAATAAGTTCGTATGTCCTGAGTTGAATGTCACTCAAATTTAAGATGCTTATTAAGAAAAACTACACTATTAATAAGTGTGACTTGGTGCAATACTCAAATGAATATGGCTATTTATGCATTTAGGATTTGTGAGGTCTTATTGTTATAAAAGTTCCATATTAACAAATGTGAGAAGACATATGAACAAAGCATACTTAACCGAATATGTATTGAGTAACTCTTCTGTTCTGTGAATACGGGGACGAATATTCAGTTGCTAGTTGGAGTTCTAAGATACCTTCCTCATGAAAAAAAAAATCCCAACAAAAACTTCATGTTCTCTGGTATGAAACTGAAGCACAATGATCACAATAATGATAAATGTGATCATTCTACCTACGTGAGGTAGAATTTCAATTTAGGCCTGCCTCACTTTGAAACGCAGCTACCTCACTTCAGAGTCTTGATATCTTAGTCCCTTAAGACGGAGCAAGACATTATGTCTGTCACCTGAGTTGAGGCTTTCAGGGAACAATCCAGTAGTTTTGCTGCTTTGCTTTGCCCTAGCCACAGTCCCAGCCCTAGCTGGAATTTGGTTGATCAAGATTCAGCTATACATGGGCTGAGTTTGGTGTACATTAATTTATCATGTGATCGTTTAGCATGATCATGGGCATGTGATAATCATTTTAAACATGGATCCCAACTAAAAATAATGCCAATGTATGGAATCAATGAAAAGAGAGAAATTCATTTAAGGACAGGTTCCAATTCTAGTTAATAGGCCACCAGAACAAAGACAAATGAGAAATAAAAATAAGCATGTCTTACAGAGAACCCAGCCTGCTACAATTCCAAGCTGTCAGATAAGATGTGCCCACTGGTGCAGTACTGGCATGAAGATTATAAGGGTAACCAACCACTTTGGGCTTGTGTGTGAGGCCTGCTCCAGAGAGTAAAATTCATAGTAATACTATCTTATTCCAAAGCCCATGGCTTGGGAGGAGGGCCTAAGGGGGGCCCACTGCTGCTGTCTTGCTAAATCCATATGCTGTCAAGTTGCAGAAACTCATAACTGGTCAAAAGGATGACAATAAGTGACAAGTGAATATAGTTAGCTCTAAATGGTACATCTATGTCAAATCCCCTCCTAAGGCTTAGGGAACATCACAGTAAAGAATTCAGAAAAAATTCAGAAAAGAATTCAGAGTCAGAAGGTAGGGAAGAGTACTGTAAACTTCTCTGTCTGTTGAACATGACATTGGCATTGCATTCATGAACTCATTGTAGATATGGTTACCCCCATAAAACCTGTACCTCTGATAGAACATTTGAATACATACAGTAAAGAGCCACCACAGGATGAGAGACCACTGTGTTTCTTCCCTAAGCAAGTGTCAATGAGAATGTGGCCCTACATTGTATTATGAAAATATTGTAAGTTAGTCTGCAAAGTCCTCAGGAGGAAGGGAAACTGAAACAAATTGCAAGCAGATGAATTCATTTACTTTCCATTAAATATATTAATCTGACATCAATATTTGGAATACTTCTCCATATTTCTCATGCATTCCACATCTCTAAGCTAATATGAAATTTTATTTTCAACTTAGCCCTCAAATCAGCTGAGATGGGGCCATTGTGGTCCTGAATGCTGAAGGCCACTCTGAAAGAGCATATAGTCTTGATTGAGAAACACACACATGTCTCTGGGCTTTATAGAATTTTTAGACTGGAAAATCTGGGGACGTGGGGCTTGTGGATGACTAATACTCGCCACTTCCAGGGATCTAGAAACCCCAAAGAAAGCACTCTTTATTGTGGTCGCTTAGCACTTTTGGTTTTGGTTCCAGCTGGAATCCAGAAGGATAGATATAAAGGCAAATGGGAAGGAAAGCTGAATTTATATGTTTGGATGTCTGTAAGCGCTCAGCCCCTTTTGATTCGTGAACAAAGCAGTGCAGAGCTGGAACGGCCCGTGCTGCCTTGCACTCTCTTGCACTTTGAAGAATCTGGATCTGTTTGGAAAAAGTCAAAACAATAACAACAACACAACAACATCAAGGAAAGGTTATTTCCCATTCCAAAGAGCAAACCTGTTCTTTGTAGATTAAAGCTTAAAGAGCAATGACTGGAAATAGCCTGTAGGCCACAGAGATGTTTCTAAAGACAACTGTGGGGGAATGTGTGCTTACCAGTAATGGTGAGGATAAACATAACGGATGTTTTCCATATATTAAATAATAACCAGTCCTGCCCAGGAGACACTAATTAGTCATACTGAAAATACTTGCTGTTATAAGTACTTCAGCTTGAACTTTTACACTAGTAAATTGTCCAATGAGCAGGCAGGCCAGATTGTAGTCTTTAGTAGGGCACATTCTGTCTGAGTGGCACCAACAGAGTTGACTAATAAAACATGCAGTTACATTAGCTTCGGATCATTTGTATATGTTCCATATGTATTTATCGGGGGAACATACACATATACCAACATAGCTCTTTGAGTGCACGCACACAACCAGTGGTCTTAAGACATGTGGGACTTTAAACTTAAAGGACTTTAAACATTTATGAGTGCGATTAGATTTGCCTTAAGCCCCAGTGCAGTGCTGATTTCTTCCATACTGCTTTCAGAAGCAGAGGGATCCTGGGATGCCTCCCAAAGAGTGAAGGACCTCAATCCAGTTGCCAGCCATCCTGTTCTATTGAGTTTGTCATAGACCATATTGACTGAGCAAAATCAATCCTTCCACGCTGTCCTTAAAGATAGCTATGATGCAAGCATGAACACAGAGTACATATGGGACTGAAGCATATACTAGTACCCATTGACTATTAGTATATCTCCACAGCTAACCAATACTTTGAAGAAGTCTTAAGAGAAGATACCAGAAAGCAAAAAATAACAGCATCTTCTAAAGATGTCTGTTGACCTAGACACAGGCAGTACTATTTAACATAGATTAGCATATTTACCAGAACCAAACCAAAAGCAACAAGAAGAAAAGCCCATGAAACATTTTAGGGAGACACATTACCTTGACACCCCAAGCCTGGCTTATAAACCTTTGCTTGACCTCTAAAATAAACCCAGCTTCTAGGACCGCTCTAGTAAAAGTTGTGCTCTCCTCTAACTAGACCATATTCTCAAATATGTTGTACATCTGGATAATAATTATGGTAAATCTTTCCCCAAAGGACAGTATTTCAAGTGCTTTCTCTACAGATCAGCACGAGCTGAGCTGAATCCAGAGCTCCCTCCATGTTTAAATGAGGAGACTTTGTAAATCCTGACACTGAATAAACAGTGTGGACAATGGGCCACTGTGACTTTGGTCCTTCTCTTGCTTGAAAGGGAGTTTTCTTTGTGGTTAATTGAGTTTGGAGTAACCTTGACACATAACCTCTCTTTTTTGGACTATATGTCACAGGATCTACAGTCAGGGGGAAACAACCAGAACATTTCTCAGAAATCTTAGATTTAGAACAGTGCCTGGCATATATAAATGTCTATATTTTATTGATTCATTTTCATTGTTGCTATTCTTCTTTTGAGGTTGATTTTCTACCTAGTATTTACATAGCTAGAAACTTACAATAGTAAAAAAATAAAAACATGTATGCTATTGCCTTAAAAAATGCATTCAGTCCTCTAAATAGATTTAAGTGACATTGAAGTTCACAATAAACCCTTGAAATTTAGTTTTGGATTGAATTGCCCTTTAAAAAATTGATGTTCGTAGCTTTCTCCTACATAATATTTAAGGAACTGGAATTTACTTTTTGCTACATGTAATGTCTAATAAATAGTGATATGAAGACAAATTATAATTACTGCATATAAAAACATGAATCAAATGGGCAGTGGTGATGCATGCCTTTAATCCCAGCACTTGGGAGTTTCTGAGTTCTGAGCGGTTTTCTGAGTTGGAGGCCATCCTGGTCTACAGAGTGAGTTCCAGGACAGCCAGGGCTACACAGAGAAACCCTGTCTTGAAAAATAAAAAAGAAAAAAGAAAAAAAATAACCACGAATCAGAAGGCAGGGAGATACTTGGTGGGTAAATGCACTTGTGCCAAACTGAGAACCTGAGTTACATCCCTAGAGCCCACGTAAAAAGCCACACATAGTATTGTGCATTTGTAACCATAGCACTTTTATGGAAAAATGGAGGCAGAGACAAGTGTGCATGGCTCAGCTACCCTAGTTCACCCAGATTAAAAAAAAAAAAATGCAACAACAGACCAACTCTCAAAAGTTGTCCACTGATTTCCACATGTGCATCACAGTAGATAATCATCCACACTCACATACACACCAAAGCAAACACTGCTCATGCCAGTTTTGAGGTCAACAGCTGAAGTTTGGTTTTATTAAAATACGTAATCCAAATTATAGTTATTGAGTGATCCACATATTTGGGTTAATATGCAAATATGCAGCATGTGGTTCATTCTCAAACATCTTATGAAATGATCGACTAAATTTAATTTTCAAGATGCAGTAACAAATACTTGCCAGTAATAAATAGTATTTTATTAAATGTACCTATTCGATGTTTATCATAAGGCCTGACATATCAAAGGTGTTTAGTACCTGTTTATTGCATCGATGGATGGATAGAAATGTGGAATACAACTCATTTCTGGAACAGAGCCCACAGCACGGACCTCAGACACTAGGTTTCCTGGTCGTGTGCTCTCACTAGATAAGTTCCTCTGTCATAATCATAAACATATGGCATCTGACCATGGCCAATCAACATACTAACTCCTTAGCATAGAGCTTAAGCTTGTTTTTCACTATTTATTCTAGGTAGAAATGTGTCAAGTAGAATATATTATACCGAAAAAGAATTGCTTTGTTATATTACACATCTTAAACTCAGAAGTTTTACTTTCTATTGACATGCTAATAGTAGGGGTTTAGAACTAAATCATTTTTCAAAGTTTTCTCACTGATTGACATAAGGTTCATCCACTTATGTTGAGTTAAACTCAAAAGATGCTAGCAAGTAAGTGATTTTAGTCTAGGGAACATGCTAATTCTTTCAAAAGTGAATAAACTATGAGGACATTGTAAGATCAAAGGTTTATATTCATCTTTACTTCAAAACTATGCTAATACTTAAAAACCTAAGTATTGAGGTCTGAAGAGATGGATCAGCAGTTGAAAATACATGCTGCTCTTCCACAGGTCTATGTATGGTTCCCACAGTTCCTGAATTTGGTACCCAGCACCCAAGTCAGGCAGCTCACAACTGCTTGTGACTCCAGTTCAGGGGATTCAAGTCCTATTCTGGACTACCTTGGCACTTGCACAAACTTACATACATATAAAACCCTAAATACATATGGAACATAATTATAACTATGACAGGCAGAGTTGTCTATGTAAGGTTTTATGCATGTGAATCAGAATTGGGCTAGGAGCCATCTGAAGGTCATTGTACAGTATCACACAGAGAAAATGTAATGTGTGGTGGAAAACCCATCAGACACTGTCCTCATTGAGGGAACAAGAAAAACTGATGTTTGCGGTGTTCCTTGCTTTTCTTTTGAGAGACACAGCACTGCTTTGTGTGGCCCAGGCTTTTGGTTGCTGGTCTTCTTGATTCTCTTCCTGAGTGCTGGGTTTATCAACATGCAGCATCATCCCAGTCATCCTAGGATTCTTATGCCAATTGTGTTACCTCATCCGTAGAAACCATCTCATTCCAAACTCGGATGTATTCTACAAAGTAGCTGATCACCATTCATTAAATGTCAAGGTTACAGAAGACAAAAAAACATTGGTACAGTCACAGATAAGAGAAGACTAAGAGACATGACAACTAAAAGCAACATGGAACTCTTGATCAGATCCTGCAACTACTGTTGCTCTCAATGCTTCCCAAAGCACCCCATGTTACAAAACAAACCCAACCCATGGGTTGACTTCTTGGCATTGATAACTGCACTCTTTAAACACTAGAGGAAGCTGGATAAAGAGAGTCTGGTGACTTCCCATAA
The DNA here is from genome assembly GCF_008632895.1 of Mastomys coucha. Taxonomy (NCBI): domain Eukaryota; kingdom Metazoa; phylum Chordata; class Mammalia; order Rodentia; family Muridae; genus Mastomys; species Mastomys coucha. Next base: position 17,543,951 of record NW_022196903.1, on the reverse strand, counting down.
ATCAAAAATCAACTTTTGAAATGAAAACTTGAGTCCAGTACAGTTTGGAAAGTTTTCTAGAAGACAGAGTACATTCATAGAAGAAGAATGTTCTAACCTGTATGAAAGAGGCTTTTAAATCCATACGCTGAAGTTTGCTTTTAAATTTTAAATCATTTGTGTGTGTGTGTGATACGTCTGTGTGTGCTATGTATCTGGTTTGCACTCACATGTTACATTTCCACACAGACACATAATTAAAAATAAACCTAAAAAAAGAAAAAAAGAACCATGGGAGGACATTGGCTAAGAAAGAGTCAAGGCAGCTACAATCCTGAGGGCCAGACTTCTGTGAGCTCTCTCTCTTCCAGGAACGTTGTCAGAAAGAGAGAGAGAGAGAATGAGCAAGAAAGAACAAGAGAGAGAGAGAGAGAGAGAGAGAGAGAGAGAACAAGAGAGAGAGAGAATAAGAGAGAGAACAAGAGAGAGAGAGAACAAGAGAGAGAGAGAGAGAACAAGAGAGAGAGAGAGAGAGAGAGAGAGAGAGAGAGAGAGAGAGAAGAGAGAGAGGACTCCATTTATAACAAACCAAGCTTACACAAAGAGGCCTTTGGGTAGGTACTCGCATGGATTTTTCCAGCTGTTTTCAGCAGACATTCCTATCCCTGCTCGCCAGATGAGGAAACCAGAAGCTCCCAAAGTTTGCTGTCCTGAAGTCACAAGGCTCAATAAGCACACAATTAGAATTTGAACTACAGTTTTATCTGACTTCAAACTCATGTTCCACACACTGAAAAAACAAAACCAGGCAAAGCAGAGCATGCTGTACCAGAAAACAAAGGCTGTGTTTGGGAAACACTTACAGACCAATTAAAACCTCATCAGGGAAGACTGTTGATGACTGCAGATGGCCTCGATAAACGCAGACAGCTGCACTCGAGATGCTTCCAGTTGGTCAAGAGTGAGACCAGGCAAGACTATGAATAGTTCAGACCAGATTTACCCCTTCTGGAAAAACCTAAGCCTCAAAGGCCCGAAAGCACCTTTCCAATTCACACCATAACACTTGTGTAATTTCTATATCGAAAATTAGTGATTAAGTGAAGATTTGAATTGAATTCCCATGGTAGACGGTGATTTTTTTTTTTCCAGATTGACAATCATGAAGGACAATATCTGTTCCAGCGGGGTCCATTTATCACGTGTTTTCAATTCTCCTATGAAGTCATGGGAGGATAGTCCACTGGCTACGGAAGTTGATCGTTTATGACATTTACCCATTTGTTTTTTCTCTATCCACTCCCTGGACAGACATTTGTTTAACATCTACATGAGCCAACCACAGCCCCAGCCCTCATGGAGTTCTAGCAGAGAAAACAGATATGTAAACACACCAATGCTGCACAAAGCTGAACGTCTTAACGAAGATTGCTCCAGACAGTGTTGGCTCGAAGGAGCCCAATCCACACTGTTCGTAAACGGGATGCTTCAGTTTGAGCTGGACACACCGAAATTTGCAAGACAAGCAGGAACGATGGCTTTCCCAAGCAGGATTTAAAAAAAAAATGTAGCTGGAGATAAGGGAGTCCCAGAACAGCAGACTCTGTCCTGCACTGATGTCTTCAGAGACCTGGGCATCTTTAATATCTCAGATTAACTGAACCTTGTTTTTTAAATTGCTACTTTTTCTTCCTGCCTATGCCCATTAGTTTGGGATTCAGTCCATAGCCATAAAGTATAGGGGACAATCTGGAACAGATTGGAAATGGATCTTGTCAAGCTGTGTTTAGGGGCTGCACATGGTGTCAGTTACAATACTCTGAGGCAGTCTGTTCGAAACCCAACCCGGGCGTATCAGTTCCGGTTTTGATAATGTCGGTTATCTTCCAGCGTGCCCAGGGAGGAGCTGGCATTTTCATGTGGAAAATATGTTATTGTCCTTGGCATGCGATGTAAATGGAAGGATAGCTTGTTTTAATGAAAGAACTTGGGAGTCTGTGGCCCCAGATTAAAAAAAGAACGTGTCCTGGAGAAATGTCAAGGTCTACGATTGTCATTTTGGCTTGTCTTAAGTTCCCCATGGTGTTTTAATTAGCTCATTATTTCCTGAACTTGAATGCTGTGGCTGTGATTTGATCATTACAGTTTCGCAGTTGTCACAACTCACTGTGTGGTATTGCTGAGATGCCTGTTTTATTCAAAGCCAAGTCTGGCCAGTGTGTCTTTAGAAATCACTTATCTGTAAGTCTTAACATCTACAGTCTCAAAAAGCAGATAGATGCCGAGTCTGCCCCAGGTTGTTCTTCCATCCCTGCCCATGTCACTGGGCCTCACCTCTTCTGCTACGTGCCTTCCCATTGTTGCTTCCTTCCTGCCTATAGCCATGTAGCTTCCAAGCTGAGCTTCAGAGTATAACACTTGTCTGCATTAGACAAAGGGGTCCTGTTTTGGGATCCTGGTTGTCACCCATCAGATATCCCTGCCTCATTCAACAGAGTGTAGCTATGACGTCAAAGGCTTGGTTTACTTGTAGAGAATTCTGCTGCTGAACTCTGCCCAGATCTGACACTGTGGCTTGCTCTGCAGTGTTATATTCCTTTAAAGACTAACAGTATCTGAACGTTCTCCTGCACTGGCTGACGCTGACAGGTTCAAACCCACGTGGACATAGCATAGGACACTTGTAACTCATGCTGAGTTAGGTTTCCTCCCCCCTGGTAGTACTTGTAATCAGAGCTGTGTGTATGGTTATCAGCTATCTGGTTAACAGTGGAGACTGATCTTGAGGAGAAATACCGTCTAAGAAGATAAACTGTTCAATAGATGATGATTTCTTTTTAAAGTTTATTGGCATAAAAAGTAATGTAAGGATTCACAGAAAGACTGTATGACCCCCCACATATTTTTCATAAAATGAAGGCTTGGAGACAGCTCAGTTGTTGTCTCAGTGGAGAGAGGCTGAATTTACTGAGGAGGCTGCTATTTTGCATGAAATATCTTTCACCATGAAAGAAATCTCTAACTAGTCCATCTATATAAACATAGTTAGCTTTCTGCCCAAAGAAATCTCCCAGTGGGGAGAGTGGCTGGAAAGATGACTCAGTAGTTTAGAAAACATGCTTTTTTTTTTTGCAAGGGATCTGAGTTATTTCCCAGAGCCCACCACAGCTCACAGCCGCTTGTAACACAATAACCCATAACGGATGGCTCAGAACCACCTGTAACTCCAGCATCAGCGGGTGCAACATGCTCTACCAGCATACATGGGTACCCATATGTCATATGTACATGACATACACATATACACATAAATAAAAGTTTAATAATATCCCTTGGGGTCATTTATTCTGTGGCAACAAAGATCAACACAAAAGAAAGTGCTGCAAAGCTATATGGAAGCAGTTGCTATCTATTCACTAAGCTCTTAACGTATAAACAAAAGCAGTATCTTATAATGACAGACGTGGACTAGCACAACTAAGAAATCACTCCTAGGAGTGAATAATTAGTCCTTGAATTAGTTGAAAAGTTTCTTTTTGGAGTAAGTCATGTACTATGCAGATGAAACAATCATTATTCTGTCAACACATTTACTTCCTTGTTTACAGTGATTTTTCTTTGTGTCAATAGTAAAGCCATTAGTCAGACAACATGCAATGTGAGTAAATGTAATTTTCAGAGTCTATCTTCACTGCTTACAACATCAAAGTATACAGACAACATGCCGTATATATTAAACATAATGTGTGGAGCAAGACCAGGGATAATATAGATTGTGCTCTTTGTGAAAGAAAACCAATAAAAATGTTGAAAGTTATATTTTAATTAGGTCTGTGGAGCTTTTTCTTTTACAAAATACCCTTCCATAGAGTGAATGACTTTTTGTGATATTAATATTCACAATGCCTGAGTGCCTGTTTTGGCCTACTTAATGGTTGCTCTTCAGAGAAATAGAGATCAAAGATTCTTAATGATCTGTTTGGGGCTTATTAAATGAGAAATGTCATTTATTTTGCCTTGATTGGCATCTTAATGAAAGTTTTTTGTCCTATTTTTGTAAGTTCAGTTATTTTCTCATACAGCCTAGATGGTCCTAGAACTCACCAAGTAGCCATAAAGAAGTGTGACACTGAATTTCTGATCATCCTTCCTCCACTTCCCAAGTACACTAGCCATGCTGAGTTTATGAGGGGGCTGGGCATCAATCCCAGATGACCACAAATGCAGGCAACTGCTAGGCTAATATATATCCTTTTGTCTTCTTCTTCTTCCTCTTCTTCCTCTTCCTCTTCTTTTTCTCCTTCTCCTTCTTCTCCTTCTTCTCCTTCTTCTCCTCCTTCTGCTCCTCCTCCTCCTCTTCCTCCTCCTCCTCCTCCTCCTTCTCCTCCTCCTCCTTCTTCTTCTTCCAGCAAGAAACTGCATCTTGGCTGTTTTCTGAATACAGAGTTAGATGGAAGATAGGAGGTGATGTTTCTGGTCTCCTACAAAGAAGCAGATTACAGGATTTGCCTGCGAGCAAAAGCTCCAGAGAACAGCTGTGCAAGCCGCTCCCTGCAGGCATCATCTTTGCTCAGTGCAATGCTTAGACACTGGGGCTTGCTCAGTGTAAAGCTAATTCTCAGCAGCCTGGTTAAGGCAACATATTGGCTGGGGAAACTTCGGCTTTTGACTTGCTCCCAACTGTGTTTTAAAGAGCGGTTTACTGTCTGGGTATTTTACATGTAATTGGTCTGAAAAATTTATGCAGGATTCTGTGTCATCAACATAAAATGTTAGCTGGAAGCCTGGAACTACTACAGCCTCAATGCTTCTGAGTGGATTTTTAGAAAAGTAAGCAAAGTGGACAGGGTGAGTTTTATTTCTTTATTTTAAATCATACGCCATTCCACTGTTCATCTCACAACTCCTAAGGGAGTAATTTATTACAGTCATAATATAGAGCTCAGTTTTCTGGAAAAAAATTACAGTGAAAAGTACGGGGCCAAAAAGTATTCTAAAAGTGAGAAGAAAAAGAGAACGTTCCAGTGTGCCTGGAGACAGGCTTTCTTGAATATCATCTAAGGAATAATCATAAAATCTTTCAACGGTGTGAAAAATGAACAAAGAATTCATAATTCCTCATGGGGGGAAAGTCAAAGGGGATGAAATAGTTAACTTATTAAAAATGAAAGCTTTGCTTCATTGGTAGTAACTGGGAGTCATAAATTCCCGAGTTGCAATAAATGTTACTTAATTTCTCTGTTTCTGATTAGTATTGAGGAGGGTTTCTAATGGCCTCATAAAACACAGAAAGAATTTTCATGCTAGATGATATCCATAGATTTAGAAAAAACATCTTCAAATATGAGAAAAGTTATAATCATTATTATTCCTGTTAATTGATTCTAATACAGGGTTTTGTAGTGTTTAATGTTTGATGTATACAAAATCATTATGGGGGACATAAGTGTGGTCAGCTTTTTCCTGAATGGATAATGGACTATGTTACAAAGAAGAAAGCCAGTGTTGTATGGTAATGGTCTGCAGCTCCCATTTGAGTCATCGAGATTAAGCAATGACTTTCTTAGGGTTATATTTATCTGACCATTTCAGCAGGAAAGGAGCATTAATGATTGCATAAAGCTCCCACACATGTTACACAGAGAGGACTATATAAGTCTCTATCACTCCTGCTTGTAACTGACTACATGTCTAGCACTAGCCTGAGGCAGAACTGACTGCCGGGGAAACTTAACCTGCATCCTGGGCTTAATGAAGCTTTAACGTTGTATGCATGATTCTTTCTATTTCACACTAGTATTGAATCCAGGAGCTGAGACAATGTGCCTCTCTTTATTTGCTCATCCTGGCTACTGACCAGTGCTCTACGAAGCACCAGGCAATGCGACCTGGACACTGATTGGGTTGGTGGTGCAGGATGCATTGCTGACAATCTTGAGTGAGTTGTCATATTTCTCGTGGTTCACACCCATCACAAACATGAGGGCATTGGCAGAAGGGGCGGAGATGATGACCCTTTTGGCCCCACCCTTCAAGTGGGTCCCGGCATTCTCCATGGTGGTGAAGACATCAGTAGACTCCACAACATACACAACACCAGCATCACCCCATTTGATGTTAGCAGAATCTCACTCCTGGAAGATGGTGATGGGCTTTCTGTTGATGACAAGCTTCCCATTCTCAGCCTTGACTGTGCCGTTGAATTTGCCATGGGCGGAATCATACTGGAACATGTAGACCATGTAGTTGAGTTCAATGAAGGGGTCATTGATGGCAACAATCTCCACTTTGCCAGATCTAGAGCAGAAGGCAGCCCTGGTAACAGGCGCCCAATATGGCTAAATCCGTTCACACCGACCTTCACCATTTTGTCTACAGGTCGAGGCTGGCACTGCACAAGAAGACGCGGCTGTCTCTGGAACAGGGAGGAACAAAGAGCCATGTCTCCCTTTTCATTTCTGATATTATTAATTTGGATACTGTCTCTGTGCCTTCTGGTTAGTCCTGCTAAGGGTTTATCTATCTTATTGATTTTCTCAAAGAACCAGCTCCTGGTTTTGTTGATTCTTTGTATTTTTTTTTCTATTTGGTTGATTTCAGCCCTGAGTTTGATTTTTTCCTGCTATCTCTTCCTCTTGGGTGTATTTGCTTCTTTTTGTTCTAGAGCTTCTAGATGTGCTGTCAAGCTGCTAGTGTAAGTCTCTCCAGTTTCTTTTTGGAGGCACTTAGAGTTATGAGTTTTCCTCTTACCACTGCTTTCATTGTGCCCCATAAGTTTTGGTATGATGTGTCTTTATTCTCATTAAATTCTAAAAAGTCTTTAATTTTTTTCTTTATTTCTTCCTTGACCAAGTTATCATTGAGTAGAGCATTGTCCAGTTTCCATGTGTATGTGTGTTTTCTGTTGTTTTTGTTGGAATTTAAGACCAGCCTTAGTCTGTGGTGATCTGATAGGGTGCATGGGATTATTTCAGTCTTCTTGTATCTGTTGAGGCCTGTTTTGTGGCCAATTATATGGTCAGTTTTGGAGAAGGTACCATGAGGTGCTGAGAAGAAAGTATATTCTTTTGCTTTAGGATGAAATGTTCTATAGATATCTGTCAGATTCATTTGATTCATAACTTCTGTGAGTTTCACTGTGTCTCTGTTTAGTTTCTGTTTCCATGATCTGTCCATTGCTGAGAGTGGGGTGTTAAAGATGCTCACTATTATTGTGTGGGGTATGTTGTGTGCTTTGAGCTTTAGTAAAGTTTCTTTTATGAATGTGGGTGCCCTTGCATTTGGAGCATAGATAAATTGAGAGTTCATCTTGGTAGATTTTTTCCTTTGACCAGTATGAAGTGTCCTTCCTTATCCTTTTTGATAACTCTTGGTTGAAAAACAATTGTATTTGATATTAGACTGGCTACTCAAAGACCTCCACATAAAACCAGATACACTGAAACTTGTAGAGGAGCAAGTGGGAAAGAGCCTTGAACATGTGGACACAGGAGAAAAATTCCTCAACAGAACACCAATGGCTTATGCTGTAAGATCAAGAATAGACAAATGGGACCCTATAAAACTGTAAAGCTTGTAAGGCAAAGGACACTGTCAATAAGACAAAAAGGCCACCAACAGATTAGGAAAAGATCTTTACCAATCCTACATCCAATAGTATCCAATACAAAGAACTCAAAAAGTTAAAGACTCCAGAGAACCAAATAACCCTATTAAAAATGGGGTACAAGACTAAACAAAGAATTTTCAACTGAGGAATATCAAATGGCTGAGAAGCACCTAAAGAAATGTTCAACATCCTTAGTCATCAGGAAATGCAAATCCAAAACTCAGGTGACAGCAGATACTGGTGAGGATGTGAAGAAAGAAGAACACTCCTCCACTGCTGGTGGGAATGCAAGCTGGTACAACCCCTCTGGAAATCAGTTTGGCAGTTCCCCAGAAAATTGGACATAGTATTACCTGAAGACCCAGCTATACCACTCCTGGGCACATACCCAGAAGACGCTCCAACATGTAATAAGGACACATGCTCTACTATGTTCATAGTAGCCTTATTTATAATAGCCAGGAGCTAGAAAGAACCCAGATATCCTTCAACAGAGGAATGGATACAGAAAATGTGGTACATTTACACAAGAGAGTACTACTCAGCTATTAAAAATGATGAATTCATGAAATTATTAGGCAAATGTATAGAGCTAGAAAATTCTGAGTGAGGTAACCCAATTGCAAAAGAACACACATGGTATGCACTCACTGATAAGTGGCTACTAGCCCAAAAGCTTCAAATAACCAGGATACAATTCACAGACCACATGAAGCTCAATAAGAAGGAAGACCAAAATGTGGGTGCTTCAGTCCTTCTTTGAAGGAAAACAAAATACTCACAGGGACAAATATAGAGATAAAGTATAGAGCAGAGACTAAAGGAAAGGCCACACAGAGACTGTTCCACATGGGGATTCCATCCCATATACTGTTATCAAACCTAGACACTATTGTGGATGCCAAGAAGTGCATGCTAAAAGGAGCCTGATATGGCTGTCTCCTAAGAGGCCCTGCTAGAGAGTTACAAATATAGAGCAGATGTTAGCAGCCAACCACTGGACTGAGCATGGGGTCCTTAATAGAGGAGTTAGAGAAGAAACTGAAGGAGTTGAAGAGGTTTGCAACTCCATAGGAAGAACAACATAAACCAACCAGATCCCCCAGAACTCCCAGAGACTAAGCCATCAACAAAGGAGTACACATGGCTACAGCTGCATATGTAACAGAGGATGGCCTTGTCATGCACCAATGGGAAGAGAGGTCCTAGGTCCTACAAAGGCTTGATAGATGTCCTCATGTAGGGGGATTGAGGGCATGGAGGTGGGAGTGGGTGGGTGGGTGGAGGAAAACCCTCATAGAAGCAGGGGGAGGGAGGATGTGATAGGGTGTTTCTGGGAAGGAGGAAAACTGGGAAAGGGATAACATTTGAAATGTAAATAAAGAAAATATCCAAGAAAAAAAAAGGGTTGTAGTATTAGGAAGCTTGAGAACCACTGTTCTAAGCCTTTTTATGTATAAGCCCTCTGTATCTCTCAAATTATCAGTAGCCTTTCCTCTTACATTTATAGGGATAAATATACAAATACAACCTGCTGAGTCTGTTTAGTATTGTTTGTGCCTATATTATTTCAGGGCTAATCACTTGGGATTGGCTAATCAATTAGGGGTCTAATTAGATAACTATTTAGTAAGACTAATTCTTACTCCCTTAGCATTCATTAATTGCATTTGTTTATGGGTGAAGCACCATGACATTTTCCCCTTCTACTTTAGCATGTCCATTGGTATTATCATTGTTCAGGTCTTTTTTAGGCAACCATATTGCTAAGGATTAATGGGTATAGCTTCCCTGTCAATTTTAGGAGACACAGTCTCACAATTTCTGGTCGCTTGGCTCTTACAATGTTTCCACTCCCTCTTCCACAATGTTCCTTGGGCCCTCAGTGTGGTACCCTATTGTAGATGTATCCACTGGGACCAGGCAGCCCGTGATGAGTTGCTCTCTTAGTTTTGACCAGCTGTGGCTTCTGTGATGGTTACCTAAACTACAACTAAACCTTGGTTGGTACCCTAAGCTCTCCTTTCCAATTTGGGAATAAATTTTTGCAACTGAAGCCTCACTAAATCGGTGATAGAATTTGGACTGCTTCTTTCTAAAAGTGTGTATGTATCTAAGGTGCTGTAGATGTTGCTTTGTCTCCTCTATAGGAGCCCATCCATGTTTCAGCTCCCTGACAGTGAAGAAATGAGCTGCATGGGAATAGATGTACAGAGAGCAACTGTAGGGGAAGTGGGTGATGAACCCTCTCTGGTCCTTTGCAGTAACAGCTCCAGAACTAGACACAGCTCTACTGTGTTGTGCCAAAATAGCAAACAATTTCCAATCTTATTTTACTTTCTATTTTCCTATGCCTTTTATTCTTCTTCCATTCAACATCCAAATAAAATATGACCCCATGTTCTTCTTCTTATCATTCTCCCACTCTGTCATGCCTATTTTTATCCCATGTTATGAAATTATTAGCAATATCATTGGCCTTGTTTCCTTCAGACAAGAAGCTAAGTTCCAGCATACTATGAAATCAGAAGGAGTACAGGATCAGGGCATAGGATTATGGGCTTCTACACTGAGAGCAGCTGGTGTTTTAAGAGACTTGATTAAAGGACACTGTGATAGATTGTGTTGTACTGTTAGAGCAGAAGCTGTGCTCCCAGACACTTACAGATGACAGAGGTCAGGGAAAGATGGTAAGTATCAAGAATAAAGAATTATTTTAAAATACAGAGATGACTTGAATGTTTATTGACAGGAGGAAGCAACAGAAAGGATGAGTATGAAAATGAACTTAGCTGGGCAGTGGTAGCACATGCCTTTAATCCTAGCACTTGGGAGGCAGAGGCAGGTGGATTTCTGAGTTCAAGGCCAGCCCCATCTGCAGAGTGAGTTCCCGGAGAGCCAGGGCTATACAGAGAAACCCTGCCTTGAAAAACCAAAAAAAAAAAAAAAAAAAAAAAAAAAAAAAAAAAAAAGAGGGATTAGCCACTGAGGGAAGAGGGAGGCTGCCTCTTCTTAGGAGAGAGAGGGGAGATCTTTGATAGTATAGAACACTGGTCTCAACTTTCCTCTTTAAATCAGTTCCTCATATTGCGGTGACTGCCAACCATATGATTGTTTTTGTTGTTACTTCATAACTGTAATCTGATACTTTCGTGAATCATAATGTAAATACCTGATACGCAGGATATCTGATATGTGACTCCTGGGGTCATTCGACCCCCAAAGGCGCCTCAGAGAACCGCTGGTATAGAAGGATTTGGAGACATTGTGGGTGTATACCAGCTGGCTTTGATCTTACTAATGATCTGCCGAGACTTGGGGCACAGGAATGGAAGCTTGAGAAGAGAAGGAAAGATCTGAAAAGGCTGGGTCATGTCCTCTGGTGGTGGGCCAGGTGTGTCATCTTTATTTATGATGGGCAGCAAGTCAGCAGGTCTTAAAATAGGAGCAACTGGTCTCAGAAATTAGCAAGGGGCTATGCTTAAAGGAAGGAATAATTCTAGAAGACAAATGTGATTGGTGAGTGTGTCTGAAAACTTACTGTGCACACATCCTTTTTGGGGTCCTATGGAAAACGTATTATTTACCAGTGGGTGAACTATCTAACAGCTTTGCTGTGTTTGAAATACACCAATGCACTTAACAAACTTTTCCACTGTTCCTACTCTCATGTGCTGTCAGAGACAATAGAAAACGAAACACCTTCTGACTTCAGGTCAGAGTTTGGCTAGTTTAGTAGCTGCCTACCCTGTCTCATTTCCTAGGAGTGTCAACAGAGTTAAAAATTTCAAATACCACTTTGCAGATTTTGACCTGCACCTCTTCACCTGAAACCTCACCCAGCCCTGTTAACCACTGATGCCTGGCCTAGCTCTCTCTTTATTTTCTTGTTTTCAAATTCTATGTATGAGACTCTGTAGCCTTTTTCTTTCAAAAGTCAAGAGCTATGTACGATGATGAATATACTAATTTGTTCTACTGTAGTAACCATTTTATTATGCCTATCCTATAACATGATGCTGTACATCCTAATTACCAACTCCAAATAAAGTCCTATGGATCTCTTAGACCTGTATTCTCTTAATGCACATTCCTGTAAGGATGGGCAGCCATTGTTACTCAGTGGGGAGCAGAGAGCACAGCTTCACAGTGTGTTTATGTTAACCTTGCCATTTCCTCATAGCATCAGCGACTGGTCACTATTCCTGTGGCTGGCTCCTATGAGGAAGACATCAGTGTTAATTCCAGCAGAGGCACAACACAGCAGCCAAGTGCAAACCACCAGAGTTCTTTGATGTTCAGCCTGGTGCATTCCTTGGGTGGCCAAAACATTGGAAGGACACACTAAAAGATTATGTCAGGTTAAGGGTCATGTTCTAGAGATGATTTCTGGGGGCATGAAGAAAATTGCCTTTTCTTAGTAATGTCTGAATGTACAATATGAAAAAATTTCCCAAAAATCTATCTAAGGCTTCTAGGGACAGTCCATGACCTACAATTATGACCATAGAATTAATTTCGCTTCAAGTTTATTTATCATACTCAATATTTCTCAATGTTTCTAGTTTACCTAATATTGTCATCATAGAGGAGAGGAGTGGATTAAGGGATGTGATTATTTTTTTTCATGTTTAGGGCATGGAAAAACTCTATTCTTAAAGCAAGGATATTTATTCTTTCAAAGAACAAATAAGCAAGTACCGAAAATCTACAGAACAGGTGGAGAACACAGGGAGGAAGGAAGGCAGAATCAAATAGAGCATCCATTTCTTTTTGTTAACTGTGTAAGTGTATAATAGAATTCAGAAGCTGGGTCTTAACACCACTAGCCAGAGGGCATGGATAAGCTGCCACTATCTAGATATGAGAAAGCAAGCACAAAAGCCGTGAAGAAGGTAACTTCCTGGGAGTCCATCGTTAAATAATTCACTTCTGTAAACTTTGGGTTTCCTGCGAGAGCTGTGTAGATGTCCTCACTTGGTACTTTCTTCTCCAGCCTCTAGTTCTTCACCTTCACACCAGCTGCATTCTCCACTCCTCCTTCAGTCTTTGTCTCAGATCTCCTCTTCCTAGAAACCTGAAGGTCTATGTGCTCGAGGCAGAAATGTCCACGCACCCAGTACAACATACTAGTTTTGGGTTCTCAGCCTTGCTTTGTCTTCCTCTTCGCTTATTTCCCCATCAGATGCACCTTTAAAGTCTGAGCCCCTGACACTGCATGCCCAAGAGAAGCTGAGAGACTCTTGGCTGCTGTGTCTGCGGTGAGGACACTGTGCATGTCATTTCTCTTCACCTTGTGGTATAGTGTTTCTTGGCTTGTGAATCTGGTGCCCTCCACCTCTCTACAGTGCATTGATTGCCATCAAACCATCTAGTAATTCCATTTACTGATAACTCTTTTGTGGTTTGAATAGTAATGGCCCACACAGAGTTATGTGTTTGAAGGCTTAGCCACAGGGCGTGGCAAGGAGGTATGGCCTTGTAGGAGTGGGTGTGGCCTTTTGGGAGGAAGTGCATCACTGTGGAGGTGGGATTTCGAGGTCTCTTGCACTGAAGCTATGCGCAGTGTGGTGCACGGTCTCTCCTTGTTGCCAAAGGATCAAGATGTAGAACTCTCAGCTCCTCTAGCACTACATCTGCCTGTGTGCTGTGCTGTCATCCTTCCCATCATGATGCTAATGGACTAATCGTCAGAAAGTGTAAGCCAGCCCCAATTAAATGTTGTCTTTTATAAGAGTTGCTATGGTCATGGTGTCTCTTCACAGCAATAAAACCCTAAGACACCTGCCATGTTTTAGTATAAGTTAAGAATGTGACCTAAGTCCTGCCTCTCTTTTCAAGAAAGTTTAACACTTCCGGAGAAGGCAGCCAAGCACCGAGTTCAAGAACAAAGGTAGACTGTTAGGGACACAATGGAGAATTAGCTGAAGGGCACGTGCATGCCTACAATAGCTATTCAGAAAAAACTGCTTCACTCTTGTTTGATTTCCAGATTCCTCCATCACTTAATTTGGTTTTTAAATCAACATTTTCCACAGTGAGACTAGTCCTGAGAGAGGCTCTGTGAAAGAACAATTTCATGACCAATTACGAATAGAAAGTGTACACATATAACCCCAAGCATTCGAGGTTTTCACTAGCAGAAAAGCCAAAGAAATTTAGTTTAGCTCAGGATTTTCCAGTCCTATGCACTCTTGCACCCTTTCCAATATCACAGATCAAATGCAGTGTCTTTCTGACCATGATCCAGGAAACACTACTGTAATGGTCTAAAGGTTGCTGCTGCTGCTGCTGCTGCTGATAGTATAAAAAAACATGTTTGCAAAATACTGTTTTTATTATAATTTAATAAGAACTTTTATAATAGCAAAACTGTTAAATGCCTAGAATTGTGCTGTTTAATATGGTGGCCAGCAGTTGCATGTGAGAACTGAACACTTGAAATGGAGCTGCTCACCATGAGCTCTGTTGTAAGTTTAAATACACACCAGGCTTGGGAGATAATGTGGAAAGATTTGTTAATAGTCTAGTAGTGATTGTGTACTGTGATATCATATCTTAAATTTACTTATTTAAGCATTATTATGAAAATTAACTGTTATTATTTTCTTTGTTTAAGTTATTTACTTTATCTTCTCTCTCTCTCTCTGCCTGTCTCTCTGTCTCTGTCTGTCTCTCTCTCTCTCTCGCACTCTTCATGTGAGTGTGTGTGCATGCATGTGCATTTTAGGATATATGTGTGGAGGGTAGAGTAGAGCTTTGGGGAATTCATTCTCTCCTTCCACCATGTGGGTTCTGGGAATTTAACCTAGCTTATCAGTCAGCAAGCATCTTTACCCACTGAGCCTCTCACCACCCTTCTTTTTCATTTTTTTTAAAATGTAGCAACTAAAACATTTAAAACTGGTGATAGAAAGATGGCACGATTGCTAAGAACATTTCCTGGTTTCATAGAAGATCCCAATTCCTGCTTTCAGAACTTATGCTGAGCATCTCACTGTCATCTGCAACTCCAGGACTCCAATACATTTACCTAACCTCAGAAGGTACCCACACTATACATGGTAAACACATGTATGCATAAATTTAATATATTTAAGATTTTAAAAATTATATACAGCTCCTATTATCTTCTTACTATCAAGTACTGCTGTAGAAGAAACTGTATAATTTTTTATACTTTCCTAAAACTCACAAAAAGAGAATGTGCCCAATGTAAAGCATACTTATTAGCTAGATTAATTTGGTTGGCAAGGTTGGAATTAGGGATGAGAATTGACACTTTCTCCAAGGTATTTGGTATTGCCTGTTCCACTCCTGCTGTGCTCCCTGTTATCAATCACGGAGAGCCAGTGCCACCTTGATGACCATTCCATGAGACCCTTATTGGCTTCTTCTCTGTAACCCAGCAAGAATTCCCATAAGCACCTGAAGCTCCTGCTTTAGAGCAATGATTCCCATGGCATTTCTGCACATTGCAATAGTGTTTAAGTAAGCACAGAATAGAGTTATTCCCTGGCATTTAATCTGCATTTACTACATTGATCATTACTGGATTTTTATGATCCAGAATACCACTATTCCTCAGTGGTAAGAGATAAAATAGTAAAAAAAAACCAACTTTATTTTTGTTTCATAGAAATGTGCTTTCTATATGGGCTGAGCTCTGAAAGACCATGTTATAATACTGAGAAATAACTGGCAAGGATCTCATTTTGTTGTTGTTGTTGTTGTTGTTGTTGTTGTTACTGATGAGAATAAACTTGAAATAAAATTCAATTGAAAGTTGTCACACGCCCCTGAGAATCATCCTGACAGCATACACCTGCTGGATCATTCTGGTGGTGGGTAACTGTAGTTAACTGACCAGACCAGGGAAGGTGTCTGAGGCACAGCACTTGAGCTTTAATGAGGAACACCATAGTTTTCTGAACTTTAGAAAGTCGTTAGAAGGCTGCACAGAGACAGAAATGAGCAGAACTGGGCAATGCTTCTCCACACATGTATCAGGAGACAATGAAGGAACTCCACCCAGGAAAATACACTGCGATGCCTTCAATCGGGCAGACATGGCTGGCTCTCCTCATTCCCGACAACCAGAGAGAGTTGCAAGGAGAATGGGTCAGATACACTCGTCCTTCACACAGATCCAACTCACACACCCAAGAAAGTTAATGGGTGAGACTATTAGCCTTGGGCTTGCATATAAGAACCTATAGAAAGTGTTGAGAATGGCATTGACTGGACAATGAATGAATAAGTCTTGCAGGCTTCTCTGACTGCTCAATATCACTGACATCCTAGTCAGTGAAGGCCAGCCTGGGTAGCACTGAGGGTTTGAGGGGAGGAGTTTGCTTTTCATTGAATTTGAGACAGGTCTTCCTGTGTATGGCCAGATATTTGTAGTCCTCCTCCAGCCCCAACCAGCGCCTGAGATTTAGCGATGCTCTCTGCTTACTCTATCTTCCCTCTGCCCACCCCCCTTCTCGACCTCTCTCCCTCCTTCCCTCTCTCTCTCCATCCGTCCTTTCATCCCTCCCTTCCTGCTTCATTCTCTACTCTTGACAAGCTGAGAATTTATCTTAGGACCTTAAGCATGCTAGGCATATGCTGGACCACAGAGCTGAACCTCAGCCTATTTTCCTTTTTTCTAATAATGAAGCATTCTACCTTCCCTACCATGTATTTCTCACAATGCTTTCTACCCTCAAAAGCTGTTTGTGCCGGCTAGTTGTATGTCAGGTTGACACAAGCTAGACTTGTATGAAAGGAAGGAATCCCAACGGAGAAAACTCCTCCATAAGATTTGGCTCTGGAGCATTTTTTTAGTGATTGATAGGGGAGGGCCCAACCCATTGTGGGTGATGTCATCCCTGGGCTGATGGTCCTGGATTCTATAAGAAAGCAAGGTGAGCAAGCCATGGTGAGCAATCCAGTAAGCAGTCCTCCATGAACTCTCCATCAGCTCCTGCATCCAGGTTCCTGCCCAGCTTGACTTCCTGTCCTGACGTCAATCAATGATGAATAGTGATATAGAAATAGAAGCCAAATAAACTCTTTCCTCCCGAAGTTGCTTTGATCACAGGTTTCATCATAGCAATAGAAACCTAAGGCACTATTTTTTTTTTTTTGCCTTTTATGTATAATTTTATTTTAAATATCTCATGCCAGGCTTCATCGCATGTGACCACACTTTGTAATTAGATTTAAACTGGACAATCTAGTTCTGAACTCATCTCCTATTGGAAACAAGTCAGCTATTTGGTGTCTGGGAGTGTAGCTTGGTCGGCAGAGTGTTTCTCTTGCATGCACAAGACCTTGAGTTCAATCCATAGTACTGAAGAAAAGAGGCTGAAGCTTCATGGTATAGTGTTGGCTTCACCCTCAGAATCAAACCCCACTCCTGTCACCCCAGTTAGAATAGTTGAAAAGTCAACTATTTCCCATAGGTCTTAGATGAAAGTGGTGCTTATGTACTTGGCTTTCAGGATTTTCATTTTTGTGTAATATTCTAGTGAGGCCGTCTCACCCATAATCCACTTTGTATACTCTAAAGACCAGGTAGTATGTCTGTGTGGTCTCTGCTCCTATGACCAGGCTCAGCCATCTAATCTCACGTATTTAGTATCTACTCAGAGACCAAGGCTAGGCCCGGCTGTGTTTCTCACAGTAGCTGTAATTATACTCTTTGTGCACCTCAACATTTTTCTCAGCACTCAGGACTCTTTCTCTGTCTCCCCTCCCTCCATATACACACTCTGGTATGTGAACAGTTCTGCCTGCATGGACACTCTTCTCTGTCTTATGTGGAAAGTATTGGAAGCTTCAAGCATCTCTCTTCAGCCTTACTAGTGGGGCTATCTTGGCTCTTATCCTCTCTGTACTTTGCTGTCTTCATAGTGTGAAAATTGAGTCCGGTTCTGTAAATTACTTCATAAAGGTTCTTAGAGCGTCAAAAATATGCACTATTTCCCTAGGGCAGTTAAAAATATCCTATAGAGTGATTTTATTGTTCAACAGTAGTCATGATGGCTGCATTAGCGGCATTGTCTGTTATGTCCGTAGTCCTGGAACTGCTTCTTGGTGCTGCACACGCTGTGCTTGGTCAATAAACACTTATGATATAAAAGAGACAATAAAGGGGTCTATGGTGAGAAATTTTAAAATGAGAATCAATGCATTAACTTGTTAGTAATTTAAAATTTAGGAGTTCTGTCTTAGCAGCTTCAGGATACATTAGGTGCAAAGAAAAACACAGGCAAGGAAGAGTTAAAAAACAAAACCAAAACAAAACCCATAGCTCTACTTACTAGCTGTCCAGTGGCTGAATGATGCTTTGCTTTATTTAGTAAGTAATTCTGGAGAAGCAAGCATTTCTCTTGATTTATATATGATACAAGTAAACACCAATAAACTTTCACACACAAAAAATGGGTTCAGCCAAGGCTAAGAAGTAGAGATGACCAAGGAGAGTCTTCAACTCTTCCGTTGAGCATCTGTGCCTCACTAAGGATGCCTTGTTCTAATGAGTTAGACTCCTGGGAAGAGCTTTAAAAGTAAATAGAAAAAGAAAGGAAGAAAGGTAGGAGGGAAGGAAGGGAGAAATACATGGAAGAAAGAAAAAAAGAAGGAAAGAAAGACAGAAGGAAAGAAAGATCTCAGTGCAGCCTCATTTATTCTCACTTTTCTGTATCTTTGTAGAAAGTACTGGAAACTGCGAGCATCTCTCTTCAGCCTTTGAAAATCAATGTGCATTTGGTGGGAGAGAGCTGCGACCTTCAGTCACAATGTTTCCCTGCTGTCTTATAACCATGCCCCACTCTAAATTTAACATGTCCCCAGACTCCCATTTAACTCTCACAGCTGGGAGACAGGACTTGTCCAGCCAGATCTGTTTTCCTACAATACCTACAAATCTGCCCTTTAATAATTTATTTTCTCCAGGAAAATGGTCTCTTACGAAGCTCTAATAGATTTTGCCACACGGTTGCTGCTTTAATCAGAGAAAAGCCTTTTAGGGGTTTATTAATCGTGCTCCTTTTCAAAAGCTGCTGATTATGCTTCGCCCGCTGGTTGCAAACAGCCAGAAGGTAGATGTGGCCTGCCCACTTGCTGCACAGCAACCTGCATCCAGCTTTCTTACGGCCTGTGGCTGAGTGCATACAGCTAGGGCCACCTGAGCAGACTCTAAAGTTCCAACACCCCTGCCCCGCCCCCTTAGCTCTTAGCAATGGATTGCTCCCAGCACCACGCTTCTTTCCACGGTATATTCACCAAGATTGGTCCAGCAGCCAATAGCAAAATCCCTCTCCTTTCCCCATACCCCAAAGAAGCTAAATTACTTCTGAAAACTGAATGACATGTTTGGCAAAAGAATGCTGTACCGCGATGCCCGGCTTACAAGAAGATTTACTTTGGCTTCCTCAACAGGCAGACCCATTCCCTCCCTCCCTCTCCCCTGGCCTTCTAGGAAAGCAGTGTCCTCAGCCACAGCATCCCTTTATGTGTTCATCACACATGAGAAAATCTGCCAAGCAATACAAGAAGGCTTCCTGTACTAAAGAAAACCTCACTTCTCTGAGGCCAATTTACAGTGTGCACATGAGAACACATGCTTAGTCCAAATACCAGCCCAGCTTGAGGTTCTTCTTAAAGAAGGCATCAGGACAAAGCTGGGAGCAGAATTTTATTAGTCACACAAAATATGTTTATTTAACTTATTTATTATGTTTAAAGTTAAATATTATTTGCAAAATTCACAGCTCATCTAGAAGTCCCAATTTCTTAGACATGTAGGAAAATTTCATTTGCTTTTCTAGTTATGATTTGGGAGAGATGAATAGAAACGTTGATGAGTTGAGTTTAATCATGGTTGGTTGACAGCCTGCATTTATTTTTCTATCTCCTATTTTGAAAGAATTAATAGACTGATCAATATATTGGATCTCAGAGTAAACATTTCCTTAAAATGTAAGTTACCATTCATAGTCTCAGCATATATGTGTATATATAT